>NC_134700.1:187244845-187573345 GCF_043290135.1 Rhipicephalus microplus | reverse complement strand
GAAAGACAGTTCTAAAGCCCTATTTTGTTGGCCTGAGTTTTGTTGTTATGGTCCATAAGATATACTACAACTTTCGGTGGTGAGATGCGATTGTGCCTCGGCGAGAGTTATGCTACTCTGTTCAGATGTAGTACTTTAACCTTCTCAGGAGGCATCACGATACTCTGGCCCAAAAACAGGCGATTTCCCCTAGAAAAGGAGTTAAATGCAAAGCAAGAAAATACTCTCCCTAGAAAGTGCGCGGCGCTCTTTTAGTTCTTAGAGTGCAGCGTACGTATGCAAAGAACATTTTCGCATATGAATTTTTCGTAGTTTAGGAAAACAAAGGAAAGCAATTACGCGGAATAATTTGGAAACGACTTCGAAATATTTTTGCGTTTCGATAAACCTGAACACCAGATATTCCAGTTATCGGAAGAATAATTGCAAGCCTTCCTGACGACAACGTGAACAGCTGTTGCGGATGGTTGTTTTGGCTGAAGAATAATAATGTGCGCTCATTAATGATAACAGCGATGACGTAGAAAGTGCAGCGGACCGACCAGCCCTGAAAATGAGAGCCGGCTTAGTATGCTAGGGAGGGGATAAGATCAAGAGAAAAACGTATGGAAAGGCAAGCGCGAACAGTACTGCTAAGTTACGAGATGTCAAGAACACAAAAGTCAGAAAAGCGGGTGCTTAGAAATCGATGCAAGAGCATTTCACAGCTGGAATCACTCGTATATGCTCGTGCTAGTTTGAAGAAACGCTTTCGAGGGCCGCATTATTATTGCGTTGCTGCCAGTGCCACAGTTGTCATGACTGATTTTGTACGCAACATGTGTCCGAACGCGATAGGCAAGCTGGCAGCAATCAAAACACTTCTTGCTACTAACAGCATGCATTGATTGTAGTTTACTCTAAATCTTCAATAAATAAAAACTGTTTCCGCGTGAACATTATAGTGCTATTATTGTTTGTAAACCACTTTTACATTACCCTTGGCATTGCGTATCGTTTTCAATTTATTCCCACAAGAATTGTCACATGTACTTACCTAGTTTGACTCTTGTTATTCGAATGAGCGGTTAGCCCAGGTGACTTGACTTGAATGCGATGACCGAGCAGTGTTTCGTAGTTACACAATCACTTCTTACTTCCTTGTTGGGAGGCATCGTGGAATGAGCCACAGTGTTCTCGTGTGGTAGTGCCACGTGTCACCAGTGTAAGGCATGTGGAGTGACATCACCGATGTTGCCAGTGGGGCTTCATTGCGAATGCATGCTATATTGCATGCTATATTGCAAACAGACACAGCGGTGATCGTAAGTGCTGCATCAATCTCTTGAGGCAGCACTAGGGCTTCCATGGGTGGCCTTCGTTCTCCCGTCTGTGTTTGCAGCATCTGTCGAGAATGCAGTTCTCCTATAGTCTTACACAAATTGCACACCGCAATATGTCTTCCTCAACGTGAGTATGCATCTGTGATCTGAAATGGACTAGCTAAATCTGGCAGTGGCTCCATTGAGCGAGCCCAGAGGAAATTTATAAACATTTAAAACATCATTTTGCTAGAGATGAGCCTGGATATATACTGCCAGATAATTATCACTGCAATAACTTCACTGCCGAAAAAATTACGCTGACCTGCTATTTTATTACAAATTTGTTCATGGTATAATACCCTTCCATTTGCTTCTCAGTTGTGTAAGTTTTCGGATTACGCTGTAAGTTAACCAGAGAGAATCGACCACTTCATGTACTTGCCTTTTGTTTAACACTGTATTGTTCACAGAATACAAAGTATATGTACTTTGAGCTTTGTTGATCTTGTTGTTGTTCACAGTCTACTGTCATTGTTTTTATTCCAGCTTTGCTCTGTTTTACGTACTTTTTTGTAATATACTGAGTATTCCTTTTTCCCTCTTTTAGAAAGATTTCCTCCCACATAGTTGTGTATATTCTCTTTATTTTTCAGTGCCTTTCTACGATTTTTCTCTTGGCTTTTCTTCTCATTTTGCGCTGACTTCGTTAGGTATAGGTGTTTTCGCTTCTTTTATTTGATTTATTTGTTTGAATATTGTGTGTATTGTCTTCCTTATTTTTATTGTTTTATTTTTGCGTGCGCCTGCAAAAAGACCTTACGGTTCTTCCTAGCCACGTTGAATAAATATTGATTGATTGATTTCAATCCAATGATGTTCACGTGCATAACGGCGTCGCAATGGGAGTCGATTCTACCTGACCACATCTAATTACGTAGCTTATATTTTCTTGTCTGCATCAGTATTCGCCCACATAAAAAATTGATTCTCACCTCTTTTTTACGTTAACAGCGGCTTACATCTTTCTGAAAAGTGGTGGCATTATATGACAAGGCATTCAGACTGCTTTTATATGTGCAAAAGAGTTTGGGTGGTTAAACTGTCGGGTGCGTCATACACTTTCACTCTCGCTTTGCGTAATGTTTCATGCGTAGTGCATTGAGTGTGTGCTTGCGCCATGAACAAATCTTCTTTCTCTTATTCTTCGAGTGCCTTGATGGTGATCACTTATAATCATCATCATCATCATCATCATCTTCATCATCAGGAAAAAAAACAACTACTGCACTTGGTGTAATGCAGTCCACGCAAAAGAATAGAGAAAAAAGGAAGCAAGTGCGAAACAGGAGATTAAAAGAAAAAAGGAATAAAATGAAAAGATCAGAAAAATAAACAAATAAATAATAAGATCGGAAGAAATAACTAGAAATCAAAGAACAGAAAAAGAGGGTAAGAATGGAAAAGGAGAACAAGAAAAAAAAAGAGGCGGAAAGAAAAAGAAAACTACAGGTAAACAAGGAAGCCCTCCCAGCTACGCACTTTATTCAGGCATGGCTAGCGTCAAGCTGCCTCAATATGTACTTATATAATTTAGTATTGCAAATATTTGTCATCTGAAAGCAACAAGAAGAGTTTACGTCCAGGCCCTTGCACGCATCTAAATATTCGGCTCGAAAAGAGTGCTACACGCATAGTAAATGCGCTATCAACAAATCTGGCATGCTGCACTCCAAAAAAAGGTGTGCAGTGTTAGACAATCCCCCAAAATTACTTTTTGTTAGTTACCGGGTTGTCATAAATTGATAGATTTAATCACTAGCTACAGTATACGTTGTCGGTCACTGCCGACGCTACTCCTTCAGAAGCTACGCTTAGTTCCATGCGTGAAAAAAAATGTTTGAACACTTCAGATCGGTGAGAATGTGGCCACTGCAGAGAAAACTGAACCCACTTCCAGAAAACATTTAGCGAAACGTTTTTCTAGAACTATGGTTTATATCAAATCGAGCGTAAAGATGGAACTCCCTTTCTCTCAAAACATATCAAAATAAGAAACACAAAGGAATAAAAACGCTTCATTTCTGGTGACCCGTAAATACGTTTTCACCTATTTCGAGGAGTCAAGAGCAGGTCTGATAATTCCCCGAGCAATGAACTCGGGCGGTTCTACCCGCTCGCCTCACTAAACCTTATGGCAGAAGTCAAATTATGGCAGAAGTCAAATAAGTGAGCTACCGTTCCCTCAAATTCGATTAGCGTCAAGCTTAGGTGCTTATTCACTTCTATCTGCAGGCTCCACTTGCTTGAAATTTTGGGGCACCACTTCAAAAAAAGAAAAAAGAGGAGAAATGGTAAACGTTATTACAAGGTACCAGTAACTTTACCGGAGTTTTAATTACAGGGCCACTTCAACCATATCGCTGCCTTGTGGTTTTTCTTATGCAACTGCTGTAGCCTAAGAAGCAGTAAGCGCTATGCCCTTGCTTTTTTCTTTTCGGAACTCTTTGTGTTAGGACGAGCACAAAGCAATGTACTGTTAGAACTTTTGATCATCTGCATGAGTTTTGGTAAGCTCATACTTACTTCAGGGCTGCTTTGCGAACGCTCAAAGCTAATCTTAAGATTGCAATTTGACAACAAGACCACATTAATCAAACAGCATGCACTTACCACACACAAAGAAAAATAACTTTCGAACTGACGTATATTTTATAGAAAAATAATATTGCCTAATTATAGCAGTATTCATCGGTACTACTTGAGAGAAGGTAAGAATTGCTCATTGTAAGAATTGTTCTCGGCGAAGAACAAGAAAGGCCGCTCAGCTCCACGCTCAATTTAGGCTTGGCATCGTTTGTGCGGTACTGCCCCAATTTTTTTTTTTGCATGACTGATAGCAAGACAAACAGCCTCGCCACAGTGGTCTAGTGGCTAAGGTACTCGGCTGCTGACTCGCAGGTCGCTGGATTGAATCCCGGCGGTGGTGGCTGCACTTTCGATGGAGGCGAAAATACTGTAAGCCCGTGTGCTCAGATTTCGGTGCACGTTAAATAACCCCAGGTGGTCAAAATGTCCGGATATTTTACTACAGCGTCTCTCATAATCTTATGGTGGTTTCGAGACGTTAAACCCCACATATAAATCATCAATCGATCAGCAAGATTAACAAAAAAAAGGGCTGCGTTATTTAAAAACGGCGTTTTAGATGGTTCATGATAAAGGTCCGAAAGCAAAGGTGGCTAAAAGGGAAGGACAATTGTGGACTTAATCAAAAATTCTTCGTACGTTGAGCAGTTTTATAAGAAAATCCTTAGTGCCAATACAAAAATAGCCAAACTTACCTAAATACACGAAATCAAAAGGTGACACGAAGTAAAAAGGAGAGCTTCCAGTGCACAAGAAAATGAATGTGAAAAATTCCATCAAAGGCAAGTCCTCGGCCAAGGTTCTTCATGCATGAAACGAGCTGGTCATGCGTGACAAGTAGTTCGCGCTTCCATGACACTCTCTTGGGACTCTGTCGCGCGAAGACCCATGACGGCAGAAGCCAATGAGAAATTGTCAAATGAAAAAGCATAATCGAAAAATGCAGTGGCGATGACCATCCGTCCACAGTTAATCTCTTTCACTAGGCGTGAGTCCCACAAAAAATTCCATCGAAACGACGTGAATGCACGTACGAAAGGCACATTTGTGGAGACAGTAATACTGCACCAATCTGTCCTCTTTTTTTTTCTTATAGCGAAGACTGTTATGTGATCACAACCACGGCCGTTTTTGACAGCTCAGTTATCCGCCGTCGCCGGTGGTTTACGTATTCGCTATCGCTCAAAATAAGAAAGAAATTAAATAAATATAATACATCCAGCAGAGAATGAGATCCGTAACCAGACGCTCTGCATTGCAGCCCAGTATTCTACTACGAAGCCACTCCGGTGCTTGAAGCGACTTTGTATATTACACATACCTATGCATGCTTCATGTCATGAAATGCATGCCGTCAATATGTGTAATCAGTGTATCCAAGCATTTCAGACTATCAAGATAACCACCAGGTGGCACACAATGAGAATCGTTGAATAGGTGGCTCGTTGAATGCTGTCAGGTCTTTACAAAAAGCTGAAGCATAAGTCTTCATATTCGAAAACCACAGCTTTTACAAAGTGCGCCTGATGCCTTAAAGCTGTGTAGCGGGTGTGAAACTTACCCACAGAATAAAAAAATGGTGGCGCAGTTTGTGCTTCCCAGAATGCATGTCTTAGCACACGAGGTCACCTGATTTGCAGTGACGAATGTATGGTCCGAATAATAGCTCTGTCCTGCACATTGTGGTGGAAATACGGCTGCACAAGTTCGTGTTGTGTCTTGTCATGCCGTAATTCAAACTGATGCACTTATTATTTTAACAAATAATGTTGTGATATGACATAGTGGGTTTAGTGCAAGTTTACTTGTACGAGACACTTCAACAGTCTTAAGAAAAAGCTCTGCAAAAGCCGTTCCTCTAGGTTTTGCTGTGACTGTGGGGCGCATTGCGCACAAGCCAGGTATTTCTTTTCTTTTTTTTTTCTTAACAGCCGATGGTATTATGTTACAGCCAGTGGTGTTTTGTACTGTAGTTGCCAGCCGCTGCTGCTGCCACCCATAGCCTCGTTCGAAATGGAAAAAAAGAGGAAGTAACAAAAGGTGTCCACGATATAACGGGTATATATATATATATATATATATATATATATATATATATATATATATATCATTTTAGACCCACCATTACCTCTGTCTCAAATCGCATCTGATAGCCTGCATCGCTCCCTGCTCAGATATACTCCTTTTTCGATTTTCGGCTTTTCTTTCTATACTTTTTTTCAGCCCAAAATTAAGTTTTCTTTGAAAAACCATTAGCCTTTTAGTTAAGATCCTGCCGCCCGGTTCTTGGCCGATCCCCCTTTGTGGGTGTGCGCCGGAGTGTCAAGGATCATCTTCATCATCATCATAACGGGTTTCAATCCTGGAACCATGGCAGTTTATTGTTCTACCACAAAGCCATGCCGGTTATTTTTTTGGCTAATAATAACGTAACAAAATGCGCAATAAAGACACAAATAATGAAAACAAAAGTATAGCCACATGGTGATAATTAGCTCTGAAGCGTTACTAAGAAACAATTACTGACACAGCGTGTAGAAGAGCGAGACTTCTTCCCATCGTGTTATACAAGAGGGGAGGGCCCAACGCCTAACTAAGATGGAACACCAGTATGGCCTAAAGTTGAGGTCATCATAAATATCCTCGAGATGACTAGCCATCTATAAAAACATTTGTGGTTGAAGAAGGGCAGGACCGTATTGCATAACCATGCCTTGGCTTAGAACTTCTTCCCAGAAAGACCCTACACGGGCGTTATGCCGCGAAGCAATCACGTTAACCTATGTATTATTGGGCCTGTTAGAAAACTAAAATGAGAACCAAATGTAACCCATTGGGAACTTGTAATCAAGCATCACACAGTACAAATGACGAAACGAGTACGTTGTTCAGTACTTCAAGCCTTTTACAAAGGGCTCAGCAGTTATCATTTAATGAAGTGCACATATTGCGTTGTAAATTCCTTGCGAGTACCCCGAGTCTCCGCAGAAGGACAAATGATGGTCTATTGGGTGCTTCCATACTTCACAAAAATTTTGATTTGTTACACTGTGCTCACATTGCAAACGTGCTCGCATTAGCAGCCCCGAGACAGTTTAGAACTTGTTCTACGAATGCTGCTCCTCCAGATTTCATTGTAACTGTCTTGCACTTACCTATCAGGCCTGCTATTTTTTATGCTGTCTCATTGTCAGCAAACGTAAAACTAAAGCAACAAAAAGAAGAAATCTTTAGATATAGCTCATTAATATCTACGAAATCATTTTTGGGGGGTCTTCAGTGCCTAAAGTGTCGTGATTATGTGCCCATTGCGGGTACAAGCAACATATCCATCTCACTGGGCATAGTTGACAGCGCTAATCTATGTTTCAATTGATAACTTCAAATGCCAATTATTCGGATTCTTTCCTTCCTCACTAATTCAATACCACCATCTGCAATGGGTGGCAGGGCATTATGCCCTATATTTTCTTTTTCCTAGCAACTCCAGTGGTTTTGGACGTTATTGCTTAAGTGCTCAGTGCTAAACAAATTTTGTCAAGAGTGATGTTCTTGTTTGGCTCCTAGTTCCAGGCCAGAAGGATGAGAAATGAACACAGATCTTGTTTTGCATTGCGCAGTATTGATCTACATAAGAAAGAACGTTTGCGAGTAACACTAATGTAAACGAGGTGAAACAGACATTATATACAGTACGAAGGGTCAGCACTGTCCATAGGTGAGCTGTGATACATCTGCGTTACCAGAAGACACCACTGCACGAGGTATGCCCTATCGACGAACCCACAGTACGCACGAGCTTTGTTCGCAGCTTCAGCTACACCGAGGTTTCCACATTTATTAGCTTGTTTTATTTTTTTCGTCTCTCCTCTTTCGTCTTTTTATTTTCGGCTGAAATGCTGTAGCGAAAGGAACGACATAATTGGAAGGTGTTTTCTTAACACGAAGGTGAGAGGGAACAACGATTCTGCCAGCTACCGGCATTGATTGTTTGCGCAAGTGGCAGAAATGCGGACACGCGGTCGACACTGCTTTCGCTTTCGCCTATTGCTCCTTTGTCCAGCGCTAAGATGAGTGCTCGAGCAGCTGTCGCAGCGTATGGTACCTTCAATGTCAGTCTGTCATGCAGACCTACAAAGAGAGAGCTGCGCCCGGGATAAGTTACTCGATGCATGCACGACCCTATGTCTTTTTTTCATTGTCGCCACAGTGTCCTTTGGTGTACTTTTGTCACTTTTGTTACGTCGAATGCCTTTGGTTGGGTCGGTGACGTCGCAACGCGTTTGACTCACGCTCGCTTTTTATTATTCTCGGTAGTAAAAGACGTTTTACGGGCTAATATAACGCACAATACCTTGCGAACAAGGTAGTGTGTGCTTTTGTTGCTGCTGTGAACGGAGACAGTAAAGGTGAACTTCCCCGATCATCACCATTCTCACTCTGATTTTCTGCACAAAGTTCAAGTACGCTGGAAATTTCCTGTCTGGTTTAGGCCGCGCAGCTCAGAAATAATGAAGAGTAGAACACAGAAATGATGACTGGACGGACGAAGCCTGGCTTCGCACACTCATTTTGGAAGACACACAGTGGAGCATGTGCAAGGCGAAGTGAACTGAAGAAGTATACAGCAGTGCATTGTTGTACAGCTGTTGTACAACTGTTGTACGCCTGTTGTACAGCTGTGACAGCTCTACTAGATCACTACGGGGCCGAGGAATATGGACGAACAGCACGCCCTAATTCGGAGGTTACCCACCAGGGGTTCAAAGGCTGGGTAACACAAAGCAGTTCCTGGCGGTGTAGGTGATGTCTTGCCAAAAGCTCAGCTCTTGGTTGCCTATATACCTCTATAGGCAGTTGCCTATATACGACAGCAAGCTAAAACAGTTTGAAAGTCTATATATTCTCGCTAAGTATTTATTACAGTGATAAAAGGAATATATATATATATATATATATATATATATATATATATATATATATATATATATATATATATGTGTGTGTGTGTGTGTGTGTGTGTGTGATGCTACAAAATGGAAACACGTCGTGGTCCAGATGCCATGCGTTTATTCTAATGCACGCGCACTTCCTCTTCGTCGGCTTCTCCTGGAATCACCTTGTTAATGCATCACACTTCCCCCTCCCCTCGAGAAAGTCTCAGTTCAGAAGGTACACAATAACGCTGCTGTTTGCTATCATGCACAATGTCAGAGTTTCTACCTAAGGGTAGCACGGAGTGGTTGATCTCACAGTTCACTGTTGAGACCTTGCGTAGAATCTTGTAAGGTCCTTTCATGACGGAACTCAGTTTGCCGTTGTTGGGATGCCATGGTGTCTCGTGAAGGACAAGGTCACCGACTTGGAACTCAATCGCAAGAAATTTTCTATTATAAATGACTTTGTTCTTATTGTGGTAGGCGATAGAATTGGTAACTGCAGTTTTTCGCATTTCTTCGACAGTTTCCTCTCGTTGTTCCAGTACAGTAGGATAAGATGGAATTCCATACATCAGGAAGGAAGGTGCGTAGCCGGTCACTTCGTGGGGTGTTGTGTTGTATTTGTTAATTACCTCCGGAAGCAGCTTAGTCCAAGACTTCTGTGGTTCGTCATTGATCTTACATTTAAGTC
Source organism: Rhipicephalus microplus (assembly GCF_043290135.1). Taxonomy (NCBI): domain Eukaryota; kingdom Metazoa; phylum Arthropoda; class Arachnida; order Ixodida; family Ixodidae; genus Rhipicephalus; species Rhipicephalus microplus. The sequence continues at coordinate 187,563,764 of NC_134700.1, read as the reverse complement.
TCGTTACGATAGTCTGGCTTGTCCGCTCGTTCATGCCGTTGCATTGTGGATGATGAGATGAGGTGAATAGTTGGTGTATACAATTATGTTTTAAAAACTGCTTGAATTTTCCTGCAGTAAATCCTGTTCCACGATCTGAAAGGAGCTTCCGTGGTTTTCCAGATGAAAAAATTGTTTTTAAGCATGAAATGTAGGCGTCGCTGTTCTCACTTTTAAGAGAAAACGCCCATAAGTAGCGAGTCGCATGATCAATAACCAAGTGTATAAACCTTTTTTACAAACCATATCCAGAAAATCCTCCAATGCTGCCTATTGCAAAGAGGTCGAAGGGCTCTTCAGCTGAGGGCAGTGATTCAAGCGTCCCAAACTTCTTTTGGTTTTCGTCTTATTTCATCTCTGGCATGTATCACAATGCCGAATGTAAGTGGGAACATTGGTTACCATATGCGGCCAATAATATTGCGGAGACCGGAGTGATTGCGTCATCTTCACTACGACATGCCCAAAATGTTGATGTGCATTCTTCAGAATGGTTGGGCGTAGTTCATGGGGCACGTATATTTTCCGTAGTCCTTTTCTTTTGACGATGATGATGTTATTTTCCAATGAATGCGTTCCTTTTGGACGCTCATTGTTGCATCGCTGAATTCGTCGTGTGATAGAAGATTAACTATTGGGGCTCTGGAGAGCGCATCTGCTTCGACATTACTTGCGCCCTTTCGATTTTTGATGTTCATATCATACATTGACAGTTCCAAAGACCACCGGAAGAGACGACTTTGAAAATTTTTAACAATATTCAGCCACTGGAGTGCAGAGTGATCTGTTACAACAGTGAATGACTTTCCATGAATGTAGCAATGCCATTTATCAATGGTATCTACAATGGGAAGGCATTCTATTTCGGTAATAGCATAGTTCACCTTGTGCTTAAGTAGTTTGCGGGAATAGTAGGCAACAGGATGTTTTTTGCCTTTGTCATCAGGTTGTTTCAGCACTGCACCGATGCCTTCGCCAGATGCGTCACAGTACACAGTACATGGTCTCGAAGGGTCGTATATGCGAAGCACCAGTTCTTCAGTTATTAGCTCCTTCAGTTCACAAAAGGCTTGCTCGCATGCTTCTGTCCACACCCACTTGCTGCCTTTGTGGAGTAGTTTTGTGAGTGGAAGAGCGATATCGCTGAAGTGAGGGATGTACTGACGGTAGGTGTTTACAGTGCCCAGAAAACGCTGGAGATCTTTTTCTCGTTTTGTTGTCAGAAATTGGAGTATGCCAGCCACGTTACCTTGCTTAGGTGTCACTGTTCCTTGTGAAATTTTGTGGCCCAGGTATTCAATGCTGCAGCATTGAATACCTGCTTTTTCGTTTGAGTTTTACGTTCTCGGTATTCAGAGCTTTCAATAGTGCCTGAAAGTGTCGTATATGATGAATAAATGTCTCTGATTATACGACCACATCGTCAAAGTAATTACTAACAATGGTGAGCTGATGTTTCGCTATTATTGATTTCATGGCTCTTTCAAATGTAGCCGGAGCGTTCTTCAACCCAAACGGCATTACCAACCACTCAAAATGACCATCAGGCGTGACAAATGCAGTTTTCTGAACATCGTCAGGATGCATTTGGACATGCCAGTATCCCGACGTTACGTCCAACGCAGTGAAAAATTCCGCCTTTCCCAAGTGGTCAAGAATATCATCTATACGTGGAATTGGTTGAAAGTCGGGTACCGTTATGGCATTGGGTTTCCGGTTATCAATACATTGGGGGGTCCCCACACAGGTTCGATCCTGTCGGCTTGTGTGACGCTACAAAATGGTGACACGTCGTGGTCAAGATGCCATGCGTTTATTCTAATGCACGCGCACTTCCTCTTTGTCGGCTTCTCCTAGGATCACCTTGTTAATGCGTCAGACACATATTTATTTATTTATTTATTTATTTAAATACTCTCAATGCCATTTGCGGCGTTACAGAGAGGAGTGGTTACAAGTTAGAGATGGCAGTCTTGAATGATGCATGATCAGGGTTGCTGGCGATGGAGGCAGGAAGGTGGTTCCATTCGGATGAAGTCTTCGGCACGTAGGAGTGGAAGTATATGTTGGTATGGCAGAGTGGCACATGGACTTTGAAGTTATGGTCGATGCGAGATGAAACGTAAGAAGGTGACGAGAACAATGTGCCCTTTATTTCAGGATTCATAAAAAAAATTTTGTGAAAGAGACAGAGTCGGGCCTGTTTCCTCCTGTTAGAAAGGGTAGGAAGGTCTAGAGAATTTTTAATTGATGAGATGCTAGCGGTACGGGAGTAATTAGCGACAATGAAGCGAGCTGAGCGATTTTGGATGGCTTCCAGTGCATTAACAAGTGAACAAGAATGAGGATCCCAGATTGATGAGGCGTATTCGAGTTTAGATCTGACTAGTGTTTTATAAAGAAGAAGTTTTAATGAAACAGGTGCTAATGAAAAGTTACGGCGCAAGAAGCCGAGAGTGCGGTTAGCATTGTTAATCACATAACTGACATGATTATTCCATGTTAAATTGTTATCTATGTGAACACCAAGATATTTGTAAGTATTGACAGACGACAACAGAAAATTAGAAATTGAATAAACAGGGCTAGTGCAGTCAGTACTTCCTCGAGAGATCCTCATTATTTTGCACTTGCCAATATTTAGTTTCATTGACCAGAGTGAGCACCAAGATGTAACGTTGTCAAGATCAGATTGAAGTAGTGATGAATCATGAGAGTTAGATATTATGCGGTAGATGACACAATCGTCGGCAAATAGCCTGATTGTTGATGTAATGCTGGATGGAAGGTCATTAATATAAATTAGAAAGAGTAAGGGTCCAAGGACAGAACCTTGCGGCACACCAGAGATTACTGAACAATTGCGTGAGTCATGATCGTTAGCTGTTACATGTTGGGTTCTGTTAGATAAGAAGCATTCGATCCATCGTAATGTGTTTGAGTCAATATTTAGCATGCTTAGTTTTAGTAGGAGTAAACGGTGAGAAACGGTGTCAAAAGCTTTTTGAAAATCAAGGAAAATGCAATCGATAATGGAGCCAGTGTCAGAAGCTGAAAATAAGTCGTTGGTGAAGAGAAGTAGTTGGGTTTCACATGAGTAGTGTTTCCTAAAACCATGCTGACTGTTGTGAAAGAAGTTATTTTCTTCGAGAAATATAATTAAGTTAGAATAGATTATGTGTTCGAGAAGCTTACATGGAATACTAGTCAAAGTGATGGGCCTGTAGTTAGAAGGATTAGATGAGTCACCTGGTTTAGGCACAGGAACCACCTTCCCCGCCTTCCAGTCACTGGGCAATGAGGCATTTTGTAATGACTGTGAAAAGAGCTGTGAAAAAATGACTGAACAATAAGTGGCAGTCTGTTTGAGAAATTGGGGAGCGATTCCATCTATGCCAGGTGCCGAGGCTTTCATTTTTAATATGAGGTGAAATAGCCCCAATTGATCAATGATGATTGGTTCCATTCGGGGATATCCAGGATCGGCTTGAATTGGTAAATGATTGGAGTTGTCAACGGAAAATGATTTTTTAAATACGTCTTGCAAAGCCTCGCAGCACCTGTCACTTGCAATCGCCAAACCAAGTTCGTCACAAAGATCAATGTTCTTATTTTTTGGACCATTTACTAGACACCAAAACTTACGAGGGTTGGACTGTAGAAGAGAGGGAAGGGTATCGCTGAAGAAACTATGTTTAGCTACTGCATAAGCTTTTTTGTATTCTAATGTTGCGTTGTGATAAGCCGCCCATCTCTCCGTGGTGTCAGATGATGAAGCGCTGCGGTAAAGTCGTTTTTTTTTATTACGTAAGCGAAGAAGTGCTGATGTGAACCACGGAGAGCGGAACGCCGTTCGAACAGTTCGTAAAGGAACATAACAATCTATAAGTGAATTAAACTTATTTTTGAACGATACCCAGTTCTCCTCTACAGTGTTATCAGCGGCACATGCAATGTATTTTTCAGTGAAAACTTCCAACTCAGTACATATAGATGCATAATCAGCTTTCGCATAATCTTTTATAACTTTAGTTGCGTGCATAGGACGCTGTGGTTGCATTGCGCAGGTGAAGTGTACAATGCGATGATCACTAAGCCCGGGTAGCTAGTGAATCGATGAAATGACCGAAGGATTAGTTGTGAAAACCAAATCAAGTATATTTGAAGAAAATGCTGTGATGCGCGTGGGTTCATGGATTACTTGGGTTAAATTAAAATCATTGCATATGTTTAAAAAGCAATTACCTTCCGCTGAAAGACAGCTAGCCGTTCCATCCCCACTGCCCCAAGTAACTTCTGGGAAATTAAAATCGCCCATGACAAATATATGAGAATTTGGGTACCTGACAGAAACTGCGTGCAAACAGTCATGGAAGTTTTCACAAAAGTCTGAGGGGCAGCGAGGCGGTCGGTAGCAAACGCACAAAATCACGTCCTGATACGCAAATCGAACGCACGCGCATACGATTTCTAGTGGCGAACTTATGGGAACAATATGAGAGGAAAATCTATCTGATATCGCGATAAGAACACCGCCCCCTGTTCTTGTTATTCGATCTGATCTGTAAAAATTGTAGGTGTTTTTGCAGTGTAAAACCTCAGTGTTGCGAATTTTACTTGACAACCAAGTTTCTGTTAACACTACTATGTCCGCAGAACAGTCATCAATTATAGAAGATAACTCGTCACGTTTACTTAGCACACTTCTAATATTTGTAAACAAGACTGAAACTGGTTCAGGTGTTGTGGCACGTTTAGTAGGTTGGGATTGCTAGGAAGAGGGAAGAACACTGCTAGGAATATTGGTACTTGAAGGGGAAAGTGAAGAAGTAAATTCACGGGTAAGTTCACAAACGCTGTCGGTTTGACTGCAGTAAACGAAGCATTTTTTGTTAATGAATAACTTGTTGTAACGCACTGCAAACTGTTGACCAGTCGACTTTCCGTACTCGTACAATTTTTTACGCGTGTTCCTAGTTTCTTTGCAAAAATCTTCACTTAAGCTGACACCGATACCTTTTAATTTGGCCTTATTTGCCATAATGCTTTCCTTAACCTTAAAATTAGAAAGCTTTACAATTACAGGACGGCACTTCTTATTTGCGTATGAACCAAGCCTATGCGCACGTGAAATGGCATCGGTCGGCAGTTGGAGACCTAGAGTGGACATAATCTCGCGAACCTTATCTTCGGACTGCGACCATGTTTCGGCTGCAGCATCAGGTATTCCGAAGAATAGAAGGTTTTCTCGCCGTGACCTATCCTCGAAATCATCACACACACATACACACACACACACACACACACAGACACACACGCACATATATATATATATATATATATATATATATATATATATATATATATATATATATAGTGAATAGAGTGGAAAATGCCACAGGCAATCATCTTTAGTAGACTGCTGAAAGACACTGGACCACCAAAGTTTCACTATCGAAGAGCTTTCATAGGTAGCGGAGTGTTTCGAGAAGAAATTGATGTATCGTATGGAGGAGCTCTTCAACCTCCTTCTTGATAGAGATACGTCCACAAAGTGATTTCTTGAGCTAATCCGGGAACATTATCAACTTCGGAAAATACGGGCATTTTCTATTTTTTGTCAACATTGTCCTATTCAATAAGGAACTATCTCACTGGAAGCTGCGCGAGAGAGCGTGTCCTCACTCTCAGGCTAGGCTCTAGTTGCCAAGTGTCATATATTCTGTTTCATGAGCATGTTGCTCCTTTCGCACAACCACCAGAACTTGCGATGAAAAAGCGCATGTTTTGTGCGCTTTACAAGAATAAAGTGGGATGTGCACCTATTAGCACAGTGCATTCTCCACCTCTTTACAATAAAGCGACTAAATTACAATCGTATTGACGGAGACACAAGTCCTCGGGCCGAGGAAATCGTGGAACGGTGAGTAATGGTTTCGTAAGGGCTAAGAGTGAGTGCAAACGTCCTGACTTCGCTGCAGCCGTTCTCGCTTTGAAAGATATCAGAGAAAGTCAAGAATAACGAACCTCTACTTCCTGTACGTAGTAGGTTTAGGCTTTACCATGGCCAGCTTCGTCACGTTCTGCCACACAAACACAGACACACACGCACGCAAGCAAACACACTTATTTGAGTGTGTGCGTGTGGTTGTCGATGAAATTCTGCTAATGCCGAATACAAGTACCGTTACTTTTTATGCGTTGTGCCAGGCCTGTTAACGATGCCATTTGAAACAGCGGTTCAGAAAAATTCAGGTGAGGTCTCACTTGATTAATAAAAAAGTCATTGTGCCTATATTTATCCCGTCTTCTGCATATACACAACAGGCTGATGCCAACTATGGCCACATGACTTGAGTTATGTCAAATGAACGATTTTTTCATACATTGATTGATCACATCGGTATATTTGTGCAGGTAAAGATAGTCATAGGGAGGAATTGTTCTGACCATCGACATTTTCTTCGGCTTGTATGTGTGTTGTGTTGTACTCTGAAGTAGTCGTTCTCTCTTCAAGTAATATTGTGTCATGGAAATCTGTGAGAATAAGCATATGATATCGCTTTGGCCCACAGAAAATGCAATTTAAAAAGTGGAGTTTATTAAAAAGAACCTAAAATAACAATTTTTAACGCTTGTATAATCCGTCGAAGAAATATACAAACTATCATACCACTAGTCAGAAGGAATGGTATTAAAAACTTAATATATATTTCCCTGGGTACTAGCATTATGAACTTACAAAAATACGCTGCTGCATCTTCCAGAAACAGTACACATACTGACGCGTACATAGGCTGGACTAAACAAATTTCTCGTGTGTTTTTCCGGCAACACAACAATTTTGTATGTTTACAGAAGCATGGCATTGAATAAATTTTGTTTCTACGCTATACGAGTCATAGCTCAGAAGTAATAATAAAAGTGCAGTGAGATGATTTCGCTGTTTGGCACTGTGTGATTTCCTGGCGATTTCATAGTTCACGGTTTTTTCAGATCATTCATCGTTTATAAGGAGATGCGAGTTGCTTAACAAAAATTATTCAGTATTAAAGCTCAACTACCAAGCAACAATAATCGAAGCGACAAGATGGGGCATCTAGAACCCCATTACTTTGATGTTATTCGCCATTATTTCCTATTCTAATCTGATTTGTGGCACGCAAGTTTGCGAGTGGCAGTCACGATTAATTCTTCATTTGCAGACATTGTCACGTGTAAGTCTGTTATACGAAGCAGCAGCGTATTTTAAGCCAGTTACGTGAGAAAAGGCTTATTCAGACATGCACGCGGCCTGGTTTTTGAAACTGTTCTCTCTGTCCACCCGCACGGTCACCGTAGGCAGTGTCACTATGCATGACGGGTGTCACAGAACGAGCGCTAAAAAAGAGCGCGCCGCCAAATCCTGGCGACAACGGGCGGCAGAAACGCCGCGAGGTAAAAAGAAAAAAAAAGAAAGCAAACATCCAGGGCTCCCGGGCGCGCGCTCTCCCCGCAGAAGCACGGCTTCGCAGACGATCCTCCTCACCCCACATCGGCGGCCCAGCAAGACCACGATTTTTCTAGAACGAAGGAGGCGGGGTCAGACCGAGTGAATCATCCTCCGGAGAGGGCAGTCGAACCGTCTCGTGCCTCTCCCCAGCCTTCGCTGCGTTTCGCGCCGACGAAATGACGAGAAACATCTGGAAAGTCGCGCGCAAGGTATTTAACCGAGCAGCCGAGACGAGAAATCAGGAGAAGACGGAACGTTAGCGCTGGAGCGCGTAGGAATTCCGCCGTGTAGTCGGCGAAGGTTCTGCCCGTAGTGACAGAACAGGAGGAGACGGAAGTGAGCGCCAGGGTGCGTAGAGATTCCGCCGTGTAGTCGGCGAAGTTTTGGTCCGTAGGGACGGCTCGAGCTACAGGCAAGAGCGTGGGTTTACCGCTATCGAGCGAAGACGCGGGCAACAGCTGCGTGTGGGAAGCCGACGGATTTCCGGCGAAGAAGTTTGAAGCTTGGAGAGTGGCCATTTGAGGACGCGAGGTTTCCTGGAAGAGAAACTTCGAGAACTACGGAACGACAACAACGCTGGACTTTGAGTGAGTGATTCTCGGAAGAGTATCATTCAGACTTTTGTTCCAAGGACTTTGGACTGAATAGGTTTTCTATCTCTTTAGTCCTTAAGTGTCTTGGTTGTTCAATGCATGCGACTGCATTGTAGTGCGTATTGTTGTCTGTGTCCGTTGTTTCAAGTGTGGTTGATTGTACTGTGTAGTACATTGTCTGTTTGGTGACGTATTGTATGTAACTATTGTGGAGTGTGCATACGTGTGTATTGTTTTTGATCTGCCGTTAATGAGAATATAATTTTGTTTGTTTATCAACTCTCGGCTCTGTCTTGTTCTTTGGGCCACAGCCGGCGTCTGCTGGCGCACCAATAAGGACCACTTCTAAATTGTCCACGCTTTCGTGGTGCGGTTCGGGGGGCCGATACTTCGGCTCTTGGAATTAGCCCGGCGATCGCCTCCCTAATAAACGGGACAGGTGTGACAATTAATCTGGCGTCCGCGAAACAGGACCTTTTGGTGCACAGTGTGTCCAAAGTAGTGAGAAAGAGCCTCGAGTTGTTGATAGTGCTATCGGAACGATTTTGTGTGTTGTTCAGTGTTCTCGTTAACGAGTGCAGGGGAGTGTTCCGATAGACTGATTTAGGCAGATACTTTTTGCACGCGGCAAGGTTTTAGTTGCGAGTTGCGAGACACAATGGATCTCGAAAAGTTAGTTGCTCTTGGTGAAAAGATGGGTCTTTCTGGCGTCGAACTACGGAAGTGGGTCACCCAGAGGGAAAAAGAAGAAAAAGAGAGAGCCAAAGAAGAAAAAGCAGCCGAGCTGGAAAAAGAGAGGTTGGCGGTCGAAAGAGCCAAAGCGGAAAAAGAAGCTGAGGTGGAGAGAGAGAGGTTGGCGGCAGAGAGGGCCAAGGAAGAAAAGGCAGCTGAGTTGGAGAGAGAAAGGCTGGCCGCTGAAAGGGCGAGAGAAGAAAGAGAGGCAAAAGAGCGACAGCTGAAAGAAGAAAGAGAGGCAAAAGAGCGACAGCTGAAAGAAGAAAGAGAGCTGCAATTGAAGTTGGAGCTGGAGAAAGAAAGACTGGCAGCTGAGAGGGCGAAAGAAGAAAGAGAGGAAAGGGAACGGCAGCGACAGCACGAGATGGAACTCGAGCGGCTCCGTTTGCAACAGCGAAGCGAAACTCCCGTCCAAGCTAGAGTCGAAAGCAGCGAACGGGAAGATCACGGCTTCCGCTTGAACCCAAGCAAGCTGCTCGTAGCGTTTGATGAAAGGAAGGACGACCTTGACGCGTACCTTCACCGATTTGAGACGATTGCGAAGAGCCAGAATTGGCCAGAACATCAATGGGCAACTGCTTTGAGTACTTGCTTGAGTGGTGAAGCGCTCAGTGTGTACGGTAGGCTGACGCCGACCGATGCAGCCAACTACGCAAAGGTGAAAGCTGCTTTGTTGAAGCGATTTAGATTCACTGTGGAAGGATTCCGGGACAGATTTCGGACAGGAAAGCCAGCTGACGGTGAGACAGCTACGCAGTATGCCGCCCGACTTTGCCATTATTTCGACAGATGGATTGAACTTTCAGGGACAGCACAGGAGTACGATGAGCTTAGAGAGCTGCTAATTAAAGAACAATTTCTTACTAGTTGCCACCCAAGCCTGTCGCTGTATTTGAAAGAGAGGAAGGCGGAGTCATTTGAAGGAATGCTTGAATTGGCTGATCAATTCTTAGAAGCGCAAGGAGGAACTAATTTGGCCAAGGTCAAGAAGGATTGTCCCGATGATTCGAAGAAATTGGCTCCTGAAGAAAAGAAGCGTGCACCAGAGAGCATGCAGCGATGTTTTCTGTGTAACCGAGTGGGTCATCGCGCGAAAAACTGTCGAACGATCTTTACGAGCCCTACGGTAGTGAAATGTTTTAAGTGTGGTCAGACTGGGCACAAAGCAGATGCTTGTCGGAACGGAGTGAGTCAAACTCACCAGGTATCCTGTGTTCAAGCGGCACCGAAATCTGATAATAATGCCGTCACCGACGGATTCGTAGAATTGAAAAATGGGGAGAAAATTCCTATTGTCGGTGCTGTAATGTCAAAACAGCCAACCGGTGTTACGAAAGGAATGCCAGCGCGGCCTGGAAAAGTTGCGGGCAAAAAAGTTACGGTGTTAAGAGATACCGGCAGCTCCACGGTTATCGTGAGGAGAAATTTGGTACGGGAAAGAGAGTTGACAGGCAGAACGAAACCGGTTTGCCTAATTGACCGTACGGTCCGGATGCTTCCCGAAGCAGAAATTGAGGTTGAAACCCCGTACTTCAGCGGGAAGGTTACTGCGTTATGCATGACGACCCCCCTTTACGACCTTGTCATCGAAAACATCGACGGGGCGCGAGGGCCGAATGATCCAGAATGTTTGGGAGAAGACCCGAAGATAGAGCCCTCGCCAACACAACGGCCGCGAGATACAGTGGAGGAGCATCCCGTGACGGATCTCACTAGAGCCCAAGGCGAAGCCGCGGCGCAAGAGACAGCGAAGGAGAAGACGATCGTGTCGAATAAGTTCACGGGTCGAGCAACCGGACTTAAGTCGGCACGACCTCAACCGACCGACAGTGTAAAGGAGACGGAGTTGGCCAGCCGGGAAAAATGTAGAGGCATGATCAAGCGGGTAAATACACAGACAGGACCCGTCGAATGTAATGACGCGTTAACGGTGTCGGAAGAGACAACGATGGCTGGGACGACGCCTCAGATATCGACGTTGGAAAGGGCTCGCCGAAAAAGAACGTGGAAACACAACAAGAGATCGAGCGAGCACCGCAAAAAGGGGCGCAAGCGCTGTTCGAAGTACTCAAGATAACTGCTGAGGTGGAATCAGAATGTGTTTGGCAGGGCTGAGTGACATATGTTGTGTTAATGTTCTCGTTATCCTGTGTCTCAAGTGTATGTCGAGCGAGTCAGTGTTCTGTGCGATGATGTGATGTATAGTGTTGTATAATTGTTGTATAGACAGAACCTTGTACGTTTGTATTGTTTGGAATGTGTGATGAAGTGTTGTAATCATGTGCCTGTGGTTATATTTCATGTGCTGTGGAATTGAACTACAATGTAAGATTGTATTGCGTGATATATTGTGAATGTGACGTGTCACGAGCGACGGATTGTGTTACAGTCTGTGAGAGTGTGTGGTGACTTTTCGCGCTCGTTTGTGTGGTTTTGAATATTATGAGATAATATTCTTAAAGTGGGGGGCAGTGTCACAGAACGAGCGCTAAAAAAGAGCGCGCCGCCAAATCCTGGCGACAACGGGCGGCAGAAACGCCGCGAGGTAAAAAGAAAAAAAAAAGAAAGCAAACATCCAGGGCTCCCGGGCGCGCGCTCTCCCCGCAGAAGCACGGCTTCGCAGACGATCCTCCTCACCCCACATCGGCGGCCCAGCAAGACCACGATTTTTCTAGAACGAAGGAGGCGGGGTCAGACCGAGTGAATCATCCTCCGGAGAGGGCAGTCGAACCGTCTCGTGCCTCTCCCCAGCCTTCGCTGCGTTTCGCGCCGACGAAATGACGAGAAACATCTGGAAAGTCGCGCGCAAGGTATTTAACCGAGCAGCCGAGACGAGAAATCAGGAGAAGACGGAACGTTAGCGCTGGAGCGCGTAGGAATTCCGCCGTGTAGTCGGCGAAGGTTCTGCCCGTAGTGACAGAACAGGAGGAGACGGAAGTGAGCGCCAGGGTGCGTAGAGATTCCGCCGTGTAGTCGGCGAAGTTTTGGTCCGTAGGGACGGCTCGAGCTACAGGCAAGAGCGTGGGTTTACCGCTATCGAGCGAAGACGCGGGCAACAGCTGCGTGTGGGAAGCCGACGGATTTCCGGCGAAGAAGTTTGAAGCTTGGAGAGTGGCCATTTGAGGACGCGAGGTTTCCTGGAAGAGAAACTTCGAGAACTACGGAACGACAACAACGCTGGACTTTGAGTGAGTGATTCTCGGAAGAGTATCATTCAGACTTTTGTTCCAAGGACTTTGGACTGAATAGGTTTTCTATCTCTTTAGTCCTTAAGTGTCTTGGTTGTTCAATGCATGCGACTGCATTGTAGTGCGTATTGTTGTCTGTGTCCGTTGTTTCAAGTGTGGTTGATTGTACTGTGTAGTACATTGTCTGTTTGGTGACGTATTGTATGTAACTATTGTGGAGTGTGCATACGTGTGTATTGTTTTTGATCTGCCGTTAATGACAATATAATTTTGTTTGTTTATCAACTCTCGGCTCTGTCTTGTTCTTTGGGCCACAGCCGGCGTCTGCTGGCGCACCAATAAGGACCACTTCTAAATTGTCCACGCTTTCGTGGTGCGGTTCGGGGGGCCGATACTTCGGCTCTTGGAATTAGCCCGGCGATCGCCTCCCTAATAAACGGGACAGGTGTGACAACGGGAAAAAGAAACACACCAGTGATATCAGCACTACAAGTTTTGGTGCGCTTTGTGCTTTGCTTGGCGTCAGAGAGCGGCAGATGTGATCGAGTGCCATTTTATGCTCTGTATGCCATAGTCATTTTTTTTTGCTGGAAGGCGAGTTCACACGCCTAGTGTGTCACGCTTAGTATGATACCGAAGTGTGCCTGTGAGCCACATCATTTGGATTCAACCTCGCAAAACATTGCAAAACACTGATGTAAGCAAGTACGGCCGCTCCAGGGAGACATGCTCTTTCCGCGCAGCTTCCACGCGTTTAGTTCGCAACACGTGGAAGGGTATACAAGCCATATGGCCTCTGAGATATCGCACTCGCTAGCGATCAAAGCCGCGGCTCAAAAAATAAAACTTGAAAGTTGCTTCTTGACCGAGATTCCATCCGTAGAACTTTTTCAACGTCTGTTAATACAGGCGGGGCGTTCGCTCTCTGCTTCGACGGCAGGCTTCTCTAGCTGAGGGTGTTATCTCGTTCACCCTGTGAGCGACGAAAAGGGGCAGACTCGTTTGATTTCTGCTTCAACTTCGCTTGTGAGATCCACCCGTGCGCGTTTGCCTGCGGTAGAACTTACCATTTGCGGCTAATATTATCAATTTGGATATGATTCCGACTGAAAGAGTGACTTTGATTGTAAAGCTTGTCGATAATGTTGAGAAACTTGCGATCACAATAACAATAAGAAAAAGATAGAAAAAGAAAGAGCGAAACTATCGGCAAAAGAAATCTGTTGAGTATCTTTAAATAATTGCCATCGTAACAAAGCTAAGAAAAAGAAGGAAAGTGAAAAGTTATTGGCAACAGAAATTTCTTCGCGAGACGAAATTTTAACGCTCATCACTATGATACGACGGCAAGCTTTTTAGCGAATCAGCTACCTAGGCAGGATAGCATAGTTTAGTATAACTTTGTATGAAATTCTATAACAAGGAGTTAAAAAATGGATGTCACGTTGAAAATGGATGTCACGTTGACTCTAAAGAGAGAGAAAGGAATACCGAACACACATTGCAAGACTTAGAGGAAACAATAAAAGATACAGAAGGTGAAAAATCAAATGCAGAGTTATAGACAAATACACGGAAAAATTCAGAAATTTTATAGGAAAAATATAGGAAGGGAAGGAATACAGTGATCGACATAGACATAGAGCGCAAGAGATGGAAAGGTGAAGCAAAAAAATACCTAAAAAAAGAGGATGATGCACATGTATGCATATTCGAAACGGTGACAGTGATACGCAAATCCGAAACGATGATAGTATTCCCCCAACAATAATGTCCATTGGGCGTCGTAGGTATCTGACTAAATATATAGACTATAGCAGGGCGGGTAACAGAGAGGTGCAAGGTTATAAGCCTAGACGAGTCAGCGCCAGAAAGGTGCCCCGAAGCTCTTCTGCGAACGAAGCCTACGCGATTCAAGTGAAGAAATGTAAACTTTTTGAGATGTTACCTTTTCGTAATCACTTGCGGTAGGTGACGTTCGAATATCCTAGACAAGATATAAAGAGACTGTTTTTCTTAGAGCAACCGTTTCGCCTTAATAAAACCATTATCATGATTCATATTGTACAACCTGGCATAATTTCGGGAGTTAGGAAAATTGTGCAGTACTTCAACTGAGCTCACTGCTTCACAATGGCAGGTTTTATTTCTGTACGTCACCTCCATGCCAAATGATGTTTATATGGTATATAAAATATTCAGTGGGTGTAACTGCGAGTTCACAATGGCAACCCTTCAGTATCTCTGTCATTTCATGTTTTTGCAACGGTGAAAGATGTGCCCGCAAAATACGTGTTGAGGCACCTTAAAGTGGAATGCTATACTGTATGCAGCCCTCAACCGTAGCACAGAAACACGTGTGACGAACGTGTGCTACTATAGGGAGAGGCGCAAGTGATAGTATAAATAAGAACTAATAATATATGTTGAACAACATAAGTGTACACGTACTGAACATAAGTGTAATTTATGTTCCTAACGAATCTAACCCTAACGAATCTCTATTTTTTATTCCTTTCGGAATGTGGTATGATTCGGTACACTACTACCGCATCCTTCCAAGAGAGTTCCCGCATGCGGTTTCTTTACATTAGTCAGTCTGGATTGCATATCTTTTTTTTCTCCATGCAACAGCGCCGCACAATGAGGGTCAATAAAGCAGCACCAGTGTGACAACAAAGGCATTCGAGTAAAAATGCATGGGAAGGCAGTACAGGCAAACAAGAAAGGCACCACGGGAAAGCACGAGGAAGGTGAATAGCCTCCGCCAAATATTGGATCTTGTCTTGCCACTATGCATACGTATTAGCCAGCTTTTGCTCAGGCACAGATTGCTGGCCAAGGGGCAAGAACGAGACCACCAGGAAGCAAGAGCGCCTCAAAGAGCTGCTTTCGTGTATGGTTTTCGCAGAAGCTCCATCCACTTGCCTTACTTTCTTTGTCGGCCGAGGGCACCCGACGCGAATGACTCTTGGTATGTGATCAGGGCGGCGGCATGCATAATCAGCGAGGATGTTTCTCGCGGCACAATACGATGTGGAAACACCGGCATTCATCCTTCGTCCTCTTTGCTTTTCTCGGACAAGCAGGGTGGCTTGCACGCATAAATCCACACGCCTATTCAAACCACTTTGTAAGCAACGCTGCATACGTGTACACCATGCTAGCCAGTCCAGAATTTGCGAGCTCAAACTTTGCAAACGTGATTTTCTTGTCAAAGAGTGGGGTGGTTGTTTGCTTTTGCGTCGTCGTTCCCTGTTTGCCGAATAGCGTATACGCTGCACGCCTAACTCGAACTAAGAACCAGCAGAATTAGCACACTGAAGGACTTTCCCGTATCAGATGCACTGCGACAAAGTCGTGGAAGGGTCTGGCTCTCTGCGGCGCTAAGTATAGGAATACGTGCTAAGTGAGCGAAAAGGACGCACGCAGAGCACATCGGAATTCGCGTGAAAAGTGAAAGAATGAAGGCCTGTGTAGGAAAATGAAGGACTGTAGATGAATAATGAAGCAGTGTATTATGAAGTTTATGATGTCCATGGAAATTGAGTGGGCAATCATCACTTTGCAACCCACCAAGTTTTATTATAGAATGCGGAGGCAAGTACAAAAAAAGAGCCACTTCTCGCTATGTTACATGCTGCGTGTTATCATATGCGCCAAGCTAGTTAGCGATTATTGCTCTATGTCTGGAAGTCGGCTTAAAGAGCTTCCATTTAGAATATTTTAATTTTCTTTATACTTTGTACAGCCGATTTCCTCTCTGTTTTTGGCGTATATCGCGTAAGCCGTAGTTATAGAAGACCAAAAGATCGGCTACTTGGAATGGTCGCTATTGGATTCTAATACAAATACGCTTTTTTGTGCGAAGAATGTTTCGGCAAAGAAGTTCGAAAAACAAAGCGCACCCAAATAATATAGGAGTGCGCTCTCCCCTATCTAGTTTTTTTCCGATACGTTCTGCGCACAAAAAAAAGTACATTTCCTTTAGGATAGTACAAATGGCCATGTTCCTCTGCTCTTGAACGACATCATGATTGGTCTTGATGCTTAGCTTCCTGTCGTCGAAATCTTTTCACGTGCGAACGATACACGCATGTCGACATGTGGAGCAACGCGTTCTCAACTGCTAGCAAGGGTACAACACGTGACCGCACTAACATCAAGGTACTCTCGCCGTCAAGGCTGCCAACTTCCAACAGCAAAATGTGCTGCAACGGCGTTATAAAAATGTATCACGTGGTACCTTATGTTGACTGGCGGAGCAGGGATTCCTGCTATCACGCTCTGCTGAAGTTGTCATTGACCACAACCTTTCTTTGACGAAGCTTGCGTCTGCGCTACGGACAAAACTTCCTAATTTTGCGCACTTTATTCGAGTTGCAGCAGGATTTATGTGGGTACCTCTGATGAACGTATCGCACAGTTTTACCCATCTTTACTTTAGATATCTATAGTAGAGCTAAATTGGGTTTTCAAGTATGTGCGCCAGATGCATTCGTACTTTGGAGAGCCTTGAAGCGTGAACACTGCTAACCCACCGAGGCTTATTAAGGTGTGCGACAACCTCTAGCACTATAAAAGGGTGACGAACATAGTCTGTCATAATTTACTTATCTTGTGAGCATCAAGTGTCCACCTTCGACTGCGGACGCAACACAAGCCCCATTTCTTGTCTTTGCTATAGACAGACCATGGAGGCTTGGCTATGGGAGCATGTCTATAATTAATTAAGTGAGGAATTGGAGGCATCAAAATGTATCGCTTAACGGAAGAAAATTGTTGGTTAGGCACACAAGAACATACGGAATACAATAGTATGCTGGCTGAAGCACGATCGCAAGTCCGGCCGCAGCTGCTATAAGATACGATGTTTTGTGTCCTCTGTCTTGTGATCCCGATAGCCCTCTTTTCTCCATTACTCAGCCCCAGCCAAGAAAACAAATGTCTCGTCAAGACGCCGTGAGAACTTTCCTAGCCTCGCATGCGTTCTTGCCAGGCGTGGCTCTAGGCGCGGGTATAAGTGCCTCACATATAGCGCGAAGGTAATGGCGAACCAACATTTGTAAAGAAACATAGAATGTGTGGCATCTCAGCTCCACAGAGGAGGACGCGCAAGGAGTTAGACACCAGCACCCGTTTTCCATCGTGCAGCTAAGCTCTCCCGTGACTTCAGCCATGGTAAATAGCTCTTCGCTTTGATTTAGGTACGCACCCTGCCAATTCCTAATATTCACATTTAACGTTGACGAGCTTGATTACATTGCTGTTTTTGCTGACTTTACCTGCATGCTTCATTCTCGGCTTTTTACATAGCATCCTGTAGTAGCGGAAAAAGAAAGCAAAATGACAGCTTGTGATGCTACGTCCAACTACCATTCTATGGCAAGTAGTCTTGCAATTCATAACAAGCTTCTTTTCATTTTCTCGGTTAGCGAAATGCCGACTGATATGAAAATTGAAGCCCGAAATTGGTTTCAAATGTTTCTCCAAACTCGACCACTTTCATATTTTTCTCTCCGTATTTAGCTGCCTTTCTAATGCTATGGTTGTACGACGGAATAAGAGAAATTTTCTAAACACTCAATGCAGATCAGGGGCCTTATACTGTGAAGCTGATCGGTCACGCTAAAAAGAGAAAGAAAACTGCAGGTCATTTAAGCGTCGCTCCCAAGAGTAGAATGCCACAGAGTAATCGGATGGTTTTCCCATCGCGTTCTCAATCGCGAGCCTAGATCCACTTCTTCGTAAACAGCCCATGGAGCCTTGTCACAAGAAAAGCAAGAGCAGCGCGAGTAACATTGGTGGTTTTAACTTACTATAGTGTGCCCGCTGCAAGTACAGTTGCGAGGTACTCCCTGCACCATAGTTGTTATTTTCGCGACTTAGCGAAATGCCTACTAGCCAATAAAGAGCGTGCTTACGTACGCATCTGCTAATTTTCCTGATGTTTATATTTTGCTATTGATCAATAAATGTGTCTGCGCGTTTTGCAATAGGTGGGTGTCTTAACCCCCCACTCATGACGCATTCAACATGTGTCAAATTTGGATGCGATTCTACGCATCTACCACGCAACATAGCATTCGTTAAAACGACTTCTCGCCATACACAACTACCACTACGCGAGCCGGACTCCTTTTCCGCCGTTGTCTTTTCTGGGAGTAGATCTTGTCGCCAAAATCGAGCACTTTCGAACTGTGTGTTATAATAGTTCCGCACGGGGGCCCCATGGTGTCGGCGTGCCGGCGAGGAATGAAAGTACAATGGGTTGTTTGCATCGGCACTCAGAATCTGAGGCCACCTCCACAAGCTGGAATACAAATTGCCAATCTGGTTAGCTGTGATGGGGTAGTCAACAAGGCCGATCTTTTGTGGCCACCGCTATCCCAAACGACCATCCGTCAAGTCGGTAGCGATGGCGTCGCTGCTGAGAGTTCTGTCTTTTGTATTTAAGATTTGGCACCTTTCTAAGTTAAGAACTTCTCATCAAAATATGGTGTTCACTTACAAACAATTGGTGATGTACACCTATTAGAAGAGTGCACAGATCTTTTGCGCTATTTAGAGATATTGTTGAATGAAATTTAAAAAAGACAGTTTAGAAAAACTCATTCCACAGTAAGCAATTAGGTCACAAGCACCAAGATCTGACAGGTGTATATGTTACCATTATTTCCCACGGCAGCCAAAAAATGAACATGCCTGGGTTAGACCAAGCCATGTAGTAAAAACGTCTGTAGGCCAGCCACATACATTTTGTAGTTTTTTAATAAGTTGTAACTGTATGAAGTGTACAATAACTTTCCACACTTCATAGAGTTTCATACAGTAATACCTAGAGGGGAATCTGGCGCTAGTGTTTACGCGGGCTCTTTCAGCGGTGCTTATACCACGTGGGAATTATGGGAAGTACAGACTTCGGATCTGCCTCGAATAGATCATGTTTTTGAGATTCGCTACGCTTGTTTTCTGATTATAAAACAAAGTGATATGAAGTTATGTCTAATTAAAACTTGCTTCATTTTTTTGTACGCAAACTTTATTGCAAAAGGTTTTTGTGACTAGGCGGTAGAAGTGAAACCTGGACAAATTTTACCACCAGGGTATGCATTGCTTCGCCATTGCGTTTCAGATTTGGCATGAAGTTTTAATGAATTATTCTTTACAATATTTCCAAACAAACATTCTTGTTTCGCCCCCGAAAGTGCGCAGTGTTTATTTATGAAAATAACAGCACAGCATTGAGTGAGACACACTTAACGTTTCGTCTTCTGCGATGCCAGGTGCGTCTGTTCAAAAGGTCTGCCCCCAACGCACCTTTCGTTTCGTTGTGAAGTCGAGTAGGAAGAGCGTGGCTGTGCGTCTACTTCACGTCACCGTCGTTTTGCAGTTAATTTCAATGAGTTTTTGCAAGACGCACTAACAACAAACGTGAACTCGACGTAATTTCCTGCGCTAGCGTGCGACGCTACATATATGCGCAGCGGTGAGTGGACGACGGTTCGCTTAAACTGTCAAACACGGCTTATACAGCTCCAGCGTAGCAGTCAATTGAGAGGCCTAGCGGTGTTCAGCTTCTTTGAACAACAAAAATGCAGCTTCAGTCTTTTGCACCCACCCCACTATACC
The DNA here is from genome assembly GCF_043290135.1 of Rhipicephalus microplus. Lineage (NCBI taxonomy): Eukaryota > Metazoa > Arthropoda > Arachnida > Ixodida > Ixodidae > Rhipicephalus > Rhipicephalus microplus. Next base: position 187,544,085 of record NC_134700.1, on the reverse strand, counting down.
CACTCTACGTGAAGAACGAAACTGAAACTGTGGGAAAAAATCCGTAGACAATTCGCTGGCTAACGCGATGCAATTAGAAGCATGTACTTTTCATAATTGTCATGAGGTCACACAATCACAGCGCCAGATTCCTCTCTAGGTATTATTGTTTGAAATTCTGTGCCACACCTCATTTGGGATTTATTAGACATGTAATTTGTGACTAGACATTTGTAATCAGCTGCTTGGTTGGCTTAACATAACGAAATTATATTGCTGCACCCTACCCACACGACGCGGCTCTAGGGTGAGCTTGACTAGCTTCGACTGTCAGGAAATATGCTTTTCCGAGCAGGAAAACATCAGTAAAAAATTAAGGAAATCGCAGATCCTACGTACAGTGGGAATCTCGGTCATACGCGAAGCTCGAATGAAAAAGGTTGATATGTCACTTTAAAATCAGCACAATGTCATGAGGTGGAGGTAAATGATGCCTTACATGACTTACGTGTCAGGATTATTATGTTTGGATGTGTCGTTTACCTTCGTCATCTATTCAGGTCAAGTGATACCAAATTTAGTATATGTGAAGCTAGCGGAACGGCCACGAGTGCATCGTGAGTGTGGCATGTAGCCATGGTGTTACATGACACGCATGTCGTGATTATCATGTTTGGATGTATCATTTACCTATGTCACCCGTTCGAGCCGCGTAATACCGAGTTTGGTACAGGTGAAGCTAGCGTAACGGCCGTGAGCGTATCATGAGCGTAGCTGTAGTCATGTTGGTACATGACACGCATCGCATGTTCATCATGTTTGCTCCAGTATCATACCTTCGTCATCCATTCGCGTCCCGTAATACCAAATTTGGTACAAGTGGAGCTAGCGAAGCGGCCGTCAGCCCATCATGTAGTCATGTTGTTACATGACACGCGTCTCATGATATCATGTTTGCACCATACACATACCTTCGTCATTCCTTCACGTGTCATAATACAAAATTTGGTATATGTGACGCTAGCGAAACAGCCGCGAGCGCATCATGGACGTAGCATGTAGTCATGTTGTTACATGACACGCATGTCATGATTTTTATGTTAGGGCATGTCGCTCTGGTTCGCTATGCAATCATGTCATACCGTACTAGTTTTGCAACATGTCATGTGAACGAAACCACCGCAAGAACTGCAGGACCATGATATGTAAATCATGACATTCATGACATACGTATCTTGATTTTCATGTTATAACTAATCAAATATGTTCTCCATACAGTCATGTTATGTCATACCAAATTCGGTATTGATGCCGTTATCGAAGCGGTCAGGAGAGCTGAAAGTCGTAGGCGGCTAGATAGATAGATAGATAGATAGATAGATAGATACGCTCAAAGTCACCGAAGTTTGCTAAGAAATGCTTGGCATTTAAAAAAATGCCAAACCCCTATGAAAAGCAGGCCTAAGTAGCAGATTGGGTGGCCCTGCCGGCTATCAGCAGTGTCGACACACCCGCATCGTTCCGCAGATTGGAACGAAAACCACTCCCATTGCCGTCAACCGTGAAAGTAATTTCCTTCCTTTGACTTAGGGTGGGACATCGATCCTAAGTGCTCTCGCTGCCTTCCATGTGCTCTCCTTTGTAAGCCTCACTGATCAGCCGACCACAGTCGTTTCTTGGTAGCATGCCCTTCGAGCAGCTTCATTCCTTCCTTACACCGCGATCTCGATTATCCTTTTGTAGAAAAGGTTCGCAAAGGTCAAATAATTTGCTTTGTCTCCCATAAGCAAAGCTATAGTCATGGTGCTGATCTCAAGATCTCCTCCTAGATTCCAAGTTGATTCTCTGGTCGCTTAGTCTGCAAACGTTGCAGCCCTCTTTCATTTTTTCGTTCGTGAGTAGTAGGACTGAAACGCCCGACCAACGTGAAGTCGCGGATCTTCTTGGTCACTTTTGCCTGCTTTGTTTTTTCACCATGGCGTCCAACTCCGCGTGGTTTGCTCACCAAGCTGTCTCAGTGCTGAGTTCAGTGAGTGCGTTGTTGCGTTTGTTCACAGGGGTTTTTACGTCCTTACTGTGACCGCAGCTTTTTGTAGTATAAGAACGGCCGCACCACGCTGTTAGACGTCTTGACGATGCAGGTGAGGATAAGTTGTTGCGACGAACTTTGCTAATAATCACGTGGTGATTGTTGAATTTATATATTTTTAATAGCACAGTTCATACTTATAAGATATCCTTGCGCTGAGACTGCTTGAAAGCCTAATGACCTTACCATGACTATAATTTAAGCAAACAAAAAAAACCAACAGACCACCACTTATGAATAAACATCGTTGTTAGGTTGCCCTTAGATGCTGAATATACTGTCAGGGGAAAGCTAATGTCTGGTCCCGGCTTTAACTTCTTTGTTGTATAAATCTTTCCTTTTCCTTTTCTTCTTCATTCGTGTGCGTTTAAATCAGAAAAACTATTACAAAGGTAGCCAGGTTGCGTCTTTACATGCTACTCTATATAATGGTGTTGTCAGAAAGAGCATGTGGGCTTTCAGGATACTTTTAGCTGCTTTTTTGTTTCCCTAATAACAACATCATTACCGAAACCTTGACGCCAGGTAATCGAATGCCGCTGGTGTATGGAGTATGTGGTTTCAATGCATGGTGTCCGCATGTAATTCAACTTGGTGCTTGGTTTACACAAATGAAACACTAAATCACAGTACCTAAAAACACCGGGTCATCACTTATGAACCGGCATGTCGAACTGGTGTGCCACAGTGTTGGTTTTCAAGAGCACAATTGCCAATTCTGATGGCATTCAGCTGGGTGCATGATAATAAGGATGAGTAAGCTTGCGTAAATGTAATTACTAATACGTATAGCTGTCTCTCATATGACGGCCACTGCCTAGGTTTATGTCTATTTACCAGAGTTTTTAAACACTGCCCTAAAACTTCAGTATATTGGATACGGCCTTAAAGAAAGCGCCTGTCTGTTCTTTAGCAATTATAAACTTTTACGTTTAATTTTCATGCACTGCAACCACTGCTGACGTATACGCATAACGTAAGAATCACATGGAAGTAGCCGATTTGTTGCAAAACAGATGCGCGCAATTCGTCAGTTGAGAGGAAACGTCAAAGTAGGATTGCGACCACTCGAAATCAGCAAAACTCCGACATTGGGGACACTCTGAAGCCAACAATGCTAAAATCTAGTGAGACAGGAAGAACTTAGGAGAGAACAAACGCGTGAGAAGGAGTGTCATCCAAGGCACTAATCCGATCTAAGCTCACAAATTCAGAAGTTCGAAACCACGCAGGGTGCCTTTATTTTTCAGAAAAAAAAATACATTTTCAAACAGTTAGAAAAGGAAGGCGAAGTGAGCTACGAGTCGGCTGAAGCTGGGAGTTGATGGGCAGTAAGGTGGTGTTTTACATTGCTAAGAAAGTGTAACAGAACCCCCTACTTAGAGATAGCACAGCAGCCTAGCATGCCATGACGAAATTTGGTTCGTAGAGAGATGTTGGACTATTTCCCATTGTTCATGTACTTGAAATGCGGGAGAATGTATTTGTTACAAAAAGAAAAAAAACGAGGTCTGGGCTGCTATGTCACTGACGAATAGCTGCCGGTAATGCAGAAAATATACTCAGTATGTGTGATTATTAGTGTGAACAGAGGTATGGCTTAGTTTAAATAACGCGATTTTTTTAAATATAAAGCATACACGCCACTCATATCTGCGCAGAGAGATCTAGCTAGAGCCTAAGGCTGGATCAATTTGTTGGGTCACTTTTATTGATCAATTTTTTTCTTTTCGTTATGAGAGCCGGTTACTACAACTGAGAACGTCGCCCACTTTTGAACATTTACTACATGTTCCTGAGTTCGCAACGCGCCTTTGAGTGACAGCATCACAGGACATTTCAAGCTATGCAGCCTACTAGCAAATCGATTGCTGGAGCGCATATATTTCTTTACCATTTATTTCTGTTTTGCTCAAAAATTATTTAATAACATTCGACTCAAAGTAAAATACTTTAGAAACATGTTTATGTTTTGATATCGCGAGAATGATTTTGTACTTTGAATTATGAGTGCTCAAAACTAGTTTTGGAGAATACTGACATAGTTTTTCAAGAATTAAAGAAAAGTGACATGAAACAACGCTAAAAATGTTCAGAAACGTAGTCCCTCTATTCTTTCAAAATGCTGTTTAGTGTGCCAGATCAAGACGACTTTTTTGGGTACTTAGCATGTGTTTGAATTTCCTTCATGGCGTCTGCATTTCAAACGTCGGCAGAATATAGTCCCGTATTCTCCACACTGTCAGCAAATGTCGGTCGTTGCAGAAACAGTCTAAGAATATTAACCTACCAGTTAATTAAAATTCGAAGTTGTTTTGTGTCCATGCATGAGATCAAAAAACGAACTTGTTTTTTTGATCGCGTCCACTAACTGTAACTTTGAGTAGCAGTAAATAAACTGCAAGATTATCTATCATTATTTCAGAAAAATAAAGTATGAAAACTGTTCAAGTTTGCGATAAGCCATCAAAGTCTTCAAGCAGCGAACTCTTGCCATATTGAGTACTACTTTCTATAGGGTCTCGTGGTTACTTGTACAGAGTTTAGCTAGGTGATACAGGTTTTTTCTGCGTTGCTCCTAGGTCGTTTCAATAGGCATTCGCTAGCTTATGCTAGGCTATTTCTTCGTAGATTCCCAGAGCAGAGAAGTTTGATTTAACCCAAACACGCGCACACAAACGACATGGATGTCCAAATTTCAAAGATTGAAAGTCGCGCAGAAAACAAGCCTTGGCACATTTTATTCATCCATTGGCACACCGTCATCGCTGTGGACCTTCTATCGCTTCGGGGTCTTTGCACTGGGGCCGTTACCCTTCCTGTTACTTAGCCTCATGTCATTGTTGGTACTCAGGCTCTTCAGATCGCCACCGTCACTTCGCAGCCATTTGTTGTAGGCCTAACTCATGCCTTCTTTCTGGTTTTTAGACCCGTGGTGAGTCACGGGACTTGCTTAGTTGCTGCGGCACACTGGTTCAAGATGATCACTTTGTTGGTTTATCGGACATCTTTGGTTAACATATTTGATGCAAGAAAGAAATCGTGCAAATAATTTCGGAGAAAATATTACAAAACTAGTTGTATAACAATAAGATATCTATTTTGCACATCTGAACTTCTAGCCAGTGTTTCTATACACGCGAAAAATAAGTTTGAGGCCTGGCTCCATAATCTTTTTCGATAACCCTTGACTTCGTGCTTGCATTTTTGTCCTGTGATTGGCACTGCCTATGTCCGCTATATACTAAGGTTATCACCGGATTTAATATTGAACTGGTCTCCCCAGACCTGGCAGACGTTGCATTATTTCAGAAGAAGGATGACCCAATACTCACTATAAGTTACAAACTGTTTATTGAAAATAAATGTACCTGGAACAACTTTGATAAGTCGTGGAGACATAAGCAGTGAAAAAGGAAAACCAGAAAATTGTCACTTTCACAAATATTACCACATCGTGCTTCTGCAAGTCGGTGTTTAGGAACTTGTTAGCTGAATTGCCTTCTTATGAGAGAAACCAGAGCCGAGATATTGCTTAGGGGCACCTCCTTTTCATTTTTGTGTTACTACCGCCATTCTGGTGCTAAAAGCTTAAGGTCTCGAGTGTACAATGTAACCAGCAAAATGTGCGTTTTGGCATTTCTTGGCGAAAACTCTAAATGATGACAGCTTTTTTTCACCCTATATAGTTTTATTTTCCTCGATTTTTCCCGGCCCTGATTTTAGGGCATCGTAAGCGCACAGTGACGCCAAGCAAAGAAGGTAAGTTCCCCCAAATTAAGCTGGTTTTTTGTGGGCGCTGGCCAACCTGTAACGCATAATAATAAGTATATGTGATTTCTAGTACACATCATCAACATGTTGTTATTGTTCTCTTCGTATTGCACACTTGGGCAGGTGGATTGGAAACACCCTGCAATGAAAGTTCTTTCTGTTTTTTTAGAAGAATGGGTGGAAATGTGTCTTTTTCTTTAGCTGCGCACAGCTAATTTAAAACATTTATCAAAGGATAACCAAAAAGTTTCACGAGAACAAAATAAAACAGTCACACGTTTTTTGGGGTAGCTGTCTCCTAGTTTATAACTGGATTCCATGTGCTGACGAAATCCCGTTCTTTCGTTGCAGGAACATATTTCTATCACACAAAGAAAATTTAGTCATAAGACAATCATGCAATGCATCTTACACTAGAGAACAGAAGTCATTGCACTGACATGAAACATAAAACTTTGTTACTCATTGGATTGAAACACTATGACCAATAGGTGACGAAAATCTAAAAAAAAACTTTTGTTCCTTATGGTAAGACCATGCTTACTCATGCGCGATCTTCGGTAGTTAACAAATGATGTATGTTGCAACTAATATTTTTAGAGTAGCATAACTGCGTGTCAGTAATTACCGCAACAATAATGTATTTTATTTACACTTTGGTGCCATGAACTTTTATAACAAGCATACCAAGTAGATGAAATAAAAATAGAGGAAAACTACTCCGGTAGTTCAATATTGCGTCAGTTTTTGTCTTTGTGACAATTGATAATAGTGAAGACTACCGTTTACGAAGTTCAAGTTGCATAAGATGCCCCGAGTATTGAGCAGTTAAGTCCACTTTTCAAGAAGTCGGGATACTCTAACAAAAATATTTACCTTATTACGTACGACGTTGTTGAAAGTGCATGTTTATTGTTTACACATTCTATAGATAGTTTTAGTTTGTGTAGATGGTTTTAGTTAGTCTCCAAACAGAAACCGTACACCACGCTTCTTGCAATACCCCTATTGCCAGTGAATAACTGTTTTGTGTTATATTAGTTTGGTGCATTTGGCTTTCGGTTAAAAGTAAGGCAGATACCTGGACACATGCACAGAACCAGAAAACGAAAGCACGGCAAAAGCTATAGCTATCTCAAGAACAACGAATACAAAGAGCACAGACACGCCTTTCCGAGAGTAAAAATTGAAAACTGCTCTTTTAAATTGGCAGATAACTTCTTTGTTTCTTATTGATTGTGATAGCCTTAAAAACTTAGGTACTCATGAGCGCTTATTCAGCAAGTTGGCTGATTACTTGAAGAAAAAAATGGTGTGGTGGAAAGTTGACAAACACAAAGCGAAAACATGGACTGGCCGACACGGGTGCCAACTTCCAAGTGTTTAACAGAAGCATGCCTTCACTTTGTTTCAGCTACTCATTAGGAGTTTTTAGTTATGCCAGGTTTCTAAATATGTTTGCAATCACCGACTTCTGCCGGCTTTGTATATCGGCGTGGTTTTGGTTAATAAGCAGTTGGCACATGGCGTCCGTGTATTTCGCTTCGTAAGTTTACTTCGTCATGGTCCTATTTGCGTCAAAGCAGTTCTTCCTTCAAGTGTTCAATTATCTGCAACCAAATTATACATTTGAATATTTCTCTTCAAAGAGTAAATATGTGCGTCCTTTAAGCCATTTCTTCAGCATATAATTTTCCTTCAACGATTATTTGAGTGTCTCCGTGTCTGTTTACTTTTTTCCTTGCCATTTGACAAATGTCTGACGGATAAGGTACAGATGAGTGTCCACGTGGCATTTCTTTCTCCGGTTTCTCGATACAGGCATTAATGGTGTAACTGCCTCTTCTGCCGTGAAGTTCCTAGAAGTAACTAAATCAGCGCCATTCGTGTTAGTGTGCTAGCTCCTTCTCTCCCCTGTGCTTGGTAGTGAAAGGGCCATCTTGATCGTCCTCCGTCACTTGTTTTATTTTGCTTCTACAACGGCCACCGAAGCAAAAGCGCACTCGACGACGACACTGGTGCACCCTCTCCCGTGAGCCGCGAGAAAGTATGCCTCTGTCTAGTTGCCTGGCGGACATCTTAGAGGCACTTCTGTAGCTGCTGGGAGAGGAGGCAGAGGCAAAGGGTCGCGGTTGGTGCTACTGTAAGTTTTTAGGGGCGAAGCTCCTTCAGGCGTGGGTCTGTTTATTCTTTGTATGTATGTAGTATTACGTAGTCACCGGTGGCACATACCCACTCTAGGACGGGCATGTGCCACAGGGGATGCGAGATGGAAGATGGTGGTACTTGGAGTGTTCACTGAATGAAAGCACGGGTGGATGGACAGACAGACTTGCAGATGGACGGACGGATGGATAGACGCACGGACGTACGGACGGATGGACACACGAACAGACAGACAGGCAGACAGATGGATGGACGGATTCACGAACGGACGCATGGACAGACGGGCACACAGATGGATGGACGGACTCACGAATGGACGCATGGACAGACGGGCAGACGCATGGATGGACGCATGTATGGTCGCACCGACGAACGGAATCACGGATGGGCGGACGGAAGTTTCGCCTCACTCATCACATTCACTCCGTGGATAGGCTGTTTTTTTTTTTCTACGGATTTCGTTCCGCGGAAGAACGGGCCGCCGCACTGTGAAACAGGAAACCACAGCTCAAGCATAAAATGGGCGCAAAGTCCATCTTGCGGTGGCTGTTGAAGGAGCTGGCACAGGTCTTTTCAAGTGCAGTTCGGCTATACGAATGATGCAGTCACAGACACAGGCGCCAAATCATAAGAAACGTCAAAGACAATCGATGAAAATTGAAAGTGAAGCACGCTACATCTCCGTCTTCTCTGTTTCTGCAGAGTTCCCATCTATCTGAACTGGGGTAATATATGGTATTCAGCAGCTTTCTCCCTGACCATAGTTTGATGAGTTTTATGTTCTAGAATGCAAACTTGATTTGTAAGGTTAAGGCTGAGCTATGCATCCTCCTATGAGGACGACGCAGAGAAAAACAAGTCAATGCGTGCCTAACGCAATGCTCTGTAGACGTCTTTTAAAATCGAAAAAAAAAAACCAACGAAAATTGAAAAAAGTCACCGTTTTTTGGAATATTCTATATAAAATGAGAGCGATAAAGTCCTAAATTAAAAGAAATGTTAAAAACGTTCTTTTTTCAGTGATCAATTCCCTCTGGATTCCGCAGTAATAAGCAATGGCCGTGTTTTGATAGCTTTGCAAAGTCCCAGGAAAAATGAGAACGTTGATCGCCTGAAATTGCAAACACTCCCGACTCTCAATCACTATTTTCTGGCTATAGTAGAGTGCGAAGTCAGAACCACACGTAATAAGAACCAGGTCGAGCACCTCAAGGAATATTGCGCACCTCACTCATATTGCGAGACGACCACAACACAAACATAGAGCTCTGATGATGTACGCGTATTCACACCGCACGCAGTCTAAATAGGAATGTCTTGCGTGTTTCACTTATTTACGGCTTCGGCTGAGATTGAATCTTTTCATTCCGTTACGATCCTTGCTGACGCAGCCTGAATAAACATAGGGATTTAGATATTGGTAGGGATTAATACGCTGGTTTCCGATGGCCCACAACCTGTCATGCATGCGACAGCGCCAATGGAGTTGCTTGGTGACAGCGCCTTCGTTCGCTGCGAGTTGTTTTCAATAAACATGAAATTTGGTGAGCTTGTTTTGTTGTTTCTTGTTCTTGTGTCGTAGCTGTTCTCTGAGGCGCCTGTTTGCGGTGAAGCTGGGGTGCCATCAGCATATTGAATCTGCTGTCAGTGCTAATTAGGATCTCGACAAGAGTTCGCAGGGTTGTACGGTGCTCGTTATATTTGCTTTGCTATATAGTTGCTGTTTTGATATTGAGAAGGTTCTTCTCACTGTTTGCCTGTGAAAGCTTGCAAATTATAGGAATCGCAGGGGAGCTGTGGTGTGTTCTCATGTTTTTCCTTCAACTTGCCTGTGTTTTAGAAGTGATCAAGATAAAAATAATTGCAAACTTTATGTATTTATATATTTCTGGTCACTCTTCCTTCGATCCACTCATCTTTCAAAGTGTATACGCACCTCGCCTCAAGCGCCTTTTTTTTACTTGCGTTGTTAGTGTTTAATCATTCGTTTTGATCATTTTCGACCCTTGATTTCCTTATATTCTTTGTACTTTGTCATCGTTTCCAACCTCCCGAGTGAAAGGGGCCCTCGAGTGGCCATGTTTTAGATGAACACTTCCTAAAAACATAGCTGTGGCTTTTCGACCCCGTTGAGCAGTCCGCTTGAAAACTCCGGAGGTACCGAAAAGAAATGCTGCGAGAAGGCAGCGGGATATTCAAACTCAAAGCTGCCTCGCAAAGAAAGTATGCGTCAGTAAGAAAACGAACTGAGACAGACCGAGATAGAGAGACATAAAAGGAAAGCTTAAACGCGAAGTATACCTAAAATGACAGCGCTTCGTGGATAAAGCAAAAGTGCAAAAACAAAACGAAACTGTGGGATTAATAGCATAAAGCGCCCGAGGAATCCTTACTTCTCAGGCAACCTTCTGGACAGAAAGCACGACAAAATGAGACTCACCATAGCCCTAATGCGTCTTTTTTTCGTATATCTGCATTTTTTTCTGTAAATTCCTCATTTGGCTGTCAGTTTTTTATTATCCCCTTGTACTATTCAAGTGACGGAGCAGAGCATAAATTTTATCTTTCAGCCTCTCCTTTTTTTCTCCTAAGTCTTTCCTCTTGCGCGTACCCTTAAGACCTATCTCGTATTTATTTAGCGAATGCATTAGCTTAGCATTCCCTTCTATTTTGTCTCCGTGGCTGCACTCCGCTTTCTTTGTGTATATTATTTCTATCTGGACACCTAGCATTCGAATATTTGTGTACCATCTCTAGGCGCCCACTTCCGTGCCAACGGCGTTGAATGCAAGCCGCTTACGCAGATGCAACGCTGCGAGGAAGGCGTTAGCTGCTGTTCTTTTATCCCTGCTCTTCTATCTCACTATTTCCATCCCTTCTTGTCTCAGGACCCCACTTTCTCTTCTTCCTGTGCGTCGCTAAGCTTCATCCTTTGATCGATTCTAGGGAACATTCGTTCGCTTTTTCCTCTTCGTTTCCTCCGCTTGTGTTCTTTTGCACTTAAGAGGCATCCCGACCAGGCCAACACGACACACCTGCACATACCTTGATGGCATCTTCATGCGAATGAGGTAGCGTCCTAGTATGTTCAACATTTCTGACCTCAGGGTCCTTAATTCTGATACCATTTTAGTGTCACATGCCAGTGTGGGTGACGTTCGCGCTCAGTTTCTCTACCTCCCAACTTACGAATTCCGTACAGTGACACAATAGTTGCATCTGGGCTTATGCCGATGACGAAAGTGTGTGAAAGCTGGCTCCCGTAGACGTTGTGGCACATATAGTAAAGTGTACGGGCATGCTCTCGAGAAGCAGCCTTTCGAATAATCAGTACTACTCCACGCTGCACAGAATTACATGGTGTTGCCTATACATCCGCTAGTGTCAAGAGAATAGTTGTTCCTTCCGCAGGCGATACGCTGTTTTTTTTTTTTTTTGGAGAAGCAGTCGTACTTCCTTTCTTGAAGCGGGATGGGATGAAGAATGTTCATGGAGGTTCTTTTTTTTTGTTGTTGGAAAGTTGGTTTTTTTTATTCTACAATTCTTCGTTTTGAATAATATTCTGATTTTTAGTATCGATGTTTGTCTTCTTTTTTTTCGAACGTATCGGAAAAAATTGCAGCGTTAATTTCACCTTAGGGAGTCCACCTTTTTCACGATAAAGCGCACGCTTATGCACGTTGTTCTGCGCTCTCCTTTTTACCGTTGGCGAAGCGAAACGAAACACGAATAAGGGCCCGGAAAAGAGCCGAGATTGTTGCAGAGTCTCGACAGGAAACCTAAAATCCGCACCGCCATTGTCCGCCGACGAACGCCACCCGCTGATAGCGATCGTATGAATGAACTACAATGGTGATGTTCACTTAAAACAGCACATTGCCCCAGCCCGGACAGTTTTCCGCGTCCCTTTATGCATTTTCATCGTGGGCTGTATATGTATATGAATGCTTCGCGATCTCGTTCCTGCTTTTTTGTTTTTTTCCGCGTGTCGCTGTTGATGCAGGCCATTTATAGACCGTTTTCATGGAGGGCTGGAGCGTATAGCCTCGAACCACTGCATTTTCCTCCCCCTCCCTCTTCAACCAGCGTTCGCCACAGCCGCTGGTGTGTGGAGACTGCCACGTTTTGCATGCGGGGCGCCTCGAGGTTAATGTGTGTGTGTTTTTTTGCTCGCGCTAATGTAGTTATGCTGCTCCAAATTGGAATACTAGACGAGAATAGGTTGACAGGCTATCACGGCACTCTCTTTGACTGGCACAACTACTATCGAAAGCACAAAAGGCTGACAGCCGACGCGTGCGAGGTGTAACATTCTTCAAAATGGCTAATCTATGTCACAGAGCTTCTTCGTCAAACATGTTATTGCATATGGTCTATGTCCTTGTGACCGTTTTTTTTTTCAATATGCCAGCCTGTGATTTCGCATGGGCGCTCGTATACTTAATAATCTGCAGCAAAGAGAATCAATGTGAAAGCGGCTGGTTACCACAGCTAGCAATATGTTTTTCCCAGATTTCTTCTGTTGTAGCCTCAACACTACTCATTTGTACACAACAGCCGATAAGCTTCGATGCCTGTGGCTACAGAAATCGAAACGCGTGCAATTTAAAATTTATCGTATGAGAATTTACCGCACTTTTCAAGCTGCATTTACAGAAAGGCCCACGTGACCTAAGTGTTCTTTGGCTCAGGAACGTGCTTTTAACGTTTTTTTTTTTCAACGGCAAGCCATTTCTCGATTTGTCACTGTTTTGATGGTACCTGGGGCAGTTTTATGTGAACCGTATTTTTTTTGGTCCAGGCAGCATTAGTGTTGTGAATAATTGACAAACAATCGTTATTACCTGAACATGTGCGCTCGTCCATATGCTCATAAAAACAAGAAAAACTGATAACAGTGTTACCAACAAGGGCTGCACTTAATTTCGGCGTATTTCCAATAGAGATTGCTCGCACTGAAGCAAACTTTGCCACGTCATGCTTCCAGATGTGCAAGACGTTTATTTTCATTTTCTTTTGCGTTTCTTTTAAATGGAACTTCGAGCTCATTCGTCGTACATCTGTTTGTTATTCTGCGCAACAACCAGACCCAAGATTTCACAACATGAATCAACCAATGCACCGTTCCTTTCCTTTCTGATACTTTTGTTCCATAAAATTTGTATTCTGACGTTCTAAGTGGAATCACAGGACTAGCTAGAAATTTTAAATTTACGTTAAGCTTAACGAATCCCGGTAAAGAAACGCGAGAGTCATTTTAAACACTAATGTGCGCACCTCAACTCCAGCGTCCAGGACAACAGCGTACGTATTAGTTCGTCTTCATTTACGTTTCACTGATTAAATCGAGATTCGTCAGAACATTTAACGCTACCCTGCTCCCAAAACCACACAATTCCAGCTATAACAAGACATACTATTCAGTTACCCATTTATACGTGCTTCTTGGAGTCCATCAAAGTTGTGTTAACCTCCTGCGCATCGTCGGCACCATTGCGGGAACGTCTTGTGGGTCACCGCTGCTTTCTGGCTCAGCCATTTCGAAGCTGACCCTCTGGCGATTACTTCCCCACGCCTTTACACTCCCGAAGCGTTGTCGTGTTTTGACCCTGTACAGCGAAGAACCGCATTACTCGCAGTACTGAGCGCATACGCTGCATACACCGCCGCAGATTTGCACGCACAAACATGGCGGGGAAACATTGCAGACGCTAGACGGCACTGCCGCGGAAAAAGTAACGACCTCTTTGTGAAAACAACTCATAGCGCTTGGTATATACGCACAGTAGACGAAATGGACCATGAATGTACAGAGCCTGGTGTCGATTCACTCGTATACAAGCGAACAAAAAATGTGCGCTCTGCTATGAAATCAAGCAGAAGATGCAGGTGCGCAGTTTGATAGTAAAAAGCTATTTATTTAGTTGTACTAGTCAATACCGAGGCATTACTATACGATGCGCGTCAAAGTGAGAAACTCCAAAGCAATAAATCGAAGCTTACGGAGTTTTCATGCATTTCTTCACCAAGTGTGGCCACCATACCCGACAGAGCAATGAGATATGCTTGGCTTAATGGTGTGATACTATTAAAGCTAGCGCTTGCTGCATTATACTGCGCGGCAGAAGAGTCTCCAGTTAATACTCTATAAAGTGGGGCTCTAGAAATTGCTTTATTTTTATACCAAATAAAGCAGAAGTTTAATATGTCACATTGCAGTTGCAAATTTCTTCCATCGCACATGAAAGATATAAAAAATTCTGATAGTTCGAATTTGCATCTTTGTTCGCACAGCGCAATCTATTCAAAACAGCAATTACTACGCTTCTAGAAAAGTATTCATTTGTGCTGCGTGTGAAGTCTTTATACACCTGCTACTCCCAATTCTCGTTCTTCACTCTTTCACTCTTCAATTTGATTATCGTTTTTCTGCTGGTTCACTTTGAAACGAGCCAGACAACGTTCCTAATGCAGTAATATACGTCACGCATTGTAACTGTTATCAAACAAATATAATTCTCTGACCAGCAAGATTAGAAATCCCCCCAAAGGGGCCACTTTAAGCTGGCTCTTCTAAGCGTCAGTATAGACTGTATTCATCACATCCAAGTGATAGCAAATCAGAATCACTGGACCATCGTGACAGCATATATATATATAAATGGTGACACGAGGTATACTCCCGAATTCGATCGTGGCATCGGCTTCCCGAGTCTTTGTACTTGTTGGTATACCTCTCAAAATGACATGCGATGAAGGTCTTCAAGGCATTTCTGTTGTTGAGAGCTTGATTCACTCGTCAAAGTAGACAATTCCATAATATTATTGAATGAATTCCTGTTTGAGCCCTCATCCAAACCTAAAGTTTCTTCTCTAAGTGCAACGAGAATTGACATTGTAAAGTGCCGAGGTGACCACAGCTGACGAGAATTTCCTCACGCAGGAAATATGGTCATGCGAAATAATAAAGCACGTTGCCTTCCAGTGTGCAATATCGTTAAGATGTTCATATACATTGTGCTACATAATGCGCTAAACTACAATATATTTTGATAGAGAGATAAACTATATATGCAGAAACCTGTCAGGCGCCATATATGAACGTTTATCTTAGTGTGCGTCGATACTCGATAATACACAGAGCTTTGTATGAAGTTTGTCGTCACTATTACAGCTTATCTAGCAGCCACTTACCATATATGTATGCGTACGCTGCATAAAACAGAAGACAACCAGGTAAAGTGATTCTTGCTAAAGCACGTTGCTACTGCAGTTGCCGGCACTACCAGTAACCGGGCAGCTATCGAACAGCTCTCTCGCGCAAGCAGTGGCTACACATCCCTTGCATGTATACTGAAAGGTGTCCCTACCAATGTATGTTTTTTTTCGCCAGGACTTTACAAGTTCAACTAGACAGCTTAGTATTGTTGCAAAACTACCCGAAACAACTATTTGTCAATGTTATTTGTCATCAACAGATGTTTCCGCTGTTAATCCAGCATGGTAAGTGAAATAGTCTTTTTTGCAAAAAGCTGGCTGCATTTAGTTATGCTTTTTTCCCAATGGCAATGTTTTCAGTAACCTCTATGGAATACAAAGTTTGTTTCCAACAGAACATGTGAGTTGACTGACTGAATGTGATAAATGAAAAAAAAAATAAATGACTGATGAGTACATAACACAAGTTTTCTAGGTGCAGGCTGGTCCACTCCGCCATTCAGTTTTTCATGTATTTGTAGGAGAGCGTGTTACATACTTGTGAGAATTGCATACTTGCGTTGACAGGGAGCGAGATATAGTGAACGTTTAGTTCAAAATTTACTGCGAAAGAGAAATTTTGTCATCGTCTAATGTAGCCGTCCTTCTTATGTTCATTAAACTATTCACGAGCGCTGTTCCTCGGGCCTAGTTCACCAGCTTGTGCTAACCGGCCAGATTTATGGCTCTCATTCCGTCTTTCTCTAGTGATTGCTTTGTACTGTAGCGCCTGCTTTTTTCGTATATATTTTAAGGACTACTGTGGTTTACTTAGTGTGAAAAAGTGCATGTATGCCTAATGTTTACAGTAATATGTTTTTAATTATCCCTACATTTCTCTCATCTCATCCGTACTCTTGTCTGAAAATGTATTGTAAATTTTAAGGTAAAAAAGGCTGCAGTGATTGTAAAAAGAAGTGAAAAAAATGAAAAATCAATATTTGAACTCAATGAGAAAACAATTCATAGATTCTCGCACATTATATCTTTGAGCTTCCCATCTTACATAGAGCCAGAGGACTGAGGAATAAACATCATAGAGTGAGAAGACAACGTCTAGACAACTTGCCGCTGCAAATAGGAAAAGTCAATTGAGGCTTTCCTGTTTCACGGTTCTTGTTTTGAGAAACACCAGACTTTCCAGCAAGTACGAAAGGGATCATTTACTTTTTTATGCAATATATTCAGAGGCTTGCTTCCTTTGAATATATATGGGAAGTGAGCCATGTGAGACTTTTTGAGATACCTGATGCTAAGGACTTCAGTTACCGACCATGGCTACGAGGCCTTATACAGTAGCGAATCAAAATTCATCCGTCTAGGAAAGTGTGCCTCATACCAGACCACACCCCCCTTCATTGTCACGCAAGCAACCTCACTAACACTGAGTCGACAAATACTGAGGACCCCTTGCGTCTGTTCCACGCATACATGGGTAAAGTGCAGGTGTGGCTACGTAAGCGAGCGAATAAAACAGAGCAAGAGAGATGAAAAAGTCAGCCTCGAATTGCGCTAGACATTAAAGGCTGTAGTTTACTGTATTAAGCTATTTTGACGATTTCGCCGTTACACACCATATTTCACATCTGAAAAACAGTCTCGGCGCATGATATATAGTATCAAGTAAGATAATTAGCAGCACAAATTTTCGTTTCAAATACATAGCATTTCTTAGTGAACTTTCGGCAACTTTGAATCTATCTGTCTATCTATCTATCTATCTATCTATCTATCTATCTATCTATCTATCTATCTATCTATCTATCTATCTATCTATCTATCTATCTATCTATCTATCTATCTATCTATCTATCTATCTATCTATCTATCTATCTATCTATCTATCTATCTGTCTGTCTGTCTGTCTGTCTGTCTGTCTGTCTGTCTGTCTGTCTGTCTGTCTGTCTGTCTGTCTGTCTGTCTGTCTGTCTGTCTATCTATCTATCTATCTATCTATCTATCTATCTATCTATCTATCTATCTATCTATCTATCTATCTATCTATCTATCTATCTATCTGTCTGTCTGTCTGTCTGTCTGTCTGTCTGTCTGTCTGTCTGTCTGTCTGTCTGTCTGTCTGTCTGTCTGTCTGTCTGTCTGTCTGTCTGTCTGTCTGTCTGTGTGTCTGTCTATCTATCTATCTATCTAGCCGCTTACGTTTGGGCGCTCTCGTGGTCACTCCCTTAACTTTGTGTGAGTCAAAATTAGCATGGGAGGGGAAGATGGTATGACGAATATGACGCGCTTGTCAAGACATGAATATTGTCACAATCCCGTCACGCACGTCGTTAAACACTTCCGGCAGTGGCACGTACCCGCCCACGGGAATGTGCCACTGCTATGCAGGTATGTGCCACAACTAATTGATACTTAGTATCTACCCAGAAACGACGAGAACATACATGGGCAATTTTAACGCGCTAGTATCAAGAAATACCCTACATTAATATTGGTAGGGTCCCAGCTCAAACCAGGGTCCTAGCTGGAATGTCAGGATCCGTGCTGGATTCGAAATCAACCATTCTGCGTGGCAATGAAGCATTTCACCACAGAGAAAGGCCAGATATCGGAACTACTTTTCAATTAGACGCTAATCTTCGTGAAACGTTAATGAGGGTTGCAGTGCTGCCTGCCCAATTTTATACACATTGCAAATGCACCCCTTTAATACAGCCGTCACGTCCGGTTAACGTCAATTGTGGTTTATTACCATGCGCTGAAGTTGATATATGTAGCAGCGTCCGCAGGGCCAGCATCCTCGTGAGCAACAGCGCTTCATATCAGCTTCTGGTGTTGCTAATACTCATGTTCCAGTTGGCATCATTGCGCAATTCCAAACAACTGGTTATGCAACTATTCAACATATGTTTGTGCGTTCAACATTGGTACACGTATTTAGCGTCATTTCATGACGTGTCGCTTAAAAAAAAATTCAACATGATCACCTTGCCTACGCGTGCTTCGCATAACGGCGATTGCCAGGTACGTGGGATCTACCGAATATTTTGTCTCAGTTTTTTTTTTTGAGGATGGTGTACATGGCGACATATTTGTTTTAGAAAGAAGTGCCGCTACCCTTCTTGATTGTGTCAATGTTTTTGTAGCATATATAGGCCCATTGAAGAATAATAATGCACTAATAAATATAATGATAAGATGACAAATCAGCGAGAGAATGATCGATGTCCTCTAGGTGAAATACAATATCACAAAACATGCTATTTTGCCTTGAATTTCTCTCCGTCAACAGTTATTCCTAATAAAAAAGAAGCTTATGTCACTTAGGTCTGTGACATTATTCTACAGGTTCTGTTCTGTTTTGCTGTGGAGAGGTTGAGGTCCACATTGTCTCGGCTACTCCTTACCAATGAGTTCTGCAGCAAAAAAAAAAGAATAATACTGAATGGTACCAAAAAAATGAACAATCCAAAAAACATAAAGCACACTGAAAGCAGTTGAAATATCATGCCAATGAACAGTTTGCTTGCAGCAGTTCACACTGTCATAAGCTATTCACACGCAAGCCTTCCTTTTTTACTGTCAGTATATAAACAAACACATTCCAGCCCCGCCGCCGTGGTCTAGTGGCTAAGTTAATTGGCTGCTGATCCGCAGGTCGTGGGATCGAATCCCGGCTGCAGCGGCTGCATTTCCGATGGAGGCGGAAATGTTGTAGGCCCGTGTGCTCAGATTTGCGTGCACGTTAAAGAACCCCAGGTGGTCGAAATTTCCGGAGCTCTCCACTACGGCGTCTCTCATAATCATATGGTGATTTTGGGATGTTAAACCCACATATCAATAACTAGCACATTTCATATATGTCGATACCTGGCTTTCTATCACAGGTGCTTATTCAGTCCGGTCTCCACTAAGAAGTCTGCCACGAAGATGTTTCACTTTTTCTGAAGATGCATTTCAGGCCATGGTCCAAACAATTTCTTTATTGTGAGGGGCCGTCTGTTCAAACTTGCTAATTTGTTCCTTAATTTTTCTTTTTCTTTCACGTATTTGACGCAAAAGAACTTGAGTTACCAACCATGACTATGAGGCCTTATAGGTTTTCATTATTATTATTGTAAATTATTATAAAGGATTGAGACGCGCACATGTAAGGCACATTCAAAATTACTAGCGATGACCTCAAGAAAATCATAACAAAAATGAGGTATACAGACAAGATGCTTGTTCTTACAGAACACACTGCACTGCCCATATTACGGGCGATATCAAGGGCCCTATGTATGACGGACGATGACGCTACTTAGGCGATTTTTGACAGCTTCACGAGAATTTTATAAAATTCAAGCCTTAGGTTGAAAATTTGTAATGACGGATTATAGTGCAACGCAAATGACATGACTTAAAAATCGTTCAACACACAGCCTTTCACTCTGCAGTGTTGGCTCATTAGAGGCGTATGTAGTTTTTATGGCCACCAAACCTGTGTAAAGCAATGCTGGCTGACCGCATTTGTGATTGGGCAGCTTTTGAACTAGGAGGATCCTTCTAGCTGTCGCTTGTGCAAAGTAGGCGGCAACTTTCTTTACCTTTCGAACCCCTTTTACGAAACTTCTAAGTCAGTACTCGTGTTCATTTCTGTAAACTATGACAATCTGTGCAGAATATGGTAGTAAAGTTTGATTTTCAAACAAAAGAGGCAGTTAAAAATGGCCACGACGTTACGTTAAGATTGGGTGCGCATTCATTTCATGCACCCTGCTGGGAACGCGCTATGTAGCTACCTTCCGCTGCGCCGTGCTTCTATTTTGGAGGGCCATGGCATAAAATTCACTTTCGTGTGGGAATTAAATGGGTTCAGACTCTCGCGTAGGAAGTACAAGCAAAAGTGAGAGTGGGAGATTTGGCAATATTCGCACAGCTGTTACTCGGCACAACGCAGCCGCGTCTTCACCCCTTTTGTCCCACAAACAGTACCCTTGCTGGAAACTCGAAAAGCTTCTTTGGTGTTCGCTCTATACTCGTTAACACCTGCATACCACACTTCCTTGTAAGATTCACCACCTCTTAATAATTAAACATTCTGTCTGTCTCTGAACTACCACGGAGATTTTGCAACTGCGTTACCTTTTTCGAAACCTCCTATATGAAAATTTCGTCACCTCTGTTGCTTAATCTTTAATGCCGCTATATAAAATAGACTGAACTAAAGATGCAGAATTGTATTCGCCCAGTAAATGCATGTAGTCCTGAACTTGTCAGAAAACATAATCATTTTTAACATTTTGTAAATGTATCTCTCAAGGAGGATAAAGGACTCTTCAGGTCCCAATCGCTTTGGCCACCGAAGTGAAACTTTTTCCTTCCAAATAACAAGAGTCGGGGAAGTCATAAATCAGGTCAGGCAATTCACCATTATTGACGGAACATCTTTTTTTCGCAGACACTCTCCGTAAAAACGTTGTTAGCGCTGCTTTTGTTTGTGTTCTTTTAGAGCAAAGCACATATTAGTGTAGGAGTTCCTTCTATTTCATCAATTAGAAGTGTCCCCGGTGAGGGTGTGGGCAGAGCTTCATGAAAAAAGGGCTCGTCACTCGTTGATCCTAAGATAAAAAACGTGGCTAAAATATTACGCTCGTCCATTGTCTGATGGCGGCACTTTCAAATTGATGGCGCCGCGGTGCTTTTGAAGGGGTGCATGTTTGTACAAAAGAACTGGACAAAGCGAAGAAGAAAATATGGAAGAGAAAGAAAGAGTTGGTGAGGCGGCGAGAAACGGCTAACTTCCTGAAGCGGAGTGGCCAGCAACACAGCATTGACTCCGCGAAGCCATATTAGATTTCCCCGATGTACAGAATGGGGACAAATGACCGTGTCTGGTGGAAGTCAGGTGCCTTCTTCCATGCCGTCGTCGCAACTTTATTGCAGCAAGAAAGTTGGTCTATCTATCTATCTATCTATCTATCTATCTATCTATCTATCTATCTATCTATCTATCTATCTATCTATCTATCTATCTATCTATCTATCTATCTATCTATCTATCTATCTATCTATCTATCTATCTATCTATCTATCTATCTGTCTGTCTGTCTGTCTGTCTGTCTGTCTGTCTGTCTGTCTGCGTCTGTCTGTCTGTCTGTCTGTCTGTCTGTCTGTCTGTCTGTCTATCTATCTATCTATCTATCTATCTATCTATCTATCTATCTATCTATCTATCTATCTATCTATCTATCTATATATCTATATATCTATCTATCTATCTATCTATCTATCTATCTATCTATCTATCTATCTATCTATCTATCTATCTATCTATCTATCTGTCTGTCTGTCTGTCTGTCTGTCTGTCTGTCTGTCTGTCTGTCTGTCTGTCTGTCTGTCTGTCTGTCTATCTATCTATCTATCTATCTATCTATCTATCTATCTATCTATCTATCTATCTATCTATCTGTCTGTCTGTCTGTCTGTCTGTCTGTCTGTCTGTCTGTCTGTCTGTCTGCTTACAACTTATAGCTCTGGTGCTTGTTTCACTACTGCTATATACCGAAGTTGGTAGGGGATAACGTTACTGTATGGCGAGCATAATGAACAAGTCATAACATGAAAATGACGACATGTAGGTCATCAATGTCATGGTTTGCATTTTAGGGTCTTGTTGCTCTTGCGGTGGTTTTGTTTACATTACAAGTTGCTGTATAGTATGACATGATTGCATGGCGAACACAAGTGACAGACCCTTACAAGAAATTCACGACATGAATGTAACGTAAGTCATGAGCCATGTCAACATGCCAAACTGATGATGCGGTCGCGGCCATTTCGCGAGCTTCACATATATCAAATTTCGTGTTACGTGACGTGAATGCATGACGAAGGTATATGACTGGTGCAAACATGATAATAATGGGATGCGTGTTGTATGGTTTGACTATATGTTAAGCTCATGATTCGCTCACGGCCTTTTCGCTAGCTTCATATATATCAAACTTGGTATTACGTGACGCAAATGGATGATGAAGGTAAATGACATAACCGGACATGATAATCATAACATGTATGTCATGTTACAACATGACTACATACCACACCCGTTAAGCGCTAGCGGCCATTTCGCTAGCTTCGCATATACTAAATTCGGTATTATATCACGTGAATGAATGACAGAGGTATGTGAATGTTGTAAACATGATAATCAGCACATACGTGTCACGTAAGAGAATGACTACATGCCACACTCATGATGCACTGGCGGACGTTTCATTAGCTTCACATATACCAAGTTTTGTATTACTGGACGTGCATGGATGACAGAGGTATGTGACTTGGGCAAACGTAGTAATCATGAGATGCGTGTCGGGTCACAACATGACTACACGACACGCTCATGATGCACTCATGGCTGTCTCTCTCGCTTCATATAAACTAAATTTGGTTTTACGTGAAAGGATTGAACCGTGAAGGTAAATGACATGTTCAAACATGATTATCATAGCATGCCTGTGGTGTAACAACACGACTACATACCACATTATGCGCTCGTGGACGTTCCACTAGCTTCACATATACCAAATTTAATATTGCTTCACGTGAATAAATTACGAGGGTATGTGACTGGTGCAAACATGAGAATTAGCACATGGGTGTTATGTAAGAGCATGACTACACGACGCACTCATGATGCGCTGGCGGTCGTTTAGTTAGCTTCACATATACCAAATTTGATATTACTGGACGTGAATAGATGACGAAGGTCAATGACTGGTGCAAACACGATAATCATGAGATACGTGTCATGTCACAACATCACTACATGCCATGCTCGTTTCACTTGAGGCCGTTTCGCTAGCTTCACGTACCAAGTTTGGTATTACGTGACGTGAATGAACGACGAAGGTAAATGGCATGTCCAAGCTTGATAATTATGGCATGCATGTCATGTCAAACATGACTACATGCTACGCTCATAGTGCACTCGCCGCCGTTTGGCTATCTCCACATATACCAAACTTGGTATCATGTGAAGTGAATAGATGACCCAAATAAATGACACTTACAAACATAATAATCATGATATTCATGGCATGTAAAACATGACTACATGCTGCACTCATTGCATGTTGGCCGCCGTTTCGCTAGCTCCAAGTTTGCCAAATTTGGTATCGCGTGAAGTGAATAGACGACGAATATAAATGACACGTCGAAACATGATAATCATTATGTGGGTGTCATGTAAAATATGACCACATGCGGCGCTCATAGCGTGCTGGCGACCGTTTCACTAGCTCAACATATATCGAATTTGGTATCACGTGAATTGATTGACGACGAAGGTAAATGACACGTCCAAGCATGATAATCATGACATGTAAGTCCTGTACGGCATAATTTACGTTCGCTTCGTAACGATGTGCTCATTTTAAGTGACATATCAACATTCTTCAATAATGCATCACAAATCATCAAAACCACTGTACGTGGGGTCTGGCAATTTTTATTACCCGTTATAATGTTTGTCTTGCTTCTGCTTTGGACATTTTTTCGCTCTTTAGCTGACTACGATGAAAATTATTCCAGAAGCTTTTGTAGTCGCCACGATCCCCCAATATGGGCACGCGCCATATTTAATGGGTGAACAAGATCAGCTTTTGTAAAGCATTGGAGCATTAGATGACCTATTCGTTGCGCTATTCGCATAGTGTGACACCTCGGGGGTCTTTTGGTGTTATTACACATCTTTTTACTCATACTATCGCCATTTCTTTTCTTGTGGGAAGTATGCCTCAGTCCAGTTTGCTAAGAAGTTCCAAGCACCGGCGTATCTCAGTGGTAGAACACTGGGCTGTCACGCAGCTGACCTGAGTTCGAGTCTCATTTTGTCCTTGGTGTTATTTGTTTACTGAATTTTCTTCCTATTTCCTGTGATCGTGGTTACGGACACCAGCGGAGGCGGCGGCGGCGGACAACTACGGCATCACACGTGACCCGTGTTGTAGTCTCTTAACAACTTTCACGGTAAACGTTATTGGCTGTCCCTCTCACTTGATATATGAGGCCGATTTCACGTGGTTCACGTTCCTGTTTTTGAGATTCAAGTGTATTATGCAGCTTAGAATGAAGCGAATAAGCACCCACATGCGGCCATAGCCACGTGTACTATATACAGTCACGGCAGGCTGTTATCGTAGTAAATATGTTGATAAATTGTCCTTCTGTGTCCCGACGGGGTCACCAATGAAGTCGAGGACCAGACTGCGTTCATACTCACGCAACATTTGTTTGTTTGCTGCAGCAGAGTTAGCTGCAGTGGCGCGGGGCATAACGAATGGCGAAAAAATGGGCGTCAGAGGCGTTTTGAGATTTAGACACCCGATCAAAAGGCAGCCGCTGAAACTATATTCGTAATTTTTTCTTCAGAGAAGTGCTGGGTTCACTCAATCGAGTACATCTATGCATCGCTGGCTGTCATCGGAAAGGTCTTTGTTAAATACTGTCAGAACCTTTAGCAAAGCGTCGAGTGTTTTTGTTCTGCTAAGAACTTTACCTAATGTTCTTTTCTCTTGTTTAGTTCTACCACATCATCCCTGGCTCCATTTGTTATGGTTTGTGTTATAACCTTCTCTTTGATGTGTTTTTATTTTCGTCCTAATTTCAGATGCATGCACCACCTTTCATGTTTCAACATTTACTCAAGCTCATAGAGGAATTTCTGATTGTCTTATAGCCAATGAGCGAAGTAATGCGGCACAGTTTTTGAACTTCTGACTTTTGTAAGCAAGGTCATTTTCCTGTTAGGAGCTAAACAACGAGAGGAAGCCGCGTAGCGCACTGGATGTCACTTTCGTCAGTTTCGTGATCTCACGAATATGCTGTTCAAATCTTACCACACTTCCCTCTCAGGCTTTCCATTTAGAGACGAAGCCTCTCTTAGCCTACTCTTCTCTTGCGTCAGGCGTACCCAGCAGTATCAGACAAACAGACACACAGACTGATAGACAAACAGACGGACTGGCAGACAGCGGACGCACTGATGGAGGGACAAATAGAAGCATGGACAGAAGCATGGATGGACGCATGGACGGGTGATCGAACGCATGGACAGACGGACGAATGAATGGACACACAGATGGACAGACAGACAGATGAACAGACAGATGGACAGACAAACAGACAGGCGAACAGAGGGTCACTTCGCCCCACTCATCATCATTTACTCCGTATATAGGCTCCGATTTTTTTTTCTCTTTGTTGCGTGGACATATTTTTATCCGCTAACAAGCTCCGTAGCCATCGTTCTGCTTCATAAAAACCCGTTTTAAGTTCATTAAAGTATGGCGATGAAGAAAACGTCAGAATTTTTACCAGCATCATCCAGTGCCTCGTTAAGACAGTCAGGAAATTGACAGTACCTGGCACTCGCTTTCATTTGCAGTATCGTGTCCTAACCTGCCTTGTAAGCTAACTGACTTTTTATGAATGTGGTCCTAGATGAACGCATCAAAATACAACCAACCTTTATTAAGGAAACAATGGGAAGATGGCACAACAAGTTGTTCGTTCACAACTGAGCCGCAATTTTTCTAGAAGACCACTGATATAAAAATAAGTGAAGAAGAGGTTGGTATATATGAACAGGACTATTGTGATTGCTTTTCTCGGTACCTTTTTGTGACATACACATTTTCCCCTGTTTTTTTTTTCGTCAGCATAAATAAGAAATCAATATTTTTGCTTTCTTCCTGTTTTCGGTGGGTATAATAATGAAGACATTGTAATATGGCGGTTCAATTACAGCGCTTATAACTGGTTATCGATCCTTGCATAAGCAGGGATTTTTCGCGTGACCATGGCATGTAGCCTAAACGCATAGGTGTTTTGTTTAATGCAATAGCATTGAATAGCTTGCTTTGGAAAAGTTCTTGCGTCGCCGTGAATGGTTGTGAGCAAAAAATTATCATCTTTGCGTGACAGAAAAACCGAGAATGATTTAAATAGGATAAGTGAATTTTCGTATGCATTTTTTTTCACTTGTTTCGCACTGCCATTATTGCTTTGGTCCGCCATAATTCAACACTGGCAAATATTATTTGGTAATTTTCTGGGTGACTGCGTAATAGTGGGAATAAATATATCAAAGATGCTCGCGCGTTTTGTTGAAGTTAAGAAAACTGTGTTCCTCTCACTGTGCAAGCTTCATAGGCCTGGCGTAGCAATGGCTTTTCCCTTCACAATTCAGCATTCGCAATGGGCGTGGCAACAAGCAGCCCATTTTAAGCAATGCATCTCTGTGAAACTACCGTTATGTTTGAACACTCCAAATAAAAGCGCTGGCATTAACTACTGCACTGTAAGCGGCTTTCATCGCGGTGTTACGACAACGAAGACGTCGGCTGCCAACGCTTGAATTTTACGAGAACCCTCGAGCGCCACCATGACCACCGATCGGCTGGATACTCAGAACACACGCTGCCTTTTGTTGGCTCACAATGGGCGTACCTGAACACCGAGAGTTCTCTTGGGGCCTTGGGACTGCCCCCTAATGAGGCGCCATTCAGGTTTCCTTCTGGCGCTCATCAATAGGAGTCTCTTACCAGGTCACTGCCCACCAGCAGAAGCCTCTAATAAGAGATTTGTCTATCTTAAAAAAAGGTGCTCTAGTTCTATCGGCCCTCATGCTGCCTAGCGGCCTACGTTTATTTGATGTTTTGTGCCTGCTTGCACCCCTAATTTATCATTGGATACTTTATAAACAAACCACTGACAGATTCTGGCAACACTGGTTTATTTTATAGCTCTCACTAGCTATAAAAGTGTCTGCCTTCAGGAGAACAATTTTCTTTCGTTGTCAGTGGAGCATCACATTGAGTTGATTTATCTCTATCCAATTTGGTCCTGAAATTAAAGAGTTTGCAGAGGCTGAAACATGCAAAGTACGGCGTCGCTGTCTCTTGCTGCATGTGACGTCATACACGCCATGGCAAAATGGCTGTAGCCGGTGGTGAGTGGGGTTTATATCCCGCGAATACTACGGCTTGTATCGCAACGAATTATTCTTTTCTTAAATTATTCACTGTTCTTCCGATTCATTGATTGATATGTGGGGTTTAACGTCCCAAAACCACCATATGATTATGAGAGACCCCGTAGTAGAGGGCTCAGGAAATTTTGACCACCTGGGGTTCTTTAACGTGCACCCAAATCTGCGCACACGGGCCTAATGCATATCCGTCTCCATCAGAAATGCAGCCGCCGCCACCAGGATTCGATCCCGCGACCTGCGGGGAAGCAACCGAGTACCTTAGCCACTAGAACACCGCGGCGAAGCCACTTTTCTTGTATGTATTGACATAACGAACCATCTACTTCGAGTGTTAGCTGAAAACCATGAGCTGCTGAAAACCACAAGCAATGAAAGTGATAGCGACAAATTGTAAGCTGACGCGCAGAATGGAAAGCAGATAAAAACGTTCCCTGTGTTTTTCACGCACAAATGACGCATGAAACGTACTCACAGGTACAAATGCACGCGAATAAGCGTCTCAGTTGTTACTTCACTGTGTTTGAAAAGCACACGCTTCTCGCAAACGGAGACTGCAATAATTGCAGTGACCTTTGTGCGCCCGGTAACTACAAGAGATCCATTCCAGGTGAAGCCCGAAGCCAGCCTAGACGAAGGATGCTCCCCTCCTCCCTACCGCGATTTAATGGCATGCGAGGGAGCGTCGCTCCCCTCCTCTCTGCGGGGCAGAGTATGCGTGGGAGATTACAGCGCGTGCCGCCACGCGATGTGGTAACGTGCGCTCCTTGCATCATCTTGCTGGTAATGCTGAAAACACAAAAATTCCCCCCGAGGTTCCCGTGGGCAGCGGCAAGTGGTAGATATAAGTACCTTGACGTTTGACCGGTTTCTGACGTGCTCTTCGGTGGCTCAGTGGTCAACGCCTCGCGCTCACGATATTGAGGACCCAAGATCGATTCCGCGCGCTGGAGTCTTTTTCTGTTTCTTTTCTTTCTTGCATTTTAATATACATAGATACGTATACATATACGATGACTAACGCTGACGCCGACGCTGGCGGCAAAATACAGCTGAGAGTGTTCATATAATTGCTATCCAAATAGAAAAGGTGAAACGTCGCATGACTTATGTGAAAAAATCCTGAATAAACTGGTCACATTCATACGTGTCAGGCCTCACACATATCTTCGGTGTGCTAGAGACTAGAACTATTCACTCATAATACCGTTATTTGGATCCGCACTGTTCACCTTCCTGCTTTTTTCCGCCTCACAAAATCAGCCAGTATTAACACTTGTCTCAACATTCTTTCATATTTCTATTCGTTCCCCTTCTACCATTACATTGTTTAGTGTAAGCAAGGGAATCAACACATGGCTTTTTTTATTTTGGAAGTCTACCCATAGGCATAATATATTTTTCCATTCAAAAATACACATACAGGTCTGCATCGTGTATTAAAGACCAGTAGAGAATGATGGTAAGGTCCACAAATCCAGCGGCGAAAGTCGGATGCTTGGCCAGGCCCGAGACATGTTGCACGGAGGTGACGACGACGGCTTAATTTTTGGCCAGTGCAAGAAGACAGTAAGCGTGAGGCAACTACATTCTGGATTGGACGTAACAAAATGAGTACGATGTGCCAAACGGGCCTCGGTACATTTGCGGCCAGAGGATGGTCACGAATGGGGCAAGTGCCACCTCAATACGAAGCCTCCGCAACGTAGCCTACTCTCGGCGGGTATAACCCCTAAAGAGGTCTGATCTACATAGAGGTATAAGAGCTCGTGTGGTACGTCGGAGGCTTTTTTTAAAACTGAGTATCTGTCTGTGGGCGGCCTCAGGCAAATGCGGTAGCTGGTGTGATGTCTGTTGAGTGTGGGAGCCAAATCAAGTTTGAAAATGTCCGGCAAAGCGGCCCTTGGAACACATTGAACACATATTCGGATATAAGCGGAAGCAGCAATATGGTGAATATCATCAGAGAGTGACGTAAAGCGATACACTCGTCGTATACTATGGATAGCTTGGGTTGAATCCGTACGAATCATGAGCTGGAAGCATCTGCCAGGTTATAGAAGTAGCAGCGCTGCCACTCTATCGCGTATGGTGGCCAGCTCAACAGGGTGAGCGGGTGGTGCAGGCCTTTTATCATGTAGCCCTTTCGTGTAGTACAGCCAGGATGTATCTTTCTTCGAGCTACTTACACAAAAGCAGCCAGTCAAACATGCCACAGACTTGGAAGCTGACGACCACTCGCAAAACCTTGATCATAACATTGCACGATGAATGTTACTTTAGATATTTTCATGCCATGGGCAACGAACATTGTGTCTATCTTATTACGAAAGCATGTTTAGCTGCACCTCTTCCTAGAGCATTATATTGCTGAATTACAGGTATCTACAAAATTATGACTGTGCCCTTGTCTAGAGAAGTGCCAGTACATAATAACGCGTAGAATCCTAGTTTTCCGAAGTGGTTTATTTTCTCACTTTAATCTCCTCACCCCAGCACACAATAGCAGTAGCGTTAATGTAAAGGTAAGGCTACCTGATTATCTGCCTTGTTGATCTCTCGCTATCTGTCTCTTTTTTGTAGAGCAAGCATACTAGCACGCACAAGGCTCATTGCCCATGTTTTTATGGTCCATTGTGAGAGGCAAAATTTGACAAATCATAGATCCTTTCTTCCGAAAACTTCATTTGGCACGTGCCCAGCCACAATTCCAAAAAAAAAAACGAAACCAAGGCGCTGGTCTGAACTTCACGGGAACTCTGATAAAAATAATGTAGAACTTAAGATCCAGCTCTTTGCCCTGGTGTCACCACTTTTGTGCAGTATAAATGGCACTTGGAATAAGGATGCTTCGGAACTGTAAAGACAAAACTGCAAAATTGCAATGTTTCTCACTTTAAGCACTAACCAGTTTTTGTTCTACATCACGATTACACAAGTTCATCTAATGAATCATTAAATGTTAATAAAGTTGTAATAAAAATTAACTATAGGTTTTCCCCTTCGCTATGCTACTGTATAGTAATTATCTCTGAAGACATCCTAACTCCGATTTGTTAATATCTGTACAGCTCATTTGGATTGACAAACGCCAGTAGCGATGGTAAAATGCAAGGTACGAGATAGTGGGCGATGAGTGGTTTAGTTTGCAGTGTTCAAATGTACCTAATGTACCTGTGAACCATATCTTTTTATGGGGATTCTTTATTTAGGGGCAAGAAAACTATTAGACACAAAGCAGCTCTTTCACTCACTCTGTAATGCCGTACGTAAGCGCGTAAATGCAAACACGCCGCCACGCGTTCCCCTCACCACGATGTTGGAGCGGTGCTATGTAGGTCACGCCGCAGCTACGCGTTGACGTCACGCTTCCGTCGCAAGCTTTCCTCGCTGGCGCGCTGAGGTCACTCTCTCTCTCACTCGAAGCAGGCTCGCCATAGTTCCCGCAGCTGCCGGCTCTTCCGCCCGCTCGCAACACACTTCTTTTTCGCTTCAACCTCTCCACCGCCCGCAACGTCTGACCACAAACCGAGTGCATATACTCCTTGGGCTCGTTTATCGGCGATGAAATTTGCATGAAACGCAAACCGCCTCCCGTGTCTTTGTGTTTCAAACAATCGCTCACTCGAGTAAACGGTACACCGAGTGTCGCTTGAAGCCAATATTGCAGCACCCATGTCGATGCCCGTTCCAATCGGGTCAACGCCGTGCACACCACTGCTGCTTCGCATCTCATCAGGGTTCCCTTCGGGGAGATGGTCAATGATTTTTAAAATGTGAGCTATTTAACATGAGAAGAAAAAATATGATTTTAAAGAAGCACAATGTTACCTTTAGGTCATGGTCAAAGCCGTGTTAGTACTTACTCGCAGTATATACTCGCAGCATAACACATACCTTTTTTTATAACATTCCCGATGTTGTAGCGCTCAGTTAGGGAGCCCCTGTTTAGGGGGCAATTTTCGCATAGGGCCGAATTTTCTGTTTTGATTCGGCTAATACAGTCTCATCCTAATTCCCCTTTTTATGTTATAGAAATGTAGACGTATCATCTTGTAAACTTCCTATATTGCTATCTAAACTTTTCCTGTAAATCCCTCATTTATTCGGAAAGAAAATATGGGATAAATGCCGATTTGACGTGACCTTGTATTTTGCGTTCACGCAAGAGAGAGCCATATAGAGTAGCCTAACAGCAGGGCTATGAAAATTACTGGATGGATGGTTTCGCAAGGGAAATCTTTTCGCAGGTACGGTAGCAGCCTTTGATTAGAACTTGGTGTATAGGAATGTTCCCAGTTAAGAAGATCGTACAACTTGTTTGCAATTAGCTACGGTAATAGAATTAGTTTTCCTCGGTAGGTAAAACAGACGTGGTACCGGTGGAAATTCCTGGTGCACTAAGGAAACGTGGCTCTAGCTCACGTGACAGTTTAGTAGAAAAGATAACCTTTTATGACGGATACTCAATAAAAATATCTGCGAGCCGAAATATAGCAACCACACAATGGTTTACGTGCGTTTATCAGAACATCCTAATTATAACCTGTTTAATAAATCAGGAGTGGTCATTCCGCGTTTTGGTAATTAGGGTCTTTCAAGCATCTGTTATATTTAGCGACGCGTCGCTAGCTAAAAAATACACCTCAAAAAAGAGGGAAAATCTGTACATGCAGCTACATTAAACATAAGGCCTATGATGGGCTCTCAAAGCTTTTTGTCACATTGGCATGGCTTCATCTGCTTAGGCGCTACCGACTGGT
This sequence comes from Rhipicephalus microplus, assembly GCF_043290135.1. NCBI lineage: Eukaryota > Metazoa > Arthropoda > Arachnida > Ixodida > Ixodidae > Rhipicephalus > Rhipicephalus microplus. The sequence continues at coordinate 187,512,062 of NC_134700.1, read as the reverse complement.
TGGTTTGCAAAATGAACCAGAACTGTACCAACACTATGAAACAACAGCGAGCATAAACGAGATTTTGATTATCCCTCATCGCCTTAGTAGTGGTAGCATTCATATTTTGTATTGGTGCAGCGTTTAACACCAAATGTGCTTTTAACGGAGGGAGTTTCTTAATCTCCTTAACTATACAGTAGCATCGCACTTCCTGACAATAAATGTTTTACTTCTCTTTTATGTTTCCATATGTTTTACTGTTTTACCCCCTCTGAGAGTGTACATAATATAAACGGCACATGGCTTTGTATTCAGTCAACAAATCATAGATGAATGCATAGCTCGAAAGTGGAGTGCGTTCACCAACACATCGATCAAGAAGTGAAACCCGGCAGCAAGAAGTACGCTATGTAAGCCGTGCCATACTTTTTAGAGCAATTCAGAACTGTTCAATCTTGTTTTGGTATCAGGGCACGCGTTTCCCATCATTCATGTACTCTTTGTAGTTTTCCTGGCGAAGATTGTGAATTCGTTTCGTCTATGCATTTTATTCTTGTTTCATGGCTTTCATACTCTAAAGTGCTCTGTGCTTGGTCACATACTGCAGGACAGTTCACGTGTACTGCCACCACACTGACAACTTTCCCCCTCTCCAATCTACTATTCTCTTTCCCCGCTCAACATTATTTAGTATTAGTGTCTTTCTCGAAGTTGCATTCTTTGCAGAAGAAAGAGAATAAAAGGGATAGGGCAGAATCTGCATAAGTAATAAGGCTTCTAGTACAACAATAAAATTCGATGCACAAAATAAAACAGTCTTTAAGTAGAAGGAGAGCAAAAAAAAGCTAGAAAAGACATGCAAAGGCCAGAATAGAGGCCAACGAGAGCTGAAGACAGATCGAAAACTTCAATAGAACTTACGCTCGCCTTCCAGCGAGTATATGCCAGGCAGATCGGCGCCTGGCGTGGCATCGCCGGCGTGACGCGACGAAACGAACGCCGGCGCGCACGCGCGCCGGGTCACGTCGAAGTGTTTCGCCGCCTTGAGTGTGGCACGTAGTCATGTTCTTACACGACACGTATCTCGCGATTATCAAGTTCGCACCAGTCACATACCTTCGCAATCCATTCACTTGACGTAATACCAAATTTGTCATATGTGAAGCATGCGAGACGGCCGCAAGTGCATCATGAGTGTGGCATGTAGTCATGTTGTTACATGGCACGCGTCTCATGAACATCATGTTTAGATCAATCATATACCTTTGCCATTCATTCACGTCCCATAATACCGAATTTGGCGTATGTGAAGCTAGCGAAACGGCCGCGACGCATTGTGATGTAGTCATGTTTTTACATGACACGGATCTCATGATTATAATGTTTGCACCAATCACATACCTTCGTAATCTATTCACGCTACATAACACCCAATTTGGAATATGTGAAGCTAGTGAAACGACTTCGGACGTACCATGAGCACGGCACAATGTCATGACTCATGAGTCATTACTTACATGAGATGCATGGCATGAGTTTTACGTCAGGGTCTCTAACTTGTGTTCGTCATGCAGTCATGTTATATTATGCCAAATTTACAACATTCCATGCGAACGAAACCACGACAAGAGCAGCAAGACCATGAAATGTAAATCAGGCCATTTATGACACATATAACGGTCATGTTATGACTAGTCAAATATCCTCGACGTACACTCATGTTATGCCAAGCCCCGCCACGGTGGTCTAGTGGCTAAGGTACTCGGCTGCTGACCCGCAGGTCGCGGGTTCGATTCCCGGCTGCGGCAGCTGCATTTCCGATGGAGCGGAAATGTTGTAGGCCCGTGTGCTCAGATTTGGGCGCACGTTAAAGAACCCCAGGTTGTCGAAATTTCCGGAGCCCTCCACTACGGCGTCTCTCATAATCATATGGTGGTTTTGGGACGTTAAACACCACAAATCAATCAAATAAATCAATCAACTCATGTTATGCTATACCAAATTCGGTATTGATACCAATAACGAAGCGGCCAGGAGAGCTAAAGGTTGTAGGCGGCTAGATAGATAGGGTAGATAGATAGATAGATAGATACGCTCAATGTCGCCGAAGTTAGCTAAGAAATGTTTCGTATTTAAGAAAACTATGAACCATCTGCCCGAAGGAAATCCTGATGGGTTGCGAAGGAGAAGTGGTGAGGACGGCGTTGACCCGGTTGAAACGGGCCTTGTCGCAGCTGCTGGAAGAATGGTTTCAAGCGAAACTCAGTGTATCGTTTATTCTAGTAAACGTTTGTTTGAAATGCGCAGACAAGAGAGGCAGTACGCATTGATGACGCTTGCGCGCGGATTTCTGTGCTCGCGTCTCGTCGGTTTCACCGAATAATTTTCTTTAGGTGGCTTTGGTGTACCCGCGTACCATCCGTATTATCGAACGCAGTTGGTGTTCTTGACTCGGACCTCGTCGGTGTCACTGGTCTTCCACTGCCGACGTTTGTGTTCGACTTCTCAGAGAGCTCGCGCCTCGTCGGTTGCCGGCTTAGCTGACCCTTGCTACGCCGGCAACAGTACCTTCTTTTTTTTCCCTCTCTCATCTTTTCACTGCCGTTTCCCATTCCCCGGTGTAGGGTAGCAGGTAGATCATATTCCTGGTTGATTTTCCTACCTTTTCTCTTATTCCTCGTCCTGTTCTCATTGCTTTATGATTCTGCGCATGTAGTGTGTGCAGTTAGTGAGTTAGTGAGTGAGTGAGTGAGAGAGTGAGCGAGCGAGTGAGATTGCAAGCACATTTTAACCGCATACGTATCTGCAGAACCATGACAGGTTTTGAAAGGTCTCAAAGAATACGCTACGCCTACAGTTCACTGCAATGCACGATTTCCTAGGTGACCGCTACCTACTCGCATTGAAGTTCATAAAAATGAAGGAAGAAATGAAGCTGATGAAACGTAAAACAATATTGATCCCTTTGTCACAGTGATCGGTATAAAGCGAAAGTAATGCATGCCCTTAGAGAAGCAATTGAATGTTTAGTGTGAATTAATATAAAAGAGCTGGCACGATGTATTTACCCTAGTATCCGCCCACCTTGACGCTTGTTGGTACATGTTGATCCCGATGAGTAACACAAACTATTGTGGTAGCTGTAGGCGTTAACGAAGAAAACGCAATCACAGAAAGAGGCGATATAGACGAACGTCGCATATTCCGTACAGATTTTCGGTTAATTTAACAATCTCATATAGCATCCCATGGTATATTGTGGGTTGATTGGACACCACGATTGCATTTCAAGGAAACACTTAGTGCTCCGTGTTGCCCTTGTAGCCAGGCCACGGTTTTTTTCCGGTGCGAGCGTAAGCGAAGACAACGCGGTAGCAGACCGCAGAGGCAGACGTGCGTGGAGAAGCCATATTTGTTTTTGATGGATGCTATGAGAAAAGCTGACCCTTGTTCATGGTGTGAGATATCTTACAGCGTGCCTTTGGGCTAATTTCATCACAGCGTGGTGTGTTCAGGCAACACCACCTTTTTAGGAACGAAGCTCTTTAAAGCGGCACCCGATCATCCCTCGTAGTCATAGTCGTAGTGTAGAACAAGTGTTACATTTTGACCTGCAAGGTGATGCTGGTGGGAGATTTCTCCTGTGCTTTGTTGAACAATAAAAAGTTCGCGGCGTGCGTGTTAACCAAAAGCCGAATGCTCCTATCTCTCATTCCTCAGTAGCAGCCATTGGCATGTTCCAGTAGGAAACTTTAGTAGAAGTAGAAGTGTTAAAAGCCGACTTCTGCTGTCTCTCATTCCCAGTAGCAGCCATTTTTTACCTCCAAAGTAGTGCCTGGGGATATTTCTCCTGTGCGTATATAAACAATAAAAAATGTGTGTTAAGAACGCCGTTGATTGATGAAATAAAGCAACCAAAGATGCCAGATGTTTTCTAAAAGCAAAACAAAAAGACGCCAGATAATTCTAAAGCAAAACAAAAAGAAGACGCCAGCTGCTTAACGAAAGACGCCACATGTTTTCTAAAGTAATGGTTTTACAATCTAAATAATATCGATACAGGTTTGTAGTTGCCGATGCTCGTTGCCGTCGGTGTGGGCTCGTATGGATAAGGATGCCGAAAGGTGGGCGCGCAGAACCCCGACCACAAAGCGGTAATAATGAATGGACAATGGAAGCCAGCAATAAAAGTTTGATAAAACATTTAATCAATCGTTTCACGTATTTTTTATCGGGCGAATTAACGGAACAAACGTTCATGGTATTACTTCCAGGAGCTTCGCCCATTCTCATCATCATTCACCTCGTGAATCTGCCGTCATTCATTTTTCTCAATGCCAGCGGAAACACGCACTCTTCAACGGGAGGGGTCGGGTCCGCCTTAGTTCGAGCAGTGGTCGTGATGCGAAGCTACATGAGGGGTAGCACTGCCCTTGTCAAACATGCTTCCGAGCGCTTTCCCCAGGAGTTCGAAAGGCGTGTTTTCTACTCCAATATATCGCACTTATGTCAGAACTGATCTCTAGTGCTTTTTCTACGTGGCTTGAAGCAACGCTGCCGCCACATCAAAGCGCAGCGCATGCGGTAGTGTCGCAGTGACGCTTCCCCTTTTGTTGCCCGCATAGAGCTACGAACGAGGAGAGGCTATCTCAAAACAACGTTTCGTTCACAGAGCCAGCGGGACCGCCAATATTGTGAAGAAGAGAAAAACAATTGGCAGCATATCCACGGAGTGAATGATGGGGAGTGGCGCGAAGCATTCGTCCGTCCATTCGTTCTTGTTTCTGTCCGTCCATGCGTCCGTCTGTGTGACCAACCATGCGTCTATCCGCCCGTCTGTGCGTGCGTCTATTCGTGCGTCCATCCCTGCGTCCGTCCCTGCGTCCGTCCCTGCGTTCGTCCATGCATCCGCCCCTGCATCCGTTCATGCGTCCATCCATGCATCTGTCTGTGTGTCCATTCGTCCATCTATTCAACACTCGATGTACCCTCATCTCGCATCTTTTCATCATATATTCCCCAATAGAAGCGCCGCCATCCAGCGGACATTCCAAGGTCTAAACGAGAGGTGGCACACACACACTTTCTTACGGCTTGCGCTTCGGGTCCACTTCCCACCTTTAACCACCTCGAGTTCACGGTATATGCTAGTTCACTGTATTCATGGCACTGCGGCCCAACGCTTGCTAAACCTTTCTAAAACCAAGGAGGTTACGTCCAGCGAGTATAACGTACCAACCTTTTCCTGTCAGATAGTGCTCAATGTACATGCCAATGGCTGCTAATCGGGATCGCATGCAGCGTGGGTGTTAACTAAAAGCCGAATGCTCCTGTCTCTCATTCCCCATTAGCAACCAATGGCATGTACAGCGAGCATTATTTTTTATTGTTCAACAACACACACAAGAAATCTCTCACCGGCGCCACCTTGGAGGTCAAAACGGTATACTTGTTACACACTACAACAGCTACGAGGGATGAACGGGTGCCGCTATATCATATCAAGATATTGCATGGTTCAAAGAAATAAGTCTAGCAGCTTACGTCTCAAGTGTTTGACGTGCTGTAACTGAATGAAGTGCTTTTGTAAATGAATCAGGCCGCAGCGGAAAGCAAATGAACAGGCATCTGTGCCTTACGTAGCTTCAAAGACGACTATGTGGTGAGATGGAATCGCATGCAAATTTCCCAGCCGTCCGTTGATTCCCGTGAATATGCAGGACGTTTGAACTAGCTTGAAAGAATCCAACATGTTTCTTTTGTGTAAAACAAACCATTGAAGTTAATTGTGACAAAAGCGTGGGTGTTTAGCGGGCATCAAAATATTTCACATAGTTTAGTACCGAAAAAAAAAAAACGCGTACGCTTCCTTCCTTCGTCCCCGCCCCCCTTTCACTAGTTCATCTTTTCGCAGAGTCAAGCTCATATTAGGCAATACGTGTGAGCATGCGGATGGCAAAACGAGTTATTTCCCCGGCCCTGTCCACGTTAATAGCGATGGTACCGGCAGAGTTTCTTTGTGTCCCTCGTCACAACTACTAATATAATTGTGGCTGCTTGTTTCGCACCTGCGAAACAAGGAGTCTCGGTGGTCTTGCTCGGAAGAGGCATGAAAAGAAACGATAGCCAATGCAAGTCAGCGAGCATGACAATTGAGTGAAATGGGGGGCAGGAGTAAGATACCGGAGTCGGGAGGGGGGACGCAAATATCTGGTAGACGGCCGCGTAAACAGTGTTGTGAAGAAACCAGAAAAAGAGTCAAAGAGGAAGAAAATAGAGATGCGTTTCTTCCTGCGAAGCACGTGCAACTAATACGCTATAGGATGTTCGACAAGACTGCTATGCGGTCTTTTGCTCTTTTTCCTTTCAGCATACCTTTCCTCACCCTTTACTTCTTCTTCTTCTTCATCCTTGTTCCCGAGCAGCTCACTACGTATCGCGTTGTCGCTACACGACCACAGGATGTGTGCTTCCCTTTGCGTGCCTGTGCTACCAGCAGCTATGTTCGGAATGCTGGGGGAACGTCTTCTCCCCTCCGGTGAAGGCTGTTATAGTATCCTCTTCTGGTTGCATATTTATCGTCTCTTCACTTTGCTTTCTTCCTTAACACCCAGTGTAGACACTTTCTAGGGACCTAAGCACCAAAGTTATCATACCTCTGCTCGGTCGTTCGTAGTGTATGAGCGTAAAACCATCGCCGCGGGCTCCGAAAGTCACTTTGAAGTTGCCAGCAGCATGATCCCCAGCTTCTTCCGCACAATTGCGGGAAACGACAGGGTAAAGCGAGGTCTCTGCGATGAGTGCCACTCATTTGGAGGACGCTGGAATTTCGCTGCGTCTATAGTTGAGCTGCGCAAGCAAATATTTTTTTCCTTGGAATTTATTACCATTTTTTGCATTCAAGTGATGTGCGTGCCACTGCGGGCCGTTAGCGACACATTATTCGGGAATACGTATTCAGGCAAGCCTCCCTGTCAGCCGTTTTCTTTAAGTACGTCTAGGCTTCTTCAGTTCAATAGTGGCTTTTTCAAATGATAAGAATGACACTTGCTGCTTTCTTGTTGCCGTTCTAATACCCGGTATGGAACGAAGCTCTTAGCCGAAGTACACTAGAGGCACCACGAGATCGATAGAGTTGTTTGTATCTGTTTCACTATTGGTTAGCAGGAGAGCAGTAGATAGATTATTTGAATAATGCAGGCTGAAACACCGTCATTACAGCATTTAGGAGAGCAGCATTTGAGAAAGATGCCACCATCACAGTAATAAGTAGTTGCAGTTCGCACACCCGTTGTTCCATGAGTAAAAGGCACGTGAAGGGTAATTCTGTTTTTTTTTCGTTTCTCATGTCCTGATATTTCCACTTCTGAAAGTCACTTTGCGTCTCACAGATAGCCATACTTGCCTCTTCTTTAGTATTCAACTTTGCTATATAACTACAGAGGAAACTTTAAAGCGCTCATTGAATATTTCTCTTGTACTGGAAGCTAGGTAGCAAATACGCATGTTCTGCGCTGGAAATACTGACCGCCTTAGCGAGCAACAATGGACGTTGAACACCTGCAGATGTATGCATACGTTCGTGCATCTCCACTCCGTCTGTACAATGCAGAAAAGCGAGTGATAAACGGAGAGCTTGACTGACTTGACACTACTTACTTTCTACGTAAACACTTCCAGGCCAATGTTTTCAGTGAAGATAATGAAGCAGGATAAATTATATTTATGATGTTCAAGTTTCTGAGGTCCGCATGTTATGCTGATAAGCCACGTGTTCTCTTTGTAAGCCTCGATCTAGATCTTCCCTGAAGGCGAAGAATCTTCTTTAATAGTAGACAAATAACCGAAATCCTACAGCAGAGTCAAGATAAACATCTATATTGTTGTTTACCGTTGCACTGTGTTGAGGATTGTGAAAAAAATAATTTTATGGTTCACCTTTTTGGCCTCATATATATTTAGCTTTGCCTCTGCTATTAAAAAAATTTGGAGTTTCGCACTTGGAGCTAGTACTCGGGGAGCCATCGTGGAGCGAGCACTAGGAGTGGCAGTAAAACATATAATTGGTCCGCGTGAAAGTACACTGGTAGATATCAATCCTCCGGTGTGATAACCTCTTGATATTACACTGGAAACTTAGAATGTGGACCGCTATTCCTTTTCCTTTGGCGAAAATGCTGTAGGCCCGTGTGCTCAAATTGAGTGCACGTTAAAGAACCCAAGGTGCTCAAAATTTCCGGAGCCCTCCACTACGGCGCCTCTCGTAATCATATCGTGGTTTTGGGACGTTATACCCCATATATCATTCCCTTTGCTTCGATTGTGCAGTGGCTAATCTCACGGTTCTTCAGGAATTGGTCATCCATTGGGTCCTGAAGAAGCCATCACGATGTGACCTATGGACGCAATCAAGCACGTGCCAGGATCTTCGACTATCACCGATGAATATGATACCTGTGTTTCACGCATAAGTGCTTCGGTGGGTCAATGCGGAAAGTTGTTGCAGTCGCTCAATGCCAAATCACTGGCCTTCGTGGAATAGAAAAGTGAATCACCATGACGGCTCAACCCCGGGTCATGGCGGAAAGCTTGGAATGCGGACCACTGATTCCTTTGTTTTCATTAATGAGGTAAAAAATGCTCTTGAAAATGGCAACTTTCAAATAGCGTATTCTTAGTAGTGAAGTCGTGCCCAAGGCTCCTCGTTAATTTACAATGTGCTTACGTGGACGAAGTTCGATAGTTGGTGGAGGCAGATATTGAGACCAATCCTGGTTTGGACAACGCAGCAGTGATGAAACAGTGACGAAGAAGTTCATGTGCTCTGACAGAAATTGAACCTAATTTGGCCTCAATTGGCACAAAACAACAAGACAGCTTGGCTTGATGAATGAATGTCGGACCATGTAGATATAATTACCAACATGAAGAAAGTGTTTTATCACCTAGAGCTCAAGAATGGTGGCCTAGAACACTACTCACTTAAATGAAATATCGCAAATTAGGATAATTTTGAAGTTGAAAAGGAACAGTGAACCATTAAAAAGCTTTGTAAACGACAGAATTACCAAGAGTGTTCCTAAAACTGAGTCTATCAGTAATGGTGTATTCATGGACGGGGTAGACCTATAGCCAACGGCAACAGGCCAGGTATTTTAAAGCTTGAAGATTTCCTTGAAAAAAAAAAAACAAATTCACTCAGACAGGGCTTCAGGCTTAAAAGAACAGATCCTTCTGTATGTGAATGTTTTTTAGAAGAATTCGTGATGCTGTGGAACCAGCTTCGGAACTTTGCTAAACCCCGGTAAAAAAGCTGGTTATGAAGTGCTCTCACATACGACAAACTGTGGATTAACGGCGAGTACAATATACGGGAGAAATCAAAGCAAGAAGTTGCTCCAGTCGCCCCTCAGCATTCGGTAGATATACACACGCAAAAAAACCAGCACAGTGATCCTAGGTCATTACGGCCCCAATTCCAGTAATGCTGGATACAGCTCTTGGCAATTCACACGACTCGGGCTTTCTGAACAAAGTGAACGCAATTGAGTTGCAATAAGTCTTGAGTGAGACATTGTCAAAGCAACGACGACTTGTATAGCTCACATAAATGATTGGCCATGGCCAGCTACATCCACCTAAATACACAATTATATGAAAAGACAGGTCAACAGGGTGGTGGGGTGACATCCTCCTTATAACCAGCAAAATAATTTACTAAACCACTGCCGAAATTTGATGACGTTGATGTGGTGTCTCTGGGTCTCAGTGAAGACACCTTCACTGTCGGCAGTGTCTGTCGTAGACCTGAAGCAAACCATGACGTCATCCACACAGTAAATAATTAACGCCCTGTATGAAACAAGAAATTAATCCTACTTGGCACGCCTCGCCGCGGTGGTCTAGTGGCTAAGGTACTCGGCTGCTGACCTGCTGGTCGCGGCATCAAATCCTGGCGGTGGCGGCTGCATTTCCGATGAAGGCGAAAATGTTGTAGGCCCGTGTGCTTAGATTTGGGTGCACGTTGAAAAATCCCAGGCGATCGAAATTTCCGGAGCATTTCACTACGGCGTCTGTCATAATCATATGGTGGTTTTGGGACGTTAAACCCCACATATGAATCAATCAATCAACCAATACTTCGAGTTGACCAATGAAAAATGTCTCTAGCTGGGAGATGTCGAGTTGAAATTGCATTGAGCGCATTTAGATGGAGGATAAATGAGCGATTGCATTATCTATAGTGAGCGATTGCATTATTTTGGTCAGTTGCACGTGGTTGGCTGGATAGAGGTAGCTGTAGAACGCTACCCAGTCACTTCACCGAGAATATGGCCTAGCATCAAATGGAAGTGGCCGGCTGGAAAACTGAATTGACAACTAAAGTTACGACACCTTGAAGTTAAGATTGTGTTCCCGTTTTGTATATCTGCATATTTCAACTGCAGATTATCGTTTCTTCAATGAGCAATGACGTGCGGTGAGGCAAACACTGTCTCAATTTCACGTATTTATTGACATAAAAATGTTTAATCAACACGCTAGTGATATTTCAGTGTGTTCTGTTACGAACACACTTGAGGTTCTCACCTTCACCTTTACTTGTGGACTGGAGACGTGTGAATATTAGCTCACATAGCCCTTCATATCCCAAGTAAATGCGTCATGTAGTGAGAACGTAAAATCTAGAAATTCAAGCTTTTCTCGTTCAACAGTAGAAAAGTTGGCGTAAAGAAGGTATCAGAAGTCATGCCACAAAAGGCACCTGTCGTCTTGTCATTAGCAGAAGCCATTCTCTGTTCGAAATCGTTAGTCTCTGTTTCCTTTTCCCACCTTTTTTTTTCCATCTTTCAAACTTCCTTATCCCTATCTGCAGTGCAGGTAGCATACCAGCCGTTCCAGCCTGGTTAATATCCCTGCCTTGCCTTTCACTCCTGTTTTTCCTTTTCGAAGGTAACAAGGCCAAGGTAAAAAATCACGCTAAAACGTGCCCACTGTTCTAGCGGCAATCTGAACGATTCTGTCTTTTCGGCTATACCCTAGGAATATGGAACGTTGGTGGGCAAGAGAAAGACATTGTGTCAAAGTTGTTCTAACTGTGAGTGCAAGTAAATTCAATCAATGTCTCTTCAGTTTCCTTTCGTATGTGTGATCAGGCTACGCTTGGCACACATCTCATGTTCTCGCGAATTTCCAAGCACTGTTTCCGCGCCTATACGCTTCCGCCACGAATGCATTCAATTTATTTTGCCATCTACGATATGGGTCAATCAGGCGTATCAGAAGACCACCGAAAAGAGAAGTTCAAGCGATATCACCTTGACCACAGCGACAAAAATGAAATATAGAGAAAACAAAAAAGTATGAAGAAAAAAAGTGTTAGAGATGAGACAAGGAAAAGAAAGCAACAAGCGTATACAGGCTCCGCTATAACCAGGGTGAAATAGCCGGAAGTTCTGGATGAAATTTCGCACCACGCACTCGCACGCTTTCACTGGACGGGATGCCGCTTTCTGCCGTGACAATGTTGACGTGCCTCTCTCTCTCTCTCTCTCGCCAGCCCGCTGCTCGAATTTCTATTTTCCCTCGTGCACCTTCTATTGGCTCTAAAGGGTCTCGTATGCGGTGGCATGCGTTTTCACACATCTCCGACTCCGTCGCCAGGCAGAAACCAGCGAGGCGCAAGAAAACTGCTTTTCGGCTGCGAAGCCCCACGTTCAAAGCAGGCATAATATCTGGTGCCAACGCCTAATGACTGCACTCGGGCAAAATATGCTCATTCAAATTTTGAATGCAAAGCATTTCCTGACTGATTTCGGCGACTTCAAGCGTATCTATCTATCTATCTATCTATCTATCTATCTATCTATCTATCTATCTATCTATCTATCTATCTATCTATCTATCTATCTATCTGTCTGTCTGTCTGTCTGTCTGTCTGTCTGTCTGTCTGTCTGTCTGTCTGTCTATCTATCTATCTATCTATCTATCTATCTATCTATCTATCTATCTATCTATCTATCTATCTATCTATCTATCTATCTATCTATCTATCTACATAGCCGCCTATAATTTTTCGCTCACCTGACCGTTTCAATAATGGTATCGACATCAAACTTGGTATGATATACCATGACTGTAAGACGAACATAAGTGACTAGTCACAACATGAAAATCATATGTATGTCATAAAAGTCATGATTTACATTTCACGGTCTTGATGCTCTTGCGGTGGTGTCACTCACATGATATGTTGCAAATCTGTTATGGTATGACATCCTGGCGAACACAAGCGACAAACCCTAACATCAAAGTCATGACATGCGTGTCATGTAACAACATGACTACATGCCAAACTCATGATGTGCTAGGAGCCGTTTCGCTAGCTTTGCATATACCGAATTTGATATTACGGGACGTGAATGTATGACGAAGGTATGTGACTGGTGCAAACATAATAACCATGAGATGCGTGTCATGTAAAAACATAACTACATGCTGCGCTCATGATGCGCTGGTGGCTGTTTCGACAGCTTCACATGTATCAAATTCATTATTACGTGACGCGAACGGATGTTATATGTAAATGACAAGTCCAAACATGATTATTATGACATGCGTATTATGTAACATCATGACTACGTCCCTTACTCATGATACGCTCGCGGCCGTATCGCTACTTTCATATATGCGAAACTTTGGTATTACTTCACGTGAATGGATGAAAAAGGTATGCGACTGGTTTAAACATGATAATCATGAGATGCGTGTCATGTAAGAACATTAATACGCTCCACACTCAAGGCGCCACAACACTTAAATGTGCACCGGTGCGCGTGTTCGTTTTATCACGTGACGCCGCTGATGCCACGTCCGGCACCGATATGCCCCTAGTAGAGATCAGTGGATCTGCCCACTGACCTTCATAGTGCATCAGCATGCCATATACTCTCAAGCGCGAGTCACGGTGCGTTGCTTGGACGCATGCGCGTTTGAGTGTACACGGCGTCCCTCCCTCACGAATTGATGCAAACTCGGTGATGTCTAAGTAACATCGGTGGCGGGAATTGCAGCATGTCGCATTTCGCGCCTGTTGCCACCGGGCCGCGCCGATGTACGCTGGTCGCGCCGGTCGCGCCTGGCGTCACACTATAGAGTGCGCGCATTTTGCTAGCGTGGCGTTGCTGCGTCCAGCCTACGCGTGCGTCAATGTTGCGTCGGAGTGTATCGGGCCTTTAATGAAGCGTTCACCGCCGTTGCGCTAGCTTGACTTGTACCAGAGAAAGACAGAAGAACAACTCAATTTAAGTGAAAAATTGGCCCCCAATCTGCATGTTACACTGCAAATGTCGTCGAAAGCGATAGTCTTGCGTCTAGAAAGAGTGAACAAAGCGTTTATTTGATGTTCTGCGCAAGAAAATAGCTTACCATCTGATATCGTTTTATAAGATGACTTCGAGAAAGCACTGCTCAGAGAATCCAAACCATGACATACGTGCACCTTCTCCATACTTCTAGTCTGTGTTATAATGTCTGTGCTTTGTTCTCATGCAATATTACCCTTCAGATATTTAGTCTTCAGTACTTGTAATACTTCAGGAATTTTTAGGGGCGAAGCTCCTTAAGGCGTGGGCTGTGCGTCCCCTTTATGTAGCCACCTCTCGTTTAGTTCTTACTGTGTTCGCTAGATGGCAGTACCGTCCCCTGCATGATGATGGCGCAGAATTTTTCAAAGCACTGGGGTTTAGGGACCGGGAGGGCAAAATAGACTGTAAGCGGATAGACTTAACTAGAAGGAGGTTATCTGATTGGTGGCTAAAGTCAAGGCACGAGTGAAAATTAAACTCTTCACTACAAAGTACGAATCCTCAAACTCACTTTTTAAAGAAAAAAAAATAAATCTAGTTTTTGGTTCATTAAGTATTACGGCTTGGTGGCGCTAGCCACCACCCGATCTACGGGGTACAGCCATATCCATCCATTCATCCATCTACGTTAGAGTTACTGTATATGTTACCTAAAAGTAGCATATACAATAACTCTACTGTATGTAGCCACATCTCGTTTAGTTCTTGCAGTGTTCACCAGATGGCGGTACTTGTAGCTGATGATGAAAAAATGCAAGATGTTATAAACTAGTCGATGGTACTTGTAGTTGATGATGAAAGATGCGAGATGTTATAAAATAGGAATGATGTGACATATGGCGCGCGTCATTGGTAAATTAAGGCAACCGTTCGATTTAGTGCGGTGACGTACGCTAGGGGGAGCGTTGTAATAAAATCGAGTGGGCAACATGTACGGAGGATTCTGGGTTTACCAGGTTTACCTCCGGAGCTTCGCCCACTCATCATCATTCACTTCGTGGATATGGCGGCACTTTTTTTTATTTGTGTAACTTTGGCTGTGCGTGTGTGTATATTATTTCTTCTTCGAGCTTTAAGGCATCACTTCGTTTCTGCCATTATTTATTCTTATATAGAAGTTGCTATATTTTTGTTAGATTTTTTGTATTACCCGTATTGTATTCTTGCAAATTTTTTTAATGTAATAACTTTTATTGATGTTTGCACATACTGTTTAGTGTAATATTTTTCACCTGCCTAGTCTTTAGTGACCGCAGTATTTTCTAAATAAATAAATAAATAAATAAATAAATAAATAAATAAATAAATAATATTGGTGAATGTATTCAGGAGGCGCTGCGTTAGAGTGCCTCGAGCGTGTAGCGGAGGCGAAAGAGCGCATCGAGGCACGTTAGACACTAGCGCCATCTGGCAGTTATCTTCGTAAACGAAGGCATGCGTGCCCGCGGAGAAAGATGCGTGCCTGTCTCGGAGGTGACAAGGTGTAGAATGCAAAGCGATGGGCAGGTGTCACCTCCATGTCGTCGTAGCAAAGCGTTAGAAACACATCTTTTTATCACATCGCACTGTCAGCGCAGTGCGATAAACGCTACAGTCCTTAGAGTTACTTGTGTGTGCCTCTCCTAGTATAAAGGGAGACATACAAAACATCGATGTGTTGTTATGGCGCCTCAGATGTGCGCAATTATTGCTTTTCAATTGACAATCGCCCAGTTATGAGCGCCAAATCTTGAGCAATATTGGTGGGCGCTGCGGATGGGGTTTACCGTTTGAGGTATCGTTAAGGGTAGACAAACAGACAAATGTACAAACAGGCAGACCAAAATTTTCACGTCGAAGGTCTCCAAGAAAGACTATCATCTTTAAAAAAATTCACAGAGAAATGGCGATCAGGCCGTGCCTGGCCGCCACCTCCTCAGCTCGCTGTGAACCCGGAGCTGTACTTCTAGGCTCGTATTTCGGAGTACTCTTTCCCATGTCTCAGACGAGGGATTATTCAGGAGATCAGGCGGGGGTGGATCCTTGTTGCAGTCCCATAGTATATGAGAGAGGGAGGCGACGGAGCCACACTTCGAGCAATGCGGACGGAACAGATTGGGGTAAATGTGTGCGTATACACGTGGGCACAAGAGCGAGTTCGTTTGGAAGCGGCACCATGCGATTTCTTGTGGTTTCGAGAGTTTGGAATGTGGCGGCGGTTATATTCGACGTGCGAGGCGATAGTGCTGGTCAAATTCGGGATAGGATGTGAGGGGCTCGCTGGTGTTCTCTGGGTTCGTGGCGGGGCCCACCGCTCGGTTAGCGAATTCTCGAGCTTGTCGGTGGGCGGCCTCGTTCCCCAGGTTTCCTGCGTGCGCCAGGACCCAGATAAAAGATATGGGAGGCCGATCTTCATCTTCGAGGTAGGCGAGCGACTTAAGAAGCCGTAAG
This sequence comes from Rhipicephalus microplus, assembly GCF_043290135.1. NCBI lineage: Eukaryota > Metazoa > Arthropoda > Arachnida > Ixodida > Ixodidae > Rhipicephalus > Rhipicephalus microplus. Next base: position 187,496,283 of record NC_134700.1, on the reverse strand, counting down.
GTACACCGGGAGCAACGGTACTGCGAGCGAAATGGGAGATAGCGGTTTTCGAGTCACTGAGGATCGTAGTGAACCCGGAGGACTCCGCGAGTGCTATGGCCGTTTCCTCGGCCTGGGCGGGTTGGATGACACGGACACAGCCGGCTACTCGCAAGATTGCGTTGGTGTTGAGGGGGGTGCGAGTTGTTATTTCGCTGAGTTCGTACGCGCTTGGTTGAGAGGGGTCGCGTCCATGTAGGCCATATCGGGCCGCGAGGCGTAGTCGTCGTGTAAGCCTTGGACTCGTGCTCGCCGTCTACCATCATGGTGTCCGGCAAGCATGTTTTTCGGCCGTGGTTTGATGAGAAAACGTCGACGTAAAGTCGGCGGTATACAGACCGGGTCTGCGCCTGATGGCGAGGTGGTGAGTCCTATGCGAGTGAGTATCCAGCGGCCGTTCTTGCTACTGCGAAGGCCCTGAACCTTTGCTGTGAGATACGCTTGGATGAGTCACATGTACCGAATTTGGTATCACGGGAAGTAAATAGGTGATGAAGGTAAATGACACATCCAAACCTGATAATCATAATATGCGCTTCATGTTAGACATGACTACATGCTACGCTCATAGCGTTCTTGCGGCCGTTTTACTAGTTCCACATATACCAAATTTGATATTACGTGACGTGAATGGACGATGAATGTAAACAACACGTACAAATATGATAATGATGATATGAATTTTATGTAAACTTGACTACATGCACGCTCATAGCACGCTCGCGGTCGTTTCGCTAGCCTTATATGAACCAAAGTTGGTATCAGGTGAAGTTAATAAATGACGAAAATAAAAGAAACGTCAAAACATGATAATCATGACATGGAAGTAATGTACGGCGTAATTTACCTCCGTCTTTTTACGTTCTGCTGATTTTAAAGTGACCTGTGACCCTTCCTCATTCGTGCTTCGCATAACATCGATTCTCACTGTACGTGGGATCTGTCGATTTTACAATTTCTGCTATACAGCAGGTGCGTTTTCAGCGCATCACGGCTAGTCTCCAATCTTACCATGAGCTGCTATATCGCAAGAACGTATTGTCGCAAATTGGTTTATCGCATGAGGACACACTTTGTACTTTGAACAGAGACAAATATCAGAAGGGAATCGAAAAGAGGGTGGCAGGGTTGCCCAAGAAGAAGCTGCCAGAGTTACGAAGGGTTCCTGATGCAATAGGAGCCGCCGAGCCAGAGTTTCTACAAGTGAACCCTACTGAGAAATGTAAGGTGCTACAACGACCCCTATCGTCAAGCCACTGCCTCTGTGTTTCGAACAAAAAAAGAATTGAAGCCTGATCGAGAGAGAAAACCGATGTTGAAGCAGAAATGGGCTGAAAAAATGTGTAAATAGAATGCTGAAGGGCAAGGGGAGGGTGGAAGAGATATGGTGTCAAGAATGACGAAAAAGGGGAAGGCCTCCACCGTCAAGAAAACTTCTACCCGAAAAAAAAAATGGGAGGCTGGTACCAAGCGGGGATGGACATCAAGGACCGGGACAGCTCCTGGAGTTTGTAGATTGGGGGCATCTATTTTCTATCTCTGAGTACACAGACGTGAGTGTTTTCATTTGCACATGTCCTATCAATTTTACTTGGCTTTCCTTACGCAACCATCCAGCATTTTTCGTAGAAAATATTCATTTCATTTTGAATACGTCCCTGAAACGAGAAGCCTTCGTTGGTGTGGTGATCAATACCATCGCCAGATACACTTTATGATGTACTTGCGTGGACCTTCAATACTTGTGTTCACTTCTATGTTTAGAAACTAGGCCGTGCCATATACTTCAGGTTTTTCTTTCATAAGTGCACTCTCTGAAAGGTACTCGCCCCCGCAGCCGCGCGTCTGCTTGCAAATGCAGATAAAATACATTTCATGGTTTACGAACATGCGCCTCGTGTAGAAACGCTTCATGACACATTCAATGTCAGTAATATTGTGTAGCACAAGCGTACACTGCCATCGGCCGTCATAACATGCGAGTTTCACAGCAACTTCGAGGTTTAAAGCCGGTCACGTATAACAAAAGCCACAGATTTTACGGCGTGTATCACCTGAATACCACGCAGTGAGTGTATCGCAAGTTCGAAAAAAAAAGATTTCAAGCCCCTAATTACTCGTGATATAAAGCATGCTGCCCACCACACAAAATGCGGTCATTGCGATAGCTTCGCTGACACAAGTAACTTTCAACTTAATGAATTACATTGTAGTAGCCCACAATTTAAGCTTCCACATGGGGTAAGTGTGCACTAGGGACAGGATCTTGCTTTTGCGTTCAACTCTTAAAGGCAAAGCTGAAGAATTTCCCGATTTTTATGGTGCGTTTTATGCCGGACAAGTAACCGTCGAGCTTTGTACATTTAACTTTATTGTTAATCACTGAAACTTGTGTTCGTGATGAGCACACAAGCACTTAAATTTCGCCCTCACTCTTTAAAGACACCACCTATCCCTATTTTAGTCTCTCCACAAGCAGAGGAATATGAAAACTTACCTGTGTTGCTAAGCAACGCTTTGTTGTAACAAAGCGTTGCTTAGCATCAAAAATTGATCAAGCATCTTTTAACATATACGAGGTTAGTTTGAACCCTACTACTTTTACACCCAGAAAAAAACTTGTGAAACCGCTCATTTTTCGCTAAACACGGTACACTACCATTAGCGAAGACGCTTTGTGGTACAAGCATTCGTGTGATGAGATGGCTCAGTGGGTTGACGGCACTGCACAGAAGCGCGTGATATCGCCCTGATTTTTTTTATAGTAAAAGAGGTGTGGCGCTGCATGTCACCCTTGGTGTCTTTAAAAACTTTTCCGCAGGTTACGTTCACAACTGAGAAATAACGCTCTATGTTACACAGCAGCTATATTTCATCCCCTACGGTCATTGTTATATAGTCTGCGCTGTGTGCTCGGGAGGCCGAACTTCGACGCGGTGAAAAAATCTGATTCGACGTATACCGCTGAAGAGCTTGCGTGCATTGCTGGGTACTACCTTGGACAGAAGAGATATACCAAGGCATAGATATAAAAAAAGAAGGATTGCGCGTGGCTTCATGGTTGTTGCCTCTTACAATCTTCACAACAGTCATTTCGCGCATCGCGGCAATCACTAGTGGAAATGCCAAATTGAAGGCGGTCCGAGGACGAAGGCCTCTGATTATCCCCTTTTTTGCCATCAACCAAGCGTGCGTGCGCCCCTCTGCTTGCTCTCTGTTGACCTACCTTTGCTAAAAAGAGGAAGAAAAAAACAAACGAAATAAACTTATACCATTAAAAAAAGGCAAACTCAACCAGCCTCAGGATGTCTTCGTTTTTTTGTCGCTCCATCAGGTCATTGACCCTTCGTAATGCCTTCGATAACATATGAAGAGCTCCAGGGCGGCCACTGGTGAACGACCTCGGTAAACGTTCCCAAGATGGATGTCTATCTTCACCTTTAGCTGCCACCTATTTTGCGTTTTCGCTATCTACACATGCCGTACTCTTCAAAAGAACGTACATTATGGCGAATACAAAGGAAAGTTACAAAAAATACAAAGGGAAATTTTTACGTTTACCTGCCAGCTAGGTCTTTTCAAAAACAACAAAACCTTCAAAGTTCGCCATTTTTTCCTGTGCTAGATCAAACTACTTCTATTAAATCTTAACATTATTGTGGTAAAATAGACTCGAAGTCTTCGCGCAAAAAATTTGACATCAGCGAAAATGCGATATATGTCCCATATTTGACCGTATATTTTATATTGAGGTGGTCCAAGAGAAAATTCTCATGATGCAGTGTTCGATAGATCACTTCATGGTTAAGTAATGAAGAAGGGCTAGTTAAATTTTTTTTTCTTCTTAATACAAAAATTATTTAACTAGCCCTTCTTATTAATCAGCTGCCCGCTCTAATTAATTATTAATCAGCTGCCCGCTCTAATTCTAATTAATCAGCTGCCCGCTCATAATAAGTTCACGTGCTACGTGACGCCAAACATGCGCATAAGAGTGTTTTCACACTCGTTGTTTGGCTTATAGATGGCGCTGACTGTCGCTCCTACTTCTAAATTCACAGATAAACCCAAAAAAGTGGATGGAGGGAGTGCCGCTGTAATAGCTCAGTGGTTAGAGCATCGAACGCGTAATTCGAAGGTCGTAGGTTCGATTCCTGCTTACAGTTGGTAATTTTTTCATCCACTTTTCTTTCTTCTTATTTACATTCCATTAATGTTAATAACTTCCCCTGTACATTCCTTGGCATTACTGTCTGTTATATCTCATTATTATTGTGTTAAAAACACGGAAAAACGAGCCCTTAGGTATACACTTCTTTCCCTTATTTCATTGAACGAGGGTCTCGTACTGGCAGACTTGGTGTGTTTAGGTTGTATAAGAGGGACAATTAATCAGCTGCCCGCTCATAATAAGTTCACGTGCTACGTGACGCCAAACATGCGCATAAGAGTGTTTTCACACTCGTTGTTTGGCTTATAGATGGCGCTGACTGTCGCTCCTACTTCTAAATTCACAGATAAACCCAAAAAAGTGGATGGAGGGAGTGCCGCTGTAATAGCTCAGTGGTTAGAGCATCGAACGCGTAATTCGAAGGTCGTAGGTTCGATTCCTGCTTACAGTTGGTAATTTTTTCATCCACTTTTCTTTCTTCTTATTTACATTCCATTAATGTTAATAACTTCCCCTGTACATTCCTTGGCATTACTGTCTGTTATATCTCATTATTATTGTGTTAAAAACACGGAAAAACGAGCCCTTAGGTATACACTTCTTTCCCTTATTTCATTGAACGAGGGTCTCGTACTGGCAGACTTGGTGTGTTTAGGTTGTATAAGAGGGACAATTAATCAGCTGCCCGCTCATAATAAGTTCACGTGCTACGTGACGCCAAACATGCGCATAAGAGTGTTTTCACACTCGTTGTTTGGCTTATAGATGGCGCTGACTGTCGCTCCTACTTCTAAATTCACAGATAAACCCAAAAAAATGGATGGAGGGAGTGCCGCTGTAATAGCTCAGTGGTTAGAGCATCGAACGCGTAATTCGAAGGTCGTAGGTTCGATTCCTGCTTACAGTTGGTAATTTTTTCATCCACTTTTCTTTCTTCTTATTTACATTCCATTAATGTTAATAACTTCCCCTGTACATTCCTTGGCATTACTGTCTGTTATATCTCATATATATATATATATATATATATATATATATATATATATAGTGTGTGTGTGTGTGTGTGTGTTTGTTATGCAACGGCTTTGCGCAACCACGAAATTGAGCACTATACAACATATAAACGAAGAAAGTACAAGTGGAGGAGAAAAATTGTCATGGGCCTCAGTGCTATAACGGGCAACATCGAGACGTTATTCTACAATATATATGACCTTTTAAAACGTCCAAAAAAACAAAGTGAACAGCGCAGGAACCACTATATATATATATATATATATATATATATATATATATATATATATATATATATATATATATATATTTTAAGGGGGAGAAGTGTATACCTAAGGGCTCGTATTTCCGTGCTTTAACACAATAATAATGAGATGTAACAGACAGTAATGCCAAGGAATGTACAAGGGAAGTTAGTAAAACCAAATGGAATGTAAATAAGAAGAAAGAATAAAGAAGAGTGGATGAAAAAATTACCAGCTGTGAGCAGGAAGTGAAGCTACGACCTTCGAATATATATATATATATATATATTGTTGCGTACATGCACGAAGAAAAAAAAAGCGTATACGGTGAACGCACTTGTCGTCCAGAGCGAGAGAGGAAGAAGAGGATCAGGAGGATCTTTAACCAGTCGGCCGCTTCTGAGCTACCCCTCACGACCTAATAAACGGCGCCTTTCAACGTCTACCAGTCTCTTTCAAACGTAACAGAGTGGTGGAGGTGCGGAGTAAGCACTTCAACTACGGAACGATCACTGCCACAGCTTCGACGAAGCCGTTGACTTGCCGGTCTCCCACCATCTACCGTGAGTGACTTCGACATACCCGAAGAAGCAAGCGTTTCCGGGACGGCACCATTTGGCCCGTTTCCGTACTACCGAGTTCCACCACCCTTCGGAGGAAAAGCCGAAGGAGATGTCGACGCCTGGCTAACCAAGTACATTCGTGTGGGCAAGTCCAACGGTTGGGATGCAGCCGCTATGCTAGCCAACGTAGTGTTTTCCCTGACCGACACCGCACTGGTATGGTACGAGAACCACGAGGACGCACTCACGACGTGGGATCTTTTTGTTGAAGAGCTCAGAGCGTGTTTCAGCGACTCGGTTGCTAGAAAGAAGCGGGCTCAGCAAACACTGTCGCAATGGGCACAGCTACCAGGTGAGACATGCACCACTTACATAGAAGAAGTGTTAAGGCTGTGCAAGGTGGTCTGTGCTACCATGTCGGAAGAGGACAAAGTTGGGCATCTGCTCAAAGGGATAGCTAAGGACGTGTATAATTTTCTAATTGGAAAAGAAAGCCTCAGTTCTGTGTCCGACGTCATTCAGCATTGCCGAACGTTTCAAACGCTGAAGATGCGTCGAATTGCGCCCAAGTTTGGTCGGCTGGCTAACGTTACAACTGTTGCCAGTGTGGACACGAATCCTGGCCTCGACCTTTTTTCTGCCATTCGACAGATTGTTCGTGAAGAACTGTCCCACCGAGAAATGTCGTGTTCGACAGCTGACCACCGCGAGTTGTGTCTGCCCCGTGAGGCTATGGATGTGCCTCCTTTGCGCGGCCAATGGGGGTGAGGTCGCTGGAAACGTGCTACTGAGAGAAATACTGCCTGTGTGTATGTTTAAAAACAAAGTGCGTGTTTTGGTTGATCATGTGCCTGTGATGGCCTTGGTGGACACAGGTGCAACGATTTCCGTGATGAGTGCTTCCTTTAAAGACGTGTTAGGGTGGAAAGTTGTTTTTACCTGGGATGAAACTTCGACGTTCTGTGGAGTGAGTGGAGAGCCATTGCGCCCTATTGGCGTATGTAGTGCTGAGGTATTTTTGAGAGGCCTTATGATAACGACAGAATTTGCGATTATTCCTCGGTCGACACATGATGTCATTCTCGGCATGGACTTCTTGCGAGAATGTGGTGCCACTGTAGACTGTAGCACGAGAAAAGTCTTTGTGAGTGGCCAGATGCCTTCAGAACTTCTGGAAGCTCCAGCGAATGACCAAACTACGCTGTGTGTCTGTGCCGATACGTTCATACCTGCGTTGTCTACCGTACGTGTTCCTGTTGTTTGTCGCGGCGCGGATTCTGACAGCTTCGATGCGAGCGTAGAACCAATGCACATAAACTGCGTGAAGAAGAACGTGTTGGTTCCCCATTGTGTGGTGTCGATTGATGGCGGACGAACTGGCCTATGGACTGTAAACTGTTTCTCTGAGCCCGTGACACTACCCAATATTTTAAAGTTAGCTTCGGTCAGCAAAGAACATGTGACCTTTTCAGTGGTCGAGCTCACAGACGTGCCGGAAGAACGTGATGGAACTGGTTGTCACAATTTGGACGGGGCGCTTATGGCAACGATAAATAAGTCGCTTAGCTCAAGCGAGCGCCGAACTTTAATGAATGTGCTGTTGAAGCACGTTTCGGTATTTGACTTTGCGCAGAAGGGCAAAGTAATCCCTATCCCCCTGTCTCGAACGCGCCATACCATCAACACTGGCGCGGCAAGTCCGATTCGCCAAAAACTATATTGTGTTTCCCCGTCAGAAAGACAAATTGTCAACGACCAAGTGCAGGAAATGATGCAAAAGGGAGTGGTACAAGAGTCAGCCAGTCCGTGGGCAGCACCGGTAATCCTCGTTAAGAAGAAAGATGGATCTTGGAGATTTTGCGTCGACTATCGCTGACTGAATGCCGTGACTAAAAAGAACGTATACCCACTGCCACGTATAGAAGATGCAATAGACTGCTTATATACGGCCTCTTATTTTTCCTCCGTAGACTTACGATCCGGTTATTGGCAAATTCCGATGCACCCAGAGGACAAGGAAAAGACTGCCTTTGTAACCCCTGACGGGCTCTTTGAATTCAACGTGATGCTATTTGGACTGTGCAATGCGTCGGCCACGTTCGAGAGGTTTATGGACACCAATCTGCGTGGCTTGAAGTGGAACATCTGCATGTGCTACCTCGACGATGTCGCCATCTTTGGCCACTTACGATGGACCTTTTGTCATCGTCGACAGACTTACAGAGGTCAACTATGTAATAGCTCGTCTCACGGCGAGTGGTCGACGAGCTGCCAAAACTGAAGTGGTTCATGTTGCGCGCCTGAAACTGTACACGCCATGACAACTCGACTGACTCGTCCGGTGGCCTTCGTCTGCGCGGAGAGGAATGTTGCGTACATGCACGAAGAAAAAGAAACGTATACGGTGAACGCAGTTGTCGTCCAGAGCGAGAGAGGAAGAAGAGAATCAGGAGGATCTTTAACCAGTCGGCCACTTCTGAGCTGCCCCTCACGACCTAATAAATGGCCCCTTTCAACGTCTACCAGTCTCTTTCAAACGTGTATATATATATATATATATATATATATATATATATATATATATATATATATATATATATATATATATATATATATATATATATATATATATATATATATATATATATATATATATATATATATATATATATATTCACGGAATTCAAACAGAATGCAAGCAAACGAAGGGTGAAAGACAGAAAGAGTGTGATCGTGATCGTAAAAATGTGAGAAGTGAAGAGCACAGGCTTGAAGCACGCGCAGCTGGTGTTGCTTTAATCTTTTCCTTGTTCTGTTCTGTTCAATTTTGTCTTTTTTTCCAGCCAAGCGTATCTTCTGCTACAACCAGCCGCCACACTACTGGTATCCTTATTACGCAATACGTTTTCTCTTTGCTCTCTTTTCGTACAATTAGGCAAGCACTGCGGTTCGTATAATTTTGGGAGGAGTTCCAATAAATGTTCGTATAATGATTAGGAAGACTTCTTGTACGACGTTAAGATAGCGTAACAGGAAGCAAGTCCTGCATTGACATTGAATACTTGGCACAAAAAGCTGGCCGGAAAATCGGGACTTGCCGCATGGGGCGAAACAACATGACAGCTGTAGCGATAACGATTATGATAATCACTGGCTTGGAGCCTCGTAAGTAGACACCGTTGCATTAGGGCCACCCTTCGCAAAAGCTCGCCAATGAAATCCTCTTTGGAAGATTGTTGCTCTTTTTCGTGCATTCCACAGCGCTTTGTGTTTTTGTTTCCGTATTATGCGTCGCAAGGCTGCTCAATTTTTTTCTCCCCAATTTTTTTTTTGGGGGGGGGGGGGCATGACTCTGTCACAGCCCCACTGTTGTTTTTTTTTTCTTTTTTCCTTCTGGTTTTACGGGCGCCGTTGCAACTTCCTTCTCAAGGTTTCCGATCACAAAAAACACGCTATGCTTATAACCCGTCGCGCCAGCAAATCGCACTAATAATACTGAGGCAGTATATCCCATCAACCACCTTGTTTTGTTGGTCCAGACCTTTAGTCGAAAGGAAGTACAGCAGAAATATTTATGTGCTTCTTGATTGTACTTTTGTTAGTAGGGCAGCTTTCAAGGTTTTATTTACCCAATATTAACAAAGCGCAGCCAAAGGACATTATTCATTCTAGTATGGAGATTCTAAGTGTTTTCGCAGGGTCAGCAAGTAATAGAAGCACTGAAGCAAACTTCCGAGTGCCTCGGGGCTTTTGAGTAAATTTTTGGGCGTCAGATGCCCATTGCTTTGAAGAAACCCCAGAACAAGGCGCTTGCGTATTACAAATGGCAGATATTCGTGAACTGCTCAGCATAATTTGTTTATCCTAGTTATCTTCATCCTAGGTAACCTGTGATACGTGAGGCCTTTCAAAGCAGCAGGTGAAAAAGTGTCAGACTGGTTAGAGCAGAAAAAATACTTTCATTTTCTATTGCGAGCGACAGAACCTGCAAGTGAGAGAACTTGCGAAGCCAATTCCATGACGTGGAGATTTTAGTTTGACATTTCAAAAAAATCTATATAATTGAGTGGTGTAGTTAACAAAAAGAAAAAAAAATGTTAATACAGTTCAGCAAGTTGACGTCCCTAAAGCTAGTCGCAAATTGCGACTCACCACAAGCTGTCGATTCTTTCCTGTTTTTCGTTATACTTTATATGAAACATACACCTACTTTTTGTATCTCTCTTATGTATAGCAGGACCTAGAATACCTAAAAAGCTACGAATAAATGAAGCAGTGCTTCCTGCGACACCTTTAGTTCTGAGAACTTCTATGTGTGCTCAAAATACGTGTCGTTCGTGCATAGTGAATGAACTATCTTCAATCCAAGTAAACAGAACTAAAGGTGTCCTCGACAGCCCTATTTTGCCGTTATATCACTCACCGGAAAGGTGGCTGTTACGACAGTGTTTGTTCCCATGCCTCATTATACTCTGTGCAAAGAAATAAAAGTCCTTCCTCCATGAGCTTGCGTCGTTCGCTTCCCCGAGTTTTCGCTTCCCAAAAGTGAGGCATCGTCTTCGATTTCAGTCTTGCTGTGTGAAGATTTCGTAGAACAAGTGACCTCAATTATTATAATTAGCTTCGCTCTCCTCGATTAGCTACAGCGTTAGTTTTCTGTTAAATTCTATGTGCACAATTGTTCTATTCATTCTTGCCAGAGTAATATTAGTCACGAGAAGTTGGAGTGGCGCCGCGTGGCGGATGACGTCACGGCACGGACTCTTCGATGCGAGCCGTGGCACGCCTACAAAGTGATGCGTTTGCTTCGTGCACTGTTCTAATGTCTGCGCTCGTTTTTTGCCTGTCTCAAGCTGCAGATAAATAAAGAAAACTTATTTAGTAATGTTTCAGGTAAAAAAACAACAAGTTTACTTTTCTGTGACATGCTGCTAACTCGGATGATGGATTCCGTTTGTGGCGTTGAAACACAACGTTGTTTCTGATGGGTATGAAAATAAAGACCACACTTCTGTTTGGATACATCAACCTCACTGACGCATAACCATGTGATTTTGAGAAGGAATTAAGACACCATATTTACATTATAAGGTCGAGATGTGCATGGCCAATTCCGTTCGATGATATCAGGGCTTCTTCTCACCTAGAATAATTTGTACCGGAGCAATTCACGCATCTACGGACAGTGCTTTCAAAAGTGTATCAAGCCCCGCGCTCGCGTGCAGCATCGAGTCTCGCAACATATACCGGAAGGTGCTCGCTGTAGAATTCCGCCGCCGCTGTTGTGTGTTTTTCTCGTGTACTTGCTCATTCAACACGTTGTTTAGTTTCATGTTTCTCTCGCAATAATCTTGAAGCTTTTAATGACTGAAATTATTGAGGCTAAGTGCGGTTGAGCTTAGGTGCAGAAATTTCTATGGCGGTCAGATTCTGTCTTCATGCAGAATCGTAGTAATGGTGCAGTCGCACTTTGAACTACCAGTTTAAATAGCCACCGTGCATGTTAAATTTCCTTGCAGTTGATTTCCTGTTGGTGGACATGACGTGTGAGACCAGTCGTCGCCTCATCGAAGCGAAGGCTGTTCGTTTATTACACAGGTCCAGAAGAGTATAGACTGAAATTTTTTTCGTGGTTGGGGAAGGGCACCTATTTAAAATGGTTGTTCTTCTATCTGCATTGGGAAATATTTTGAGTGTAGGGGACAGGCCCGGTGACCCATCACCCGGTTCCGCCACTGCTTGAACAACGTTCATGATTGCACCATATATAGAAACAGTTCATTCCGACTTTCTGACGTTTGTGTTGAAATCGTTGCTACCAGCGGCGCTCCCGCGTGGAGCTCACATTAGCGTTTGTGACGCAGCTGTAGAATGCTCCAGAGTTTCACAGAAATCAGGGTATATTACTACATAATCACTGGTGGCTGCTGAGAAGAAAGCTGTGCATATGATGCCAGTAAACAGATATATCTCATTATTTTCGAAATCGTTGTGTGTGTGTGGCTTTGTTAATTTGTTTGTTTGACGTATATGCTACGTGAGTGCTTATTGGCAGTCATATTCATGTAATGTCCCCTGCTGGAGAAAGCGCAGTTCTGTCAAATCATTTAAATCATTCGCAGATGCAGGCGTAACTTGCACGGAAAAGCACAATGTATTTAGTGAAGTGAAAACGCGCCAATTTTATTTCTCATACTCCGGCACAGGCACGTCTTAATCAAATTTAACGTCTTAATCAAGCCTTGGACCTATGTGTCAAACCGTAGACCTATGTGTCAGAGAAGACATCTCGGCTCTTCGAGCCACTAAGCTTTCGGCCCCAGTGCCGAATTTGTAACGCCTCTATTTCTTTGCTGTACATAAACATTGTCTTAACTCACCATCGTCTCATCCACTCGTCTATCAGCTCTGCGCAGAAGCAGTCGCGAGCTGAGTAACACATGCTACCAAATGACTGGTGACCGTGTCGGCGGAGTTCGGAGCAGTGGCGCCTTCGGGACCGTGTTGGCGTCGCGTCTTCGTAACAGTGGTTGAAGTACATGAGATTGAAGTACACAAAACGACAAACAGTGATTACTGTAGCATGAAGTTAGTGAGCGATCGCTCACCCACATGAATGCTGTGATGTGTTCCGTTCGCTCAATTACGTCGTCACAATGAGTGTCACTGAATCTCAAGCATACGTCCATGAGCTTTTAGTCAGCGTTCCTTCTTTGTTCATACGAAACGAACGCACACTTGTAGTGATAAATAAGAGTCATTCTCGATGAGAATATTTTGAATTTGAAGCTACGTGGAAAGTTCGCACGTCCATTCAGTATGGTTACACACGAGCTAACTAGCACGCTCTGATTTCCTCTTCGAAAACTGTAAGGTCATACTACCTTGATAGCTGTTTCAAATATGTCTTGGTGTAGGGTTTTACAATCAAGGCATGTGAGTGCTCTTTATACAATGGATGTGCAGGGACAGAGCCCGTCTGAATACGTTGGTTTACACGACTACATATCAATTGTCAAGTAATTCATATATATTTCAAGGAGATACTCTTCAATTTAGATCAAGCATCAGAATCGCATCGTTCGCCATTCCTACGTAGGCACTTCCCATGACTCTATGGGTTTTCCGCTCACTCGCTTTGGCAGGTCAATGAACTCAAGCTGTATGAAGGCTAATAGCTGTCTTCATTTTAGCCATTGTGGGCATGTTATTTTGTGTGTCTCGTAAAGCTGCGTTATGAGTGTACCGAGCGCGCAACACCGTGGGATACTATTAAGGAAACCATCTTGTAGGCTGCATATTTGCAAATGTGCTCCATTATGTTTAAACGAACGCACACTTGCCGATGACAGTGCATTGCTGAGTAACTCAAGGGACGAATTGCAACTAATGATTACGGAGTTAGACCAGGCGAGCAGAAAGGTGGGTCTTAAAATTAATCCACAGAAAACGAAAGTAATGTACAACAACCTCGGAAGCGCTGCAAGATAGATAACAGTGCACTTCAAGTTGTAAAAGACTATGTCTACTTGGGGCAGGAAATAAACGTGGAGCCGAACCACGAGATTGAAGTAACTAGAAGATTAAGATTGGGGTGGAGCACATTTGGCAAGTACTCTCAGATTATGACAGGTAGATTGCCACTATCCTTCAAGAAGAAGGTATATAACAGCTGTATCTTGCCGATACTTAGCTAGGGAGCAGAGACCTGGAGACTTACAAAGAGGGTTCAGCTTAAATTGAGGACGAGGCAGCGAGCAATAAAAAGAAAAGTGGTAGGTGTAACTGGGAGAAATAAGAACAGGGCAAAGGGGATTAGGGAAAAAACGGAGGTTAAGGATATCATAGTTGAAATCAAGACGAAGTAATGGACATGGGTGGGACATGTAGCGCGTAGACAGGAAAACCGCTGGTCAATGATGGTAACTAACTGGATTTCCAGAGAAGGCAAATGGGTTAGGGGGAGACAGAAGGTGAGGTGGGCAGATGGCATTAAGAAGTTTGTGTGTATAAATTGCCAGCAGCAAGCACAGGACCGAGGCAACTGGCGGAGCATGGGAGAGGCTTTTGTCCTGCAGTGAACGTAGTCAGGCTGATGATGATGATGTTTAAACAGTCATGCTCACGTAGTGAAATGGTAAGAGCATCTGATTTTTCTGCCAGATGCTCCGTTGTAAGATGATTGTCTAAAGTACTTATGAACTTAAAATTTATAGGTGTTCACTCGCAGTATTGTGCATTATTTAGCTGCATCATCCCTAGATGGCGAGTGCAGCGTGTTATGTTAGGGGTGAAAATTCGCGAACATAATCTTTCCTGAGAAGTTGCCTTAGAGCACTTAGCAGTTCCTTTTTCTCATGACCCGGCCAGAGAATTTCGGCACATTTTGTAGTGCATGCCAACCGATATAGCTCCTCCTGGAGAATCAGTGGTCTCTAGCGGAATTCTTTCATGCTTGTAAAAAGAAAGCTTCATCGCTTTTAGGGGCTCACTATGTTTGAAAAAGGTCAGCGGGTCAGATGTAACTAGAGACCACAGAAGCGTACAGCCTGTACTTACTACATGTTTGCTGCTAGCGTTTATTCCCCACGGGTGGTTACGTAACTAAACACTTAGGCCCTGCGCTGGCCAAGGTGACAGGTGATAATGAGGTAAAGATTGTGTGAGCTTGATCTAAATGCGGTTGTGAAAAGGAAACAAGCGAGCATACAGTCAAGCGTCACTTTCTTCATAAGTTCCAGAGTGCTTAGCATGAACCCATACACACTAGCAGAATTTTCTTAAGTAAGTAAGTATGTCAAGTCAGCAGATGAATAACGCAATACATCTAAGGGATGTCTCAATGTTGAGCAGTCATAACTGCAGTTATTGACTTGCGTACTTTTTTTTCAATCCAATTTGACCAACGTTTGACAAAAAAACTGAGTAATACCTTTCTTACCGAATTTCATTCAGAATGTCTGGGTTTTGCACAACTCAGTGCGCCCGCGAATGACTCACTGGCAGGTGAGGCGGGACTTGGAAAAAAAAGAATAAAGGGTTTCACTTCAAAGATGTTTAATTACTGGCCAATTGGGGTATTGGCCTTCCCTAATAGAACTGTCACTTTTTAGGGAAACCGAATGCGATCAGTGTGAAATGTGGAGTTCACTTGTTATTTTTTCTTCCTCCCCTGACGGTTATCATTTGTTTCGAGCCAATATGAACACCTTGTGGAAGCGCGAATTGTCAGTGCATTAGCTTTATTTCTTCTTTTTAGTGCGCGCTTTCACGAGGAGCTGCCTGCTTGTGGCATCACTATTTTGTACACATTTAGAAATATCTTATCTATATAGTGGCCGCTCAGACGTGAAAACTTATTTTCTTCTTGAAAAGGAAGGAGGAATTATGACTTACACATCCGCAAGCAGATAAAATGCTGCCGTGAAGTTCCAAACCCGACTGCTCAGACGAAAGTTCTCACAAACTTCTGTTTAACATCAAGAGGTTATATTCATCTCCCTTACATTTGCCTTTTCGAAAATTGTTGTTACGTCAATATCCAGAACTTACATTCAATATTCTTCCTTTTTGAGTTTCGCACTTCATACTTGTGCTTGATATATTCGTTCAAGAGAGCGTTATACACATCGTGCTGATGTCACCGATTCGTTTATTTGAACATCCTGCATCTTCCATGTCCTCTTTCTAAAGTTGTAGGGTCATTGATAACTGAGCAGAAATCACTATCTTTAGGTTAAGTTATGCGAAATGTGTAAACGGCAGGCAAACCTCTCTTATACTCTGCTCTGACCAGAATGAATTTCATTTATTTTCTTGGTGTACGTACGATAACGTACACATGGGCGGACCATGCATCACACACCATACAGAAAGGCCCTTTTTTATTTACCTTCGAGCATAAATGCAAGCACAATCCTGAGGCGTACATTAGAGGGCATTGTATTCATCGTAAGCTTTTACAATATCTGCTTCTTTATAGATCTAGCTGTCGAGTCTATCAAAGCTGACTATGCAGCCCACTCAAGTTTGTCAGAATAATTGTTTGACAGAACACCTACGGAAAACTGCGTGTTGTACTTAAAATATATAATAATAATAATAATAATAGTAATAATAATAATATTATTGATAATAATAATGATAAGAAGAAGAAGAAGAAGATAAATTGTCATCTTTATTAAAACACAGATAACAGGTGATGACTGGGCCCGGCATATCGGCAGACGAGAAATGATGTACATAATAAAAAGCTTGTACCGCAAAATGACCAGGAAAAGAAGGCATGTAATTCTTTTACACTACATTTAGGCACGATAAAATACAAGGATCAAACTAGCGGAAGCAATACTGCCTAAAAAGGAGTACGTTGAGATATGGATTGGACAATCTTTCAACAAATTGCAAGCCTGCCGAAACGGACGGCCTTTTTGTCTGAGCGGTATTGAATGATGGCGCCTGCCTCTGCACCTTTCAGTGTGCAAGTGCACCACCAGCCCCATGCAACTTTGTGGCGGAGCAAAGGTGAGATCTTTAGATCAGTGTACTGATCGCAATTTTTTTAGATGCGAAGCAGCTCTTTGACTGACATGTGTAACGCCTTGTGTACGGGCGTCAGTACGAAAACGCTGCTGCGCGTTTCCCTCAGTGCAGACGTGTGTTGGAGCGGTGCCAAGTAGGTCACTTCAAAGCGGTGCGTTGACATCAGCATCTCTTGCACGCTTTCCTCATAGGCTCACCCCAAATATGAACCTTTAGCCAATACCAGTTTAACTGACAAGTCAATAAAGAATCAGCTAATAATGCTTTTCACCCCACCTACCCCAGACAACCACAATGAAATATTTCGCATGCCATGTGGTGTTGCGGGATGCCTGGTATTGACCGATCCCTTGCAAATGATGTCATTGTTGCAGGCCTAATTTTGGCACCACTCATGTTTCCAACACCACACGCCGCATTTTTTAGCTGTAATACATACAACGCTTTACCTTAGACAGTACACTGTGCAATGATGTAACAGTAAACGAAAGTGTGAAGGCGTGAAGAAACTCAGTGGGCAGCAGCTGTCAATGAATGTTACAAAAAATAACTTCAGATACAAAAATAGCATGTTACAGCGCAAACAGTGGAATCGAAGTCTTGTTTTTTTTTCGAAAAGTACTTTTCAGCGGAGAAAATAGTAGTCATTAAAATAATACCAGCTACTGGTGCGACCATGTAGCTTTCCGTCATTCGCACGGCAGATTTTCCCTAAGTTAACTTTGCGAATTAAGAAAGTGTGATACGCGAAAAAAACGAAAGATTGAATATGAAAGAATAAAGAATAAAACAACAGAAAGGAAGTATCGTGTGGATCAAAGTGAGCTTCAAGAGCAGGAAGCAGTTAGGCTTTCTCTTTTAAAAGCACTCGCTCAGTGCCCGATCTCTCAGGTGGGGCACGTTTCAACAAGAAAGCTGAAGTGCCCTGAGACTGAAGCCCTCTGAGTGCACACAGGCGCGTTGATGGATCGACGGGCCTACGGACCACACCCACGAACTGATCCCCTCATTTTACACGTTCACACAGTAGCAATATCGCAGAGTTTAGCAGCACGCTATGTCGCCTTTTCTTTGTTTCATCTGTTTGTAAATCACGGCACTTGCTCTTAGCCGGTGGCCTCGTGCACTCACAGCCCTAGCGAAGGTGGGTGAAATAGGGCTTGTCTTCCCAGTCACGCATCTTAACAGCGAACATAGGGATCACAGTGCCATTGGCCTGACACCTTTGTTTCAGGATTAACGCAAGAATTCCGGATTCCGTTCACACCAAAGCTTTACCGTGGCTTAGGGAACCAACGTGTTGGTTCAACCTTCCAAAAAAATCTCTATCGTGGCTCTCGTCGTATTATGGAAGTGATTTGCCTATGTTCAGATTTGGGTGCACGTTAAAGAACCCCAGGTGGTCGAAATTTCCGGAGCCCTCCACTACGGCGTCTCTCATAATCATATGGTGGTTTTGGGACGTTAAACTCCACATATCAATCAATTTGCCTATGTTATGGGGCTCCTAGTACACCGAGGATTGTCAGTCTTTTTCTTGTCTGTCTTAGTGCCAAACATGTGCATGTTTTTCCACTCATATTAAAAGTAGCTCACTTGAATGTGCTCTTCTTTCTTTTGCAGCAAAAGAGTACAGTTCTTATTGAATGGCGTGTTGAAAATGGCAATCATTGTGAACTGCTTAAGACCTTAGCCGGGAACGGAGCCACTTGATGGGAGTTCGTTTCTTTTTTTGTGATACTTAAAACACTTCGTGCGGGTTGCGGTTGTGATTTTAGGCAGGTGTTCTTTAGTACGATATTTACATGAATTCTTCATTGTTGTTTATGTTTGCCGTATGTTTGCGCAACATTAAATGAAAAAAAAATAGAGGAAATAGGGTGCGGTGTCATTGATAGTGTCCGAGATTGTACCGATGAGGGAAAAGCTCAGAGAGCGATTTCAAAAGCTCACGCTATAAATATAGCCGCAATTATTGGCACAGCTACCGCTTTAGGTATTTTGGTTGACCATGCGTTCACATGACAGTGATTTATATACTTTCAGTATTATTTTATTGTTCCTGCATAAAGAATGGAACAGCATTTGCTTTATTTCCAACTTCATCCTTCTCTTATTTCTAGCCCCGGCTCTCATGCTTCATCTCCTGTCCCAAGGCTCATACTGCTTCACACTTCCCGGTTTCTTTTAATTACACCCTCTGGGTAATATTTTAAGACATTTTTAATTGAAGCACAATCAACTGATCCACGTTCACCAGTGTACCAGACAGTCTTCAAAACTACGTTCTGGCTGGCCGTCTAGGTCACAGAGTAAGGACTGGAAAATTTGGCACTGTCATCTCTTATTTGTTTCTTCACTAGTACGAGGTCAATGACTTGAATGTCTGGCATGTCTGCTCGATGCCTCTTGAAAAAATTCTTCTTCATTCAATTTCAGTATTTCTCCTCCTGTGATATTTCTTGCCTCTCCTCGACAATCTTGATGTTTTTCAAGAGTCCCAACTCAAGGTCTGCCTGCAGAATACGGGTTTCTCCTAAAGAAGCGTGCTGTAGACTGCACCTCAAGCCACTTGTATAGGATTGATTATGATGTTTCACGGTGGCTTCCAAAGAACGTTTCCATCCACCAAGAAAACTATCGTACATCTTTTTTATGTACTGCTTCACGTCCCGTATGGCACGTTCTGCCAGCCCACTCGCTGTGAGATGGTATGGAGAACAGAATTTGATCAATTTATTGTGATGCCGAGCCCATGTTTCTAGCTTTTCGCTCTTGAACGCAGGGCCGTTATCGCATACGATTGACCGCGTAGTCTTAAACATGTCTCTTTCAAACAGGGTTATGACGATAGTTGCATCTTTTTTTCCTGCTCGTGCCGCGACCATCCTAGTGCATTCATCTATGGCCACAAGAAAAGCTTGCGTTTTTTTGAATGATTCCTGTTTCTTATTTAGTTCGGCGAAATCTAAGTGAAATACTTCGAAAGGCACGTTTGAGTGGCAAGGTAGTATCATAGCTTTTGTAGACTGTTTATACTTGACTTTGTGTACTTGACACACATGGCAGGAATGAACGTACTGACTGACGTCTTTCTTCATGTGAGGTCATGTAAATCTCTTGACCAATTTGTTGTGATGCGCCGAAATCCGTCGTGTCCTCCAGACTCCGGGCTATTGTGGCACAAATAAAGGACTCTGGAAACAAGCGTTGGTGGGACTTGATGCCGACCTTCAGTAAAAACCAGTTGTTCGGAGCCTTCCCACAGCTTCACTTCATTGATTTCTTCGGATTGCTCGGTGTTGCTTCGTACCGTCAACCTTGATAGAGCATCTGAATCGGTTAAAAGTGGTTCTGGCCGGTGCGAGATGGTAAAGTGGAATTGCTGCAAGTAATTCACCCATCTAGCAATACGTTCTTTAGTTTAGGTCATATTCAAGAGATGACTGAGGGCCTGGTAATCGGTGAACAAAGTGAACTTCGTACCTTCCAAGTACGTACGGAAGTACTCAATGGCCTTCAGAACCGCCAGGGCTTCCTTTTCCGCAGTAGTGTAGTTGATTTCAGATGGCTTGAACGTGTAACTGTAGTAACCTACTACGTGTCGCTTTTCTCAGCTGGATGCTTCGATACAATTTTGATGCAACACTGAACCAGTCCCATAATGTGAGGCGTCAGTGTTCAATTCAAAGGGTAAAGTGAAGTCTGGTAGGTGTAGGACAAGGTCAGAAGAACTTCTGTGCCCCAAGTCACGGTACAGTGTCTCACATTCATCGCTCCAGTCAAAGAGAACGTCTTTCTGTGTTAAACGTGTGAGACATCTAGTTTTGACAGCAAAGTTCTTTATGAAAGATCAGAAATGTCCTGCCAATCCCAAAAACACACGCAGTGAATGAACGTCATATGGTTTCTTCAACTGGGAGATCTTCTCGACTGACTCTTGTTTCGTGCTTTTGGTGTTCCCATCGAAAACTCATCCAAGAAACACAACCTTGTGTTGAAAGAATGCAACCTTCTTAAAATTAACCTTGAGATGTACCAAGCTTGAGGCATTTAACACCGGACACAGATGGTCCTGTTGCTCAGCCTCTGTCTTGGAGAAGACTATTATGTCGTCTATGTACACATTACAGAAAACACCAAAGAATGGCTTTAGCACGTCGTTCATGATCTTCTGGAACCACGCTGGCGAGTTTTTCCAACCGAAAGGAAGCCGGTTATACTCGTGGAGGTCAAATGGCGTGATAAAAGCTGTGTACATTATTGTTTCTTCGGTTAGTGGGATCTGCCAGAAGCCTTTGAACAAATCGATGCGCAAAAAAATGTCGGCTACCTCCAGTCTCATTTATAATTGTGTCGATCTTTGCCATGGGAAATGGTATGAGTTCTGTCTGACGATTGAGAACCATGTAGTCGGTGCATAATCTGAAGGTTCTGTCTTCTTTCGGTGCGATCGTTATGGGAGAAGCGAAGGGTGATACCAATGACCGTATGATATCAGCATCTAGCATATCCTTCAACTCTTTCTTGAGCCAAATCTTTCGCTCTCTTGACATATTGTAAGGTGATTTTCGGATGATGGTCTTGTAAGTGAGCTCAAAAGAACCCTTGTATGACTTCATCGCCTGAACATAGCTTTCTCTGCATACAAGTACAGGGTAGGTCGTTGCGATATCCTCCGCGCACTTTACAACTCGTAGGTTATCGTGTTCCTTGATATCTCTCGTTCTACGGCTTCGACTAGAGCCACATTGCCCCAGTATATATTGATGTTTAATTTCTTTGTATCTGGTCTTGATAGCAAAACGTCGTACGTCAGCCTCTCTACCACCAACACTTCGCTTTCAATTTTCTGACCCTGGAACTTGATGTTTACAAAGGTCCGCTTATCATGCAATGCTACTTTTTTTCCATAGCCTTGTACCCGTAGTACTCTTTCACTATGCACGCGACGTGCATCCACCATCTTGGCATTCATAATAGACACAGATGCACCGCTGTTTACGAGAGCCGTCATCGGCTTCGTCATCCTGCTTTGACGGGAACGTGAAGTAGGCTAGAGGAACTTAAATAAACAGTCTCATTTGGAGTCATCGGGTGAGACTGATAACCCTCATGTATTAGTTTTTTTTTATTCTGTCGAATGCTCCTGAGCTTCAGTGTCGATATTATGCAATCGACTCTTGGAGCGTGCCAGGTCAAGTTATCTGTGCTACTTGCGAGGTGGCTCGGTTCTCGTTGATCGCAGCTTGACCGGTCTGCTTCATTCCGACTGAAACAGCTGCTTGACTTAGCGGTTATGCTTGTTTCCGAAGTAAATGGCATGCTCTGAAGACACTCCAGGAGGTCATCTAGAGATTTTGGTGACCGTATTGCACCTGCTTCAAGACTTCAGTGTGTCATCCATGCATTATTAAGGCTACTACGGCCGTAGATAAAAGCAAAGGCTCAGCTAGCTTTAAAAGATGGCGTTTCTCGAAGTACTCGACAAGGGACTTCATCTATGTACTGGATTGCTTCCGAATGCGGTCAAAAGTTTCTTCTTCCACTGACTCCAAGAGTCGCCACCGTCTTCCTGAATGCATATTTTGTACCACTTGAGCACAACACTTCTCAAGTAAACACGCATGTTAGTGATTTTCTTTTCATCGGAGGGCCACCTGTTTTTTTCAGCGGCATGGAAACTATTAACCAGTATTGAAAATTGGCTCATGACTTTCAATTGAAAGTCAACAATGAACTCAATATAAATTTGTCATTGAGAGAAAATGAAACGGCGATAGAAAATACGTTATGAATAAAAAGAATTATCACAAAGACAATTGTTTACCCGCATTTAAAAATTGGCCCACGACTTTCAATTGAAAGCAATCAATGGTTCATCAATGCGGAAAAATCATTTCGCGCACATGAAAGCGGTTTCTTACATATTCGTAGAACTCAAGCCAACTTTCTGGACTTGAAGACATACCGTCGAAGGCATCAGGCTCAATGAATTTCGGCGCTGGTTTCTCAGCATTGAGAGAGCTTGTAAGGGATGTCATTATTTGGTTCTGTTGCTATATCCATATGCACAATCCGCTCATGTTGCAGCTGAAAGCTTTATAACGAGGCTCACCTCTTCCGTCGAAGACAGTCATCCCGAGTCTCTTCGACGCGCTGGTTCAAGAACTAGGTTGTAAAAGGTAGCCACACGCAAGTTCGCTTTTACAGCTCCTCTCCGTCGTAGTTCGGTAGTGTGCACGGCTGCCTTTCCCACAACCCGGTTCACGAGTTCTTCCTAGTAGAGCTCACTAGGTAGGTTCACCGCTGCTTCATCTGAACTTGGTACTTCGAAAAAATGATCTTGTCCGCGGATGTCTTGTCAACGAAGTACGTCACCCACATGTTGCCTGCGATGGCCGGCTGCGCCAAAATAATGTAGTGTTCCTACTTAAAAGAATGCAACAGCACTCTAGCCTCAGCACGGAACTGGCGTCCATCTTAATCTACTTTATTTCCAACTTCATCCTTCTCTTCTTTCCTGCCCCGGCTCTCGTGTTTCTTCTTCTTCTGTCCCAAGGCTCATATCGCTTCATTAATGAATAAGATAGAAAATTTATTATATTTTGCTAATCACGCATTTCTAAACTATAATGTGCGTGCAATTTGATACATTATTTAGTAAGCGAAGCCGTAATTCCTTTTGAATATGTTTGTAATGTCTCCCGTACGATTAGACAAGATTTCATTAATTTAAAGAATTGCTTGAAAGGAAGCTGATACTACATATTTGAGAACATTCTACGCTGAAGTAGTGGAAACTTTGTCAATAATAAAGTTACTGGGCAAGTGGGTGGTATCTTGAGTCCAGGGCCACGCTGGCTTTTGCTGCTCGCTGGGCCGTGCGGAAGAGAGCCAGCTTGCTCTCCCGATTCTTGCTATTAAACCAGGTCTCCCGCTGCCTTCTTCGAGATGTTCTCCTTGAATAGAGATAATTGACATCTGCGGGCAATGATTCATATGTCAAACATAAAAAAACCTAACTTTAGTGGCCTTTAAATTGACATTGCCATTGTTTACTTGCGATTTCCTAAAGTAACACGTTCCTTGTGCTCATGAACTATGTCGTGTCAGGTTGCGCATCGATTAGTGATGATAAAGGTAAAAAACGTGAGATAAAGGTGCTGATAAAGGTAAAAAATCGCAGCATATTCACGGAGTGAATGATGGAGAGTGGAGCGAAGCATCCGTCCGTCCATTCGTTCTTGCTTCCATCCGTCCATGTGTGCGTCTGTGTGGCCGCCCGTGCGTCCATCCACCCGTCCGTGCGCGCGCCTGTTTGTGCGTCCGCATGTCCATCTGTGCGTCCGTCCCGGCGTTCGTCCATGCATCCGCTCCTGCGTCCGTTCATGCATCCATCAATCCGTGCAGCCATCCTTGCGTCCGTCCACGCATCTGTCTGTGTGTCCGTTCGTCCACCTATTCAACACTCCAAGTACCACCATCTCGCATCTTTTCATCATACATTCCTCATATAGAAGCACCGCCATCCAGCGGACATTCCAAGGACTGAACGAGAGGTGGCACACGCACACTTTCTTATGGCTTGTGCTTCGGGTCTACTTTCCACCTTTAACCACCTTGAGTTCATGGTATATACTGGTTCATTGTATTCATTGCACTGCAGCTCAACGCTCGCTAAACCTTTCTAAAACTAAGGACGTTACACCCAGTGAGTATAACGTAGCAACCCTTTCTTGTCAGATAGTGCTCAATGTACATGCCAATGGCTGCTAAGGGGGAATGAGAGACAGGAGAATTCGGCTTTGAGTTAACACGCACGCTGCGAATTTTTTATTGTTCAACAGCGCACTGAAGAAGTATTCCACCGGCACCACCTTGGAGGTCAAAATGTAAGACTGGTTACACACTACTACTAGGACTACGAGAGACGAACGGGTGCCACTATAAGGAGCTTCGCCCCTAAAATCGATGGCCAGAAGCAGAGAAGGCTGTATAAACATAGCTGCCAGGTGGCATCAAAGCCCTGCTCAAGGGGGGAGTGGTACCAGAAACGCCAGATTTTAGTTGACTACAAAGAGTTTTCACTTTTTCACTACCACGGTTGGCCACTATTTCAACCCCTGCACTGTCGTAACTAGATAGAACTGTGTGAAAGCTTCACCATTAAAACATTATTTTGCCCTGCATGAGAAAGTTGAAAGTTTCGATTGTATGTTAAGCTAAATAAATCAGTTAAACAGACAGAATGCTAGCTGACAGCATTACAGTATAGTACACGTTGCAATTGTACATTGCTGTTCAGCTATGTTGCTTCCATAATGATACTCTGTACCACTACTTTATTTTACATCAAAATCTGTAATGTCTGTAAAATCTGTAAAGCTGTCCGCCACTGCCACCGTCGGTGTCCGTAACCACTAATGCGCGAAATGGAAAAAAGAAACTGAATAAAAACACAAGGGGTGCAAAGGTATTCTAACCCCCAGGTCCCCTAAGTGCAAGCCCAGCACTCTGCCACTAAATAACGCTGGTACTCGGAACACTGTGTCCAATTGGCCTTAGGCAGGGATGATGTCTGGAAAGGAGTCTTGTTGATATCAGTAATAAACGGTTTACTAACAGGAAAAGAATGACTAGTCATCATGCAATGTGAATTGTATTACGAGTGGGTCGTCGAAGGCTCAAAAGCTTAAGAAAACCTTCATGCATAATTATTCATCGTCGTTAGCCACAACATGAAAAAAATGCAAAAGCATTTCTTGCAAGTGTGTAGCGAGTATCGCACTTCTCCGAAAAGTGGTGGAAGATGGCATAGTGAATGCCTCCATATATGATATATGATATATGATATATGGCGAAGTGGGCGCTCTGCTAGTGTGCGTGTAGAAGTGTCGAAAAAGTCTCTCAAAGGCCACTTTTTGCCACAGGCCTGGAGGTTTTTTTAAGTTATAAGAGAACAATTGCTTTTATTCTGACCAGTCCACAATCTGCATTGTTCAGTTCGCCTGTGGGTATTCTTGTTCACCTCGGAAACACGCTGATATTATCTGTTATTTTATGTTGCATAACATTTTAACCACATCCTGATGAACTGCTTCACCAATAATAATACCAATTTTAGTTCACGCAGATCGACAGTCTGAAATGTCAATAATGGGTTCTAGCCTCGATCATAAAGGTAGTGGCAAGTTCGGAAGTGAATAATTGAGGTGTGGCTCTTGCCAGTGGTAATGCTTTGTGGTAGGGGAAACAGTGGACAAGAGGGCAACAGACGTCGTGAAGGGAGGACTGATGGTTTACTTGACCGAGAATATATGAAGTAGAATCGAGCAGTTACTGACCAACACCGTCTTGATGATAATAAAAACATAAAAGAAAGGAAAATTCATCAGATCCCACGTACCTTGAGAATCGATGTTATGCGAAAAATTCAGATGGAAGATAATTGTGTTGTAATTTGTTCGCTCAGCGAAACGTTATGAACTAGTGCTAATTATATGTGTACAACGTAAATGTACAAACAGTTGCATTTGTTTTAATGCAACACATTGCTTTGTGTACTATATGCACTTGCGGCGTCTATCTGCCTATCAATCTATCCAGCCGCTTGAGTCTGGTTGCTCTCGTTATCACCTTGTTAACTTTCAGCAGTTTGGGGAGATGAGCCAGACGGGGTTGAACAAAAGAGGTGAGGGGACTGCTCCCTGTAGTGTTCTTCGAGTCCCAGAGGATATGGGCTATGCTCCCTGCCTTGGATGCGAAGGTACGTCTGCGGTTTAATTAGGAACGGATGAATGTGCATGAAAGCGTAAAACCCACAGTCTGTTTGGGAAAGATGGCTAAAAATAGTTTCGTGGGTAACGTTTTCAAAAGCCCCTTTGAGATCTAAGGCGAGGACTACTTTGTCATTACCAGGATGCTCGATCGGCTGAATAACGATGACGTTGCAGGAGTACGTTCTGAGCAGAGCTATGTGAATGAAATCCGTAGATAATGTTGGCAAAGGTGTGTCGGGCGTCGAGGTAATCGAAGAGCAAATTCCTAACCATCGCTTTTATATGCTTCCCCACAGACGACGTTAAGGAAATGCGCCTTAGTTTTCAGGCGTTCATAGGTTTGCCAAGTTTGGGAATAAACGTTACCACAGCCGTTTCACAATCAATTGGCAGTGGTGGGTGCCCCTTCCGAATTTGATTTAAGATAATCTCGATGCGCGCCATGCTCTGTACGCCGACGATATCATGCTGTGGGCAACCAAGGGTTCCCTTGGCAGCATTGAGGCCAGCCTGCAACAAGCAGCATCGGTCGTGGAAGACTACGCCCGTGGCTGAGGCATCGAATGCAGAGCTCTAACAAAACTGGAGTACGTACATCTTCGCTTCACACCCAAAGATACGACAGAAATCGCCATTTCCTTGTGCACCGGGGTAATCTCTGAACGCGAAAAAAATCCATGTATTGGGCCTCTTTATACAAAAGAGCCGAAAAGCCGACATATTCTTGCGCAAGCTACGTGCGGTCAGAGATCAAGTAGGTCACATGGTCCATCCGATCTCGAACAAGTGATGTCATCTCAGAAGCTACGATGCCCTGCGCCTCCCCAATGCTTAGTGACCAGTCGAATCCTGTCGTCGACACTCTATACCTACGTTAGCGCCAATGTGATGTGAGCACACTCGTATGCATTTTCCGCAAGATATACAAGCGCGCCCTCAACCTCCAGATCTCAACGCCTAACCAGCGCCTTGCAGATTTGGGCTCACCAACACGTACAGAGAACTGAAAGAGGCCCATCTCAACAACCAGTACCTGCGGCTTACCAAGTAGCATGCTGGCCAATGCGCGTGCCGCCGCTGAAGACACAGGTGTCCCGAACTAGGTAATCCTTCTAGAGCTTATACGGGGTCAGTCCTTAAGGCCGCCTCTATCTGTCATTTGTAAATAGTTCAAATAAATGCTTTTCACCACTGCCACGCTTACCTTGGCGTGAACCAAGATTAGTATGGGAGGGTAAAATTGCATGACGAGTTTGAAGCTTGGTCAACACATGAATAAAGTTACAATCCTGTAGCGTACGTCGCCAAACACTTCCCGCCAGGCAGTGGCTTATACCCACGGGCATTTCATCATCATCATCATCATCATCATCATCATCATCATCATCATCATCATCATCATCAGCCTGACTACGTCCACTGCAGGACGAAGCCCTCTCCCATGTTCCGCCAGTTGACTCGGTCCTGTGCTTGCTGCTGCCAATTTATACCCATATCTCATCTGCCCACCTAACATTCTGTCCCCCCCTAGCCCTCTTGCGTTCTCTGGGAATCCAGTTAGTTAGCCCTAATTACCAGCGATGCTCCTGTCTACGCGCTAACTGCCCGGCACATGTCCATTTCCTCTTCTTGATTTCAACTATTATATGTGCCGCTGGTATACGGGTATGTGCCACAGGGGATTAAAACCTAGCTTCTCCCAAGAACGACGAGGACACATACGCAAAGTGTTATTATTAGGGTCCCCGCAGGAACCGAGCCCTAGAATTCTGCGGGACAATAAACCATTCACCCACAGAATGACGCCAAGCCTAGGAACTGTTTTTGAAGTATACCCTAATGATCGTGTAATGTCAGTTGTGATTGCAATGCTGGCTGCCTGATTCTCTAAAGCTTACATATGTACGCTTTTGATGCAGCCTTCACGAGAGGTGAACGTCAATCGCAGTGGGCTTCGTGCGCTGGAGTTTGTTGATTGTAGCAGTGCACAGCAGTGCACATCCTCGCGAGCACCAGTGCTTCATACCAGCTTATCGCTTCGAGTGTTGCTAATACTCATGTTCCTGCTATCATCGTCGCGACTCTGCAAGCTAGTCGTATAAACATGTGCTTTTCGTAAAGATATGTTTGTGCGTACCCTAATCATACATATAAGTAGAATTATTTCATATGGATGTTCATATGAATATAAACATAGATATGTATGTTCACATGTTTGGCTGTATGAATATTAATATGGCTAGACTTATGAATATGAATACTCATATGAGTATGGATATTTATTGGATATTTATACTTGCATTCATAAGGCTGTCTTTACCATGACACACCGACGGACAGGAGACATGAATTGACATATCACAATTGACAATTAAAGTGACATATCAACCTTCCTCATTATTTTTTTGCATATCATTGATTCCCATGGTACGTAGGCTCTGTGAATTTTTTATTTTTATTTATCTATCATTTTCTGTCTTCTGCACAACCCCTATATCCCCACCCCTACGCAGGGTAGCATACCCTTTACTTTTTGCCAGGCTAACCTCCCAGTGTTTTAATTTCATCTATCTATCTATCTATCTATCTATCTATCTATCTATCTATCTATCTATCTATCTATCTATCTATCTATCTATCTATCTATCTATCTATCTATCTATCTATCTATCTATCTATCTATCTATCTGTCTGTCTGTCTGTCTGTCTGTCTGTCTGTCTGTCTGTCTGTCTGTCTGTCTGTCTGTCTGTCTGTCTGTCTATCTATCTATCTATCTATCTATCTATCTATCTATCTATCTATCTATCTATCTCTACGTTAAGAATTTTTTCAGTCACATGTGTAGTTAGCAAGTAATGTCGCATGATCTTACTTCCGTTACGCCATGTTACGTAATTTCAATATCGTAACAGACTCACCCATCATTGTTTTTGTGTTGCGTGCTCGACAAATCAACGCGCATATTATGAGTGCGTATCTGGCGTCCAATGAATTAATGGAGCGCTTACTACTTCGAGCTGGTGATCATTACTATTTACACTGCCCGGATCAACAAGATGGTTAAATACCTCTCCTCTTAAACAAAAACACTGATGAAGTGTGATAACAGAGACAACACGAGAGTGTAGGTGTGTACATTAGCCACTTAGTACAAATATCTACGCACACATCAGTTTTAAGACCTGAATGCCTAAAAAAAATTGGAACAGCCCTTGCAAAAGTTTTCAATGTTGCCTGATTGCACACTATGGACAAAATGAAACTTTCATCTAGTGGTTTCTTTTCCACTGCTACCTATCATTTAAGAACTAGCGTTTTCCATTGTATCGCGTAAAATGAACAGTCACAAAATATTAACAATGCAGGAGACAGAAAAGCTTACTTGCGCAAAAGTGTGTAAATATAGCTCGAGTGTGTAAATATAGCTCGATCGCAAGCCACACCTATACGGCGGCCTTGTCCCTTGGGCTGACCTGGGCGTCAGTGAATGGGTTGGGGTTGCCTAGCCCCAAAGCGATACAAGCCTCCCACCTCCACGTCACTACGATGACGTCGGGGCGCGTCTTCAACGCTGTTGACAGCAAGCGTGACTTGTATGTCAACAACCAACAACTAGCGTTCGGCGTGCTGGTGCGTACCATCCGCACAGGAGGCGACTGGAATTTGGAGAACGTGGGTGGATTCCCCCTCCCATTCTTCCTGCTCCGCTCCATGTATGACAAGATCAACATGGAGCTTGTTGAGCCCTCACACCACACGGTGGAAGAATGTGACCTTGGAGGTCAGGGGTATGAAACCTACGCGGCCCACGCACCATCTGGGCCTGACTGGCTCTTCTTGCCCTGGTTCACTTCCACCCTGAGCTGGGCTAGTCGAGCCTTCGGATTCAAGACAAGCGCCCCACGTGCAGAAGGATCACATCGCGGAGTGATCCAGATGTACTGGAGAGAGCACGCAGACAGGTGTTCTGCTTCTGCAAGCAGGGGGACCCCGTTCCCTTCGCTTGGACGCGTGCCCTTGGCGACTTCGGCCACCTCGACGAACGATTTCTTCGGGGCATACACCGGCCGTACGCCGCGCTGGGTGCTGGACTTCGAGGCGCCAGCATTCATCCAGGGGGGGGGGGGGGGTGGTGTCTGCGAACATCAAGACACCAGACCCGGAGATCGCCGACCTCCAGGAATGGTGGAAGGCGATATATGGGTACGTTCCGCGCGTATTCTCCTCCAGCGCGCCCATCAGAGTTAGTGGCACTGAGGGCGCCTCCCAAGAAACACCTGGCCACGGCCAGCTGTTCCCGGTGGACGGTGACACTCGCCCGAGACATGCCCAGATGTCATACGAGCAGCGGGCCTTACAGATTAGGCACGCACTGTGAAAGATAGAAAGCTGAAGCGACGTACTAACTGATTATTAGGCCAGAATTGCGTCCCACATTGTCGAATGAACGACAAAAATACGTGGGTATTATTTATCCTGCTCAACTAAAGACACCGCCTATTCAAAGAACTATCCGTTCCCACAATATTCAAACACCGAGGACCACTTCGAGAATCACAAATGGGGAGAATTAGTATTTTGTGAAATGAACTTCCTAACTAAACAGCTGCCAGTGCCTTGTAGCAGGGATTAGGCAGAACGCTGTTATGCTTGTAAACGGGGAACAGCACTGAACTTGCACGACTGAGAAGCTGGAAACTCAGTGCACGTGGCAAAAGACGTTCGGCAACTCAGACGGATGCAGGACTATAACACTAATTTTTTTAAGCAAGAAGGTCAAACTAATGCCATGGTTAGCTGTGCACTTGCGTAGTTTTTTTATTTTTCATATTTTTCCCACAGCATGGACAGTACAATACTTAGCACTTTTGATATGGCGGAGGATGCAGCTGCTTTGGCGGGCAACATTAAACAGTATTAAAAAAGTTTACGCAAATCTTACAGTCCTTGCGAACGTAGTGATATTGTTGGTATATGCCACGAGTGCGATAGAGGGCAGCGTACGACGCATGCCTATAATGGAACAAAACGCTAACCCGGAGCTTTGCGTTACGTTATTCTGAAACTATTCATCCTAATCATCATCAACATTTTTCAGCATATCTTATGCATTTGTGCGTATCGCTAAACACACACGTCGGTAAACTTTAAGTCGACCTCCAGCTGTGTTAGTTCAAAGCTGCAGTTGTCTCGAGAACACACCGAAAGCAGCACCCATTGTATGTTTCTAGCTTCACATCTGATGTTTTACATGTATTATTTGCGTTGTCTGGTTTACTATAGCGAAAACTGTTGTCAGGTCGCGACAGCAGCCCAATTTAGTGTCGCACTTGTACGCTGCCACCACCACTACTGCCATTGCTGTATGTACTCGGTATCACGTGCAACACGAAAAAAAAACTGACAGGGTCTCTTGTGCACTCACCTTACACGAATAGAATGCCGAAGCCATCTTCTTTTTCTTGTAAACTTATGCACTTATAAGTCCTGCCCACAGTCTAGAAGCTTTCTGCCTTTTAGCCCCACCGCGGTGGTTTATAGGGATTATGGCACTCGACTGCTAAACTAAACGTCACGGAATCGTATCCCGGCTATAGTGGCTGCCATTTAGATGGAGGCTAAAATGCTTGAGGGCTTTGCACTTGCATTTAGGTGCGCGCCAAATACCCCAGTTGGTCGCCATTTTCAATGTCTCCCACTACGCCGTCTCTCATAATCATATCGTGGTTCCGGCACGTTAAATCCTAGATATTACTGTCATAGGTCCCCTGAGCGGTTTTCAACTTCCTTTAGCATCGGTGACATCACACCTGGTTTTGCACTGGCTCCTCGGTCGCTCCACCTTTGATCAAGATATATCGTCTGAAGATTTCTTTATGTGCTGTTACGACAAATGCCGTCACTATGACGTGAAAATGAAATAAATTACGCAGACTCTCAAGCAATTCTGTGGACACCGATGCGGGAGGCCGCTCAATTTATGCGTTAGATTATATGTCTAAGGCATTCATTGTAATATCCAGGACAGAGCAGCTTTCAACCCCAGGCGTTGAATTCAGAAATTCAACCAAGAGCCACATCTGTGCTGGAAACTACAGTGCTACAAGACCGATATTATCGCCATCTCGGGCAAATCAATTATGTTAACAGATTTATTCACCATGGTAGGAAGTTACAGACGATGCACAATTCACATGCCGTAGCGAGTAGCTTGTTTAAACCTTGCAGCTCATTAGGAAGGGTTCAGCTATCATTATTTGCTACAGCACGAAGTACACACAATGCCTTAATGACGTATAGCGTGCACTTCACTTTATGGCAGTATAGTGCATAACGAACAATGGGTCCTTTCCTAGTTTTTAAAATGCATGACAACTCACGGCGTGGAGCTTTCCTTGCCGTAGATTTGCCGTAGATGCCCCGAAAATGTTTACGACGGTCTCCAGAAAGGCTGGTACTCCATTTTTCGTTGTGACTATGCTGCGTGTTCCACATAGGCCGGACTTTGTTTCTCACATAGAATAATTTATTTTAGCGCGCGATCAATAAAGAAGAGCTGCTCCCCATTTTTTCGAATTTGACTTAATACTTAAGTTTAGGTAAAGAGATATCCATACTGAATAGCAGTGTCGTAAAGGCTGTAAATACAACAGCAAGCAGGAATTTTATTTCAATGTCAGCGCTGTCACCAGATGTACACATTCTTCTAGGGATGGCAGGAACAAGCTAGGGGATACACGCAACATCAATGATTGGGTTACTCTCAGCAATGGTTGTCAATCGTGTGTTCTTTGGATCTCCTGAAATCTCTCTAAGGGAGTCGCAGTACAAACAGCAGGAAACGCTTCATCGTAAAAGCCTAAAAGTTTCTTTGAGAAAGGCGATATTTGCAGTGAGCATAAAGGTGCTTTATGAAGCTCGTCTTCTGTCGTTTCGTCTTCTCGCCTCTCAACGACTGCTGACAGAGCTTTGCCGACTTAGTGAATAGAGCCCAGGACGATAACCACTCAGTCGCCTTCGGCGACGCACGGACTTGCGAGCTTTCATGGGCCTCAATACCGTTAGCCATCTTGGCATCGAATTCCCTAAACACATACAACTTCGACAAGACTCACCTTGGTCACATGAGGATGTCGACTGTCAGCCGACTATTCCTTGGATGCACAGCAAGCACTGCACACTCACAGCAGAAGTACGGTATTTGGTTATTAGATACATTAAAGAAAAATACGCCGATCATTGAACGTTTTCACCGATGAGTTAGTGGAAATATAGCGATAAGAAAGTGCTGCATAAAGGTGTCACGGCCAGCGCGATTGAAGTGCATTGTTTCGTCGACAGCATAAAAAGCGTGGCGATTCAGGCAGCCTTGAAGAACCTGAAGTTTTGCATAGAACAACAAGTCATGGTGTTTCTAAACAGTAAGCGTGCATTGCAGTGGTGAAAACATCCTTGTTCCTAATGAACAAGCCTTTTTGTTGGACGTTAATGTAGTGGTACCTCACAGACCGTTTTATGAGGTACATTTTTTTACATATGTGTTTTTAAATCATCGAAAGACTTATACCTTTCTTTCAAAGTGCAATTGGTTTTTTTATGACATTTGCAATACTACAAAATAAAAAGGGCGTGTCCAGTTTTCACGAAAGAACTCAGTCGCTTCAGAAGATAATACCTCATTGTCACCTGCTCCTTTGACTACGCACTTGGCTTCCACAACTTCCCCTCCTTTGTAAAATTCATTTTTTTCGTCATTATTCCTTTAGGCATCGTGATTTTTTTTCTTCAGTGCTATGTCATGTCTTGTTCTTTAGTTGCAGATTTTATTGAAGTTGATTAAAAGCACTTTTTCAGAAGTAGCTGCCAAGCTGTATGAGGGTAGGAGGGGGGGCAGTGAAAGCCTGAAAATGTCTCTCTCGTGGAGGAGTGAGATCGAATCGGTGCATGAACGAAAACATTCTAATTAGCGTTGTGAAGTTGGTACTGTAGATTGCCTTTTTAGTAGCCGCTTCCATCAGACAGGATTTACAAGATCATCAGGGGGGAATGCCACTGGAATTAATCTTAATTCAGTGGTACATCTGGTTTACGAAAGAACAGTGTCACAAATGAATTCTATTGAACAAATGGGCACACGTGATTGGTGAGCGAAGCAGTTGATGACGATGTATAAAAAAGGAGTTCTTTTGGTAATTCGATTTTCACTCTGGTATGTCTAGTGGGCAGTTTAAACAAATAGCTGCGTTCTTAATTGAAAATGAAAAATGAGAGCCATGTGTATCTTTACCCCACAGTTACACAACTTTTTTTATAATTTATCAGATGCTCCAGATTGATGGTGAAGCTTTGCTGTCCAGAAACACGGAATACTTTTAGCACGCATTATAGGGGCCATTATGGATAACGAGAAGGCATTTGATTCACCAGAGATATCAGAATTAATCGCGACAATGCAGAATCAAGACAATGACGAAGCCCACTTAATTTTACTGAATGAAATTTACGGCGAATCCACAGCAACCATAGTCCACCATAAAAATAGCGACATAATCTCAAAAAAGACAGGTATAAGGAAACGAGACATGATCTCTCTAATGTTATTCATCATGTGTTAACAGGAGATTTACAGTGCCATAAATTGAGAGTAGTTAAGGGATAATAGAAAGATAGATAGATAGATAGATAGATAGTTAGATAGATAGATAGATAGATAGATAGATAGATAGATAGATAGATAGATAGATAGATAAATAGATAGATAGATAGATAGATAGATAGATAGATAGATAGATAGATAGATAGATAGATAGATAGATAGATAGATAGATAGATAGATAGATAGATAGACAGACAGACAGGCTCGAAGTGTCTGAAATACACATAGAAATTCTGGCCTGTTATAACAAACACTTTTAGTTGCAAACATGATTGGGCAGACACAGAGGTTGATGCATGATATGTATAGGCATGATCAACTCATCGTCACGTAGACTGTCTCTTGAGACACTGTCAGGGTTACCAGGAAAGGTTAGCTTCTTTAGGCAACATGGTTATAATCGAACTAGCTTTAGGGATAACAGCAAGTTGGTAGTTTCTATGTTCAATGAAATAGCCCATTTAAGTTTTTTTTTGTTAATTATGTGACCCTTTCTGAAAGTTATTTTGAATTACATGGTCTCGAAAATATGTTGGTGTGTTCTGCTTCCTACTCGTCATGCGGTCACTTTTTGTTTTCTTTTTTTGCCCTCTGCTCACTATTCAAGAATTCAGTGAGAACTTGGAAATCATGCAACACTTCGAATCAGGAACCTTTGCAGAGAAAAAATACTGAGAATGGCATTGTCATGTCTTGCTTTTACTCTTTGTTTTCAGCCTCATTTCGAAGAATACGTACCGAACGAAAGAAAAAAAAAAGGTATTTTACGCCTATGACATGGCCAGTATGCGGAAAGTGTACTGGTGGTGCACGTTTCGTGGTTAGCTAGGAAAGCCAATTGATGCACAGGAAGTACTTTGCATGTGGCAGCTGCTCCAAAATGCAGGTTGACGTTTTTTTTTTCAAATACTGGGAAATTTCGCATCGCATTGCTGTAAAAACACACATAAACAGAAACTGAGAAGAGGTGAAATATTGATGCGGGTAAACGTGCAGAGCTACAGCAAACAAAGCAAGCCAGGTCAATAGGAATAAAAGGCAGCACGCTCAAGCTAGAACATGCTCGAAAAACAGTAATAAAGTTCATGTAGCCAGGTCTTTCTTAAGCAGACGCAAAAAAGGTGCAAGAACA
Source organism: Rhipicephalus microplus (assembly GCF_043290135.1). NCBI lineage: Eukaryota > Metazoa > Arthropoda > Arachnida > Ixodida > Ixodidae > Rhipicephalus > Rhipicephalus microplus. Next base: position 187,460,138 of record NC_134700.1, on the reverse strand, counting down.
ATTAACAAGTCTATATCGCATATGGCATAAAATCACATACTGAAGCTTCGTCTTCGAAATGGATGAGGTTAAAAACAATATTTGAAGCACAAATTTCAGCGCGAAGGTGAGCATCTTTTAGCATGTGAGGTTCATGAAACGGCATGCTGTGAGAAAACGACACGAGACACTACAGAACACTAATATGACTCTCTTGTCGGGAACACCTAGATATCATGCCGCTACAAAAATTTCCATAAATGGGCATGAGGGGTAAAATACCAAGCGTTTGTGCTAATTAATATGCGAAAAAGAATAGAAATATGCGAGAATGTCATGATTGGGTCTACAACATAAATGAATGCTGGTGATGTTCCCGACTCAAAACGGTATAATGCAGGACTAAACACCCCGTCTAAGCTGAAGCCCAGTGGTATCAAAAAGCTAAACCGGTATGATCACTAATTTCAGCCAGCGCTTCCACTACCTAGAATTTCAAAGAATTTGCTTGGCTGGCTTTAAATATAATAGAATTTGAAGCACTTGCTTTACTGATTGTTTTTCAGTCCTCTCTGCCTAAGAGGTCCTTTTTTAGTGCCCATTTCCTACTCACATCAAAGCCTTGCAGAAGTCGGGCCGGACCTACGAAGATGACGGGATGTGAGAATTGATTGTTTGCAAGCCGCTGAGGCAGCGGTCACAGAAATCAGCCTGAGAGCACTGTAGATAGGAATGAAAAAAATGAAACTTTATTCACAGCAGCGAACATGGCATTACTCTATATAGGCAGCTTCGTCAACCAATAAAACAAGGACTACGTCATGTCAAAGGCCATTTCGACGAGGCTATGCTCTTTGTAGACGCTATGGCTTCACAGCCGCTTACTTCGATGATCTTAATTTACAATGGGCATGGAGATGATTCATAGAGGTCACATAAAACTTCACTCCCCATGCTGTACAATTTTTGCTACATGTTGAAGGGAGTGGTTAAAACGATGTGCTGAGATTTTTGTCCTTAGAAATGATGCTTTTATCCTACGCAGTCACGCAGGGACTTCTGAGCTGCAAATACGACATACTAACAACTTGTGTCATCGATTTATTACTTAGTTTCTACCCTATTTTTAGAGCTCGTTCACAGGCCAAGGCAAGGCCCTCACATAAGAGCTGTAAATAATTTATTAGACTCTTTGAAGTTGAATGAGCAAGGAAGCTGTTTAGCACTCGGCCCAGAGATGAGACAGAATTTTAAACAAACTTCAATTCAGCGAACCCAACGCTATCCTGGCTATGTTCACCTCAGGATTGCATTGAGTTTAATTCGTCGAAAGAACTGGTGCATTCGGGACACAGGAGAAAAAGAAGTCTACCAAGATAGTTCCTTTTCAGTTGAGCCTATATTCACTCCAAGGTTTCATTTACTGTGTGGCGCTTACGTCCTTGTCGCTTGCGCTTAGTGTTTTGTACATGATCTTCATATGCGTTTTGCTACACTCCGGTGCATTTTATATTCTCAATGCTCTTTTCTTCATTCTTTCTCATAAGTAAGTGTCTTCTTGATAGCTATAACTAACGTTGGGTTACCAATAAAACTGCAAAACACACAAAAATATACGGTTATCTGATAACTGCCTTTTTCATTTATTGTACAGAGCTTCTCTGTTGGCGACAACCACCACCTCAGGGACGTGATCGGGGCGCCCACGGTGTTGTTGACAGGCACGCAGGCTTGGCCACATACAGCTTTGCTGAAAAATGAAAGCAACAGCAAAATAGATAAAAAATACCTAAAATAAAAATAAAGAAGGCATCCGTTCTTAACGGAAACTACGCATGGCACTCAAGCTCTTTTTCGTGATTCGAGAGCAATCACACGGTAACATCGAGACCCTGCTAAACAGACGTCCGCAGGAAACAAGCACTGATGACGATGTTGGGAGGAATGCTAAAGAGGTCAGAGGCGTTTCTAAGAGGAAATCGGCTTAGGCCTGAGGGAGGCCTCAGGGGTGCGCCGTAGCTGCTTTGGTGCTTTGATTTCTATGTGCGAAGGTAGGCCAATACAGCTCTCCTATTGGCCGACTTCCGATTAGCCACGCCGGCTACAGCTTTTTTTGTGTCACATTTTTGTTCTGAGGACTGTTATTTGTGCGAGAAGAAAGCCACCGCCAACGCTGTTCTTTGCCTTATAACTGCGGCAAATGGGGTGGTCGTTCTTTGTTTGCCATGTGTTACTAAGATTGATCCCTTTGTCTCAGAATTTGCAAGGTAACACGGAAAAAACAACGCATAAGTTGTATCCAGAGCAACACGCGGTTTAAGACCAACCATATATGCGACATGATGTGCAAAAACAGACGCATGAGTTCTTCAAGTTTCACTTCAACGAATAATACAATTCATTAGTCCACAGCTAGTGAAATTTTAGTTGCTCTATTCGGGAATGACGTACAAACGTATGCTGTGTTGTCATTGTGTACTATTCACGATGGAGTTGTTTAGCCATATTATATTGCGTATTCTTTAACAAATATTCTGGTACCAAACAAAATATAGTGTCTAAATAGGAGCCCTTGTGTACAGCAGACGGACCTCACGAAAGATAAAAGGGTAAAAAGAGAACATAAGAGAGCGAGGAGGTTAACCAGATACATTTCGGTTGGCCACTCGGTACAAGAAAACGAGCTGGAACGCAGGGTACACAGGTTGTCCAGTCAGGAGGCGGGAGGGTGAGGTCAACAGATGAAAAGTATTGGTTGTAATGAATTGAGCTGCGCCAGTGGGGAAGTTTTAGGAGATGAGTGCAAGGTATCTCCATTTTGTCTTTCCAATTTATAGCGACGTTAGCCGAAGAAGTCATGCAGCAGAACTTCTAAAGAGGTTAGTGGAAAACGAAAACCCCCAATTTCGTTTCTTCATAGTATTGTTCTTCTTCACGAATAAGTCAAACGTCTCTAGGCTCGAGCAACGTAACGTGTCTTACGAGTTCTTCTGTCGATATCAACCATGAGTTTTACGAGAGCGGAATGTGTTTGGTTCAATTTAGGCACAAGCTCACACACGTATTTTATGATATAGAAATGCAGTGGGCGTTGGGCGGTTTGTGAGAGACATGAGCCGTTATTGTTTCGAGAAGCGTTCCTCCCGCTGCAATGCTACCTCATAGCCCACTGATTCTGGCAACGTGATTAGGAGCATAGCCCATGCATGTGTTGGATCATTCTTGTGAATGTATAAACAAAATTATGCCAGCATGTGTAATTGCTCTGAATCATGGTCTTGATGCTGGTATAGGAGGCAGAAAATCGCAGGAACTGGATTAACTAAGAAAAATGAGGAATAGAAATTTACGTCACGGCAATGTGTGAAAATAGAAACGCTTGTCTGTATAAGTACGTATTGTATTCTACCGAATCATTCTTCATCAAGCTTTCTACCCAGAGAGTGCAATGCGAAAGAAAGGGTGGCTGAAAGTCTTTTTAGTAGTGCTTGTTATCTCTAGAAGGCGCCTCACTTGCTCACGATAAAATGTCGTGCCAGTAGGGGGCTTGTGATGGTGCCCCGAAAATGTGGGAATCCTGAAGCATTCACGTAAAAAGGGCCATTTATAATTGCATTCGTCTCTGCCATACCACATACCAAGGTGCGTTAGCATGTGCAATCAGGTATTATCAATTCCTTATAGCCAGATGATGACTCCCAGTTGCACGGTTTGTTTCAAGTAACTCTTTCGTAACAATCGTCGCTTGTAGTATTCGAAACTGCGTGGCGCTTCAACGTGCAATGGCTTGGTTCAACGCGCAATGGCTCAACCTACAACGTTGAACGCTGAGAAAATAATTGAAGGTAAAGCAATACCAGAAAGGAAGAATACGAACACTTGCAGTCAAAATTGGGGAATATTAGAAATAGCTGTCGCACCTGCATGATAAAGATAGAAGTTGAAGTTGGAAACAAAGGCTTTTCATCAAACACGTGAAATGGCACCTCAGTTTTCAGAGTACTGGCGGTATTGACAGAAATAAAGGCACGTGGTCTGGTTGATTCAGTGGTGTAAGTGAAAGATGTATAGAGCAGTACTGGAATAAGAGCACAAAAAGGCAGTGTTCATAAAACTCTTAAAGCAGCATATGCCATGCACACCACTCATGCACGCTTAATGCGTATGTACCTTACCTTTCAGTTGTTGCTTTACAAACGCGGTTCTTCTACATGTAAAATCAAAATTGGTCTTCGAAACTCATATAAAGTTTGCTCCTATTTTTATAACGCGTATCGAAAGAGAGGGAAGGTATTTTACAACATTGTGAGAAAACAGTACAGGCTTACCGTACATGTATATAGGCATAGAAAAAAAAGGAAAATATTTTTTGTTGCTGCTCTAGAATATTGCCTGTTTTAGGGATACCTTTCGGAACGCTCTGATATAGAGAGACGTTGAAAAGAATGACTCAGCTAGAAACTACGACGTCATCCTCTTGGGTTAGTCTGTTTATATTTTGCGCTAATGTGTCGGAGCGAGTTACTACGCAATAATTGTACATCCACTGAACATTGTCAAATACTCCACACATGATTGAAAAATATGCCGACTCGAAACGACAGGTTATATTTTCCGCAACCTAAGATTTCAACTAAAAGAATCACTGCTTAACAGTTCATGCACACCCTCTGGCACATACAAGGATCGTGTGGAGCCTTCATGAACGCGGTTACAGCCAGCCATGACATCAAAATTTCAATTGAAGGAAGTTGCGAGAAACTGAGATATTTGTAGTTCGATGATGATTTCACAGAACGCACGAACAAGCCTAGAAAACGACAAAAAAATAGTACTCCTTTCCAACACGGAATTTCACCGCCACCACCAGTCAATTTTATCGTTTAATGAAGCGTTTAAGGCTTTCCTTGCAGGAGTCACAGCTAACTACATTGAAGTGCCCGGCGAAACTTGAATTTCGGTGTAGCTGTCAACCAGCCAGAATGTTCAATCATCGCCTGGTCTTCTTTATGCGGTTGTCGTGCTGGGCAATACTATGCACACATTGTTCACTAACTGAACATTGTCGCTGTCGCTTCCTGAATATATCAGCAAACAGGCACAACGTTAATATGTGCAGCATGACCAGTAACCACGGAATATAATGTCTGACACGTTAACACTAAACGTTGACTGCCTAACGCTAATGTAACACTAAAACGGGAACGACTGGACACATACCACGTGGTGTTCAATAGAGCTACATGCAATAAAGTTTGCAAGCAGGCGAGCACTCTTTGCACACTGATTTTAGCAAACTACTTCAAACTCAAAAACACAGCGTCGTATGAAACAAGGTAAGGAGCAGTATAAAAGCAGCGCCAGCTTTTCCGGCAATTTTTTAAGTTTCCACAGTCGGCACGTGACAGACACGCAGTACACTTTTGTTTTTAAATTTTTTGTGTGCTGGTATCAAATGAATGCACGAATAAAGGCAAGAAGACTGCGTTATAACAGAGTGTAAACTAGAGAAAAAAAGGTTCCAGCCACCAATATAAATAAAACAAGGAAGATTTACGAAAGCGCTGAGTCTTCCCAGAAGGGCGCACAAGTGTTTTATGCGCACTTCGCCATTAAATTTCATCCCTGGGGTCCAAGGCAGCGTTTTCTGCAGCGACAGACAATGGCGGTCTCACTTAATGTTCTATGTCATGGCCATTTGGAAATCCCATTCCTTGTGCAGTGCACAGTCGTGATTCGCCAGGCGTTACCCGGGGTAAAGGAAGCCCGAGCTGGAATGGCCCCGGTCGTATCTCGACGAGAGGTCTCTAGGGTGAAATTGAAGCCCTTAGTCATCCCGTTCGTGTGAAATTAGCCCCGAAATATCTCCCAAATGGGGAGAAAGGATTTTGTGCACAATATGCATGCGCCATGTCATTCCTTCAGTACACATGTCCTTTTTTTTTCTTTGTATTCTTCTCTCTCACAACGTGAAAAATATGGGCTGCAAAAATACTTAGAGCTCATGGAATTTCTTATGCAAGCGAATGAGAGGACCTAAAGGTGAAACCCGTCTTCTTTTTTTTTCCTGAGTCGATGTATTCCTTGTCACCAGCCTCTCAACAAAACGATTTGACTCAACTGTGTTTTGTATCAGAGGCATTCTAAGCTACTTTCTGCACTTCCTCTCGTTTGGCTCGGCATCGATATTTGGGCTACCTTTGGCCAATAGATTATGTTTTAATGGCGTTTTGTTGTGACGTCACAGTGTGAGATGTCACTGCGTCACCATAACGACATTAAGATCATGTCACAAATGTTGGTTCTAGGTCGCGTACTGATTAGTTTACGTCATCACGTTGCCACTTCAATTTTCGCGTCACCCTTGTTAACGTTAACAGTGGTTGTTGAATTCACCTAAGGCTTTCACCATGAAAAGAATGACAGGCTTACGACTGCTGAACAGAATAATATGAAACTGCTCCAACGCCGTCACTGTCAATCCACTTCTCAATCGCGGTAAGTAGTGGTTGTGCGACGTATATTTCATTCGTGTATCATATTTCATAAGCTTTACAGAAGAAAGACGAGGCAATACAAAGCAACGTTTCGACCACGGTTTGGGCGATGTCCCCTACTGTAAGAGTTTTTTTCAGCACTGAGGGTGGCCTAGAGCTTCAAAAATGCAAATGCTCTCACACTGCTAAAGGGCTTCAAAATGTCGAACGACGTCCGTAGTTTACATCAAAATATATTCCTTTGGATGGATAAGTGTTTTATGAAAACTTGAAACGGAGGGTAAGTTATTTATGCATTGATAGTTGTCTATGTTTTACCGTGAATGTTATGCGGGCGTCATCATCACGTATGTTGTGAATAATGTCGAGCTACTTGGACGTTTTGTACATACTAAGTAAATATTCTATATGTCTCCGTAGAGTATAACACTAATTAAAACAAACGAGAATTCCCGTATACAAAAACACTCTTACGTACCCTGAGACCGTAATGCAAGTAACGTCTGCAAAGCCGGTTGGCGAATCCTTTCTGAAATGTCCAAGCGGGAAACTTGCTTAAGCAGACAACTTCTTGCGTATCTCTGCGTGAAGAGTTGCCCTCAAAAGCTATTTCAAGAGCACGGGAGGTGCGTACGAGCGCCATGCCTTAATATAAGTGCATCTTTCAAGTTGCTGTAAAAGAGATAGACAAAGAAGGAACGAACACGCACGGCCCTGTTTCTTGTGCGTTCGTTCCTACTTACTCTACGTCATTTAACAATGCCTAAAGAATGCAACTAAAGAAGCAACTTTCTGTCCAGTTGATTTTACAATACATTGCTCAGGGTGTGTGAAAATATTAAATACACGACAGCTTGTTTCTTCAATAACATGTCCTTTGTCCTCCTTATGGAGACCTTCTTTTCTTCTTTAGCATATCCCGAAAGACTACTGCTATTAGAGAGGAGGTGAAAATCAAAAACGTGGCATCAGATGTTATTTGTAAAAAAATCTCAGTAGTTACAATTTGACATACTTCTGTGCTCTGTATTGTATGCCTTCTCACCGATCCTGATACGACCACAAAAAAGGAAGTTTGCGAGCTGTGAGAAAACTGCAGGTGCTTAATAAAAAAAAAAGCCTGCCGACATTGCGCCAAATTTCCGGTTGGCTATCTCCCATTACACCACGTGAGGATTGTGCCTAAATTGAGCTCTCAAGCACGTACCTGGAAGGATACACGAACACAGATCACTGTCTCGAATACGTCGCGCACGCATAGTACGACCAATTCAAGCCACCAATTTGCATCGGTTCGCTCATAAAACATAGAAGAAGCCAAAATAAAAATACCACTAATATTACAGGCAAAGTGCAACCACTGTAATCTCATGCCAACTGTACTTAACCCAAAACTTTTGTTTTGAACCTAAAGTTTCGCTTCGATTAAAAGCTTGGTACTTGCAAGAGACCACGGGGTGTAAGTTTAGATGATTGCGGTTTCCTTTAGAAATTAATTTCGCCTTTCAAGCTCGTTTCGTGAGTGTTTTAACAGGTCCGCAAAGCTACTCATAAAAAATGCGCTGTCGTGGATTGACGTTAGAGAGGGGTATTAGGATAAAAATCTGGACACGTGGTTGTGGCTGCCTGATTAGAATTTGGCGCAACTACTTTATCTTGTCCACATGCCCATATGTCAGCACAGAGAACATTCCACAAAGAAGACAGCTAGGACAGAGCACTCTGTCATATCTGTCTTTTTTTTTGAAAAGTTCTCTGCGCACTAAGAAAGTTCATTTCTTTGAAAAAAGTTGGTCTGTATGTGGTGCGATTGGTTCCGTGATATAGTTCATAGGTGATGTCTGTGAAACAACTTGAAAGAATGCGTGCTGTTTGGAGAAAAGCTTTGACGATAGGCTCATGGGGATAGCTGAAACCCAAAGCTAGACATGGCAGTCCGGAAAAAATTGGCAGATACCACGTACAGTGGGAATTCATATGTGAAGCACGAATGAGGAAGGTTGATATGTCACTCTGAAATCAGCACAATCTTACGAGGCTGACGCAAAATATGCCGCATATAATCTTCACGTCATGATTATCATGTTTGCGCCTTGCATTTTTGTTCATCGTTTATTCACGTCACGTAATACAAAATTTGGTACATGTGAAAGCGAAACGGCTGCGAGCGCGCAATGAGTGTAGCATGTAGTCATGGTTTACATGACGCGCAAATGATGTTTATCATATTTGGACGTGTCACTAATCTTCGTCGCCCAATCACGTCCCGTAATACCAAATTTGGTACATTTGAACCTAGCGAAACGGCCGCAGGCGCATCATGAGCGTGTATGTAGTCATGTTGTTACATTACACGCATGTCATGGTTATCATGGGCGACCTGCGTGCCAAACTGTATTTAGGAGCAGAGGCCCCATGTGAGGCTATATAGCCTTTAGCTCCCGATCGTGTAAGAATATTCAAGACAAAATAAACTTCAATTCAATTCAATTTAAATCATTCTTGCACCAGTCAACAGCCTTTGTCGTCTATTCACGTCACGTAATACCAAATTTAGTGTTTGTGAAGCTAGCGAAACGACCGCGAGCGCATCATGAGCGTAGCATGTAGTCATGTTCTTGCATGAGACGAATGTCATGATTTACACGTGAGGACCTGTCCCTTGTGTCCGCCATGCAGTCATGTCAACCACACCACTCTTGCGATACGTCATGTGAACAAAACCACCACAGGAGCAGAAACACCATGACATGTAAAACATGGTATTCATGACGTACATGTCATCATTTTCATGTTTCGACTAGTCAGTTTTGCTCACAATACAGTCATGTTGATCATCATAATCATCAGCCTGACTACGTCTACTGCAGGACAAAGACCTCTTACACGCTCCGCCAGTTAACTCGGTCCTGTGCTTGCTGCTGCCAATTTATACCCGCAAGCTTCTTAATCTCATCTACCCACCTAACCTTCTGTCTCCCCCTAACCCGCTTGCCTTCTCTAACAGTCATGTTATGCTACGCCAAATTTTTTATAGATCCCATTATTCAAACGGCCTGGAGAACTAAAGGTCATAGCTTGCTAGCTAGCTAACTAGCTAGCTAGCTAACTAGCTGAGCAAGCTAGATAGATAGATAGATAGATAGATAGATATATTGATAGATAGATAGATAGATAGATAAATAGATAGATAGATAGATAGATAGATAGATAGATAGATAGATAGATAGATAGATAGATAGATAGATAGATAGATAGATAGATAGATAGATAGATAGATAGATAGATAGATAGATAGATACGGTCAAACTCGCCAAAGTTCACTATGAAATGCTTCGAATTTAAAAAGTGAGAGTATGTGTGGTCATCGTCACGTCGAGATTTTGTCACCAATGGTCTACGGTCGTGAACGAGTGGACGAGCTGACGACATTCCTCGGTATGGCGAGTAGTATCAGAAATGGAAGTAGGGTCTGTTAGAGAGAAGGCATTAGTATGACCTAAAAATGAGGGGAGGGGGGCCCTACAACGTAGTGTCATCTCTATCTTTTTGATATACGGATCAGTTCGGTCGTTTTATGGACAACTGCACTACTACCGCGCAATCGCTGCCGTAGCACGGCAGAAAATAAAAAAATAAGGGATTGGCTTAACTGGCAACCTTTACAGCCGGTGGCATACAGCCTGTGAGAAGTGTACGCATAATTTGCAGTACAGCAGAATGTCCGAAAATATTTTCCAGAGTCAGGATACTAAAAAATGATAAAAATGGTGGCGTCACTTGGTCACGACACGTGTGCCATCCTATCTGCGCTGGAAGCACACATTTCTGGTCACTCATCGTTACAGAAAAGCCTGCGGCGTGACCGAAACGAGGTGCTAATGGGAACAAAAAGGAAACGTTTCCGAGGTTTTATTGTGGTAACAACCGCAACGCGAGCGTTCGGGCCAAATTATAACTGACAGACGCAGCCAACGCGAGCAACGCCCAGAAGGTGAACACGTGCGCGATCTCTGCCTCACCCTCGCTTGAAGCTCAAGCATTAACGGAGAAGCCCAGAAAAGTGAACCCACTCAAGCACGTACGCTGCTGCATCGTACGTTCGTGCAGTTTTTACGAGCGTGTACCCCGACGCTCGCGCACATCGTGTGGACAACCAATGACACACTGCTCACCGAAGCGCAGAAATCATCCGAGCTTGCAGTGCCGCTGCGCTGCAGAGATAGGAACAAACGTGCACCTACTAGCCAGGTGAACCTCTGGTCGAATCGTTCGCTACTTCTTATGAAGTTGTTACTTTACTTTGTATTCGCGGTCATCATCGCTTAGCAGTCGAAAGAGCGAGGGGAGGTAGTATCTAACTCATCGTAAACTATGGGTGCACTCACACTTCCTACAGCTAGCCTCCTCATAGAGGTCGATGCAAACGACAATTAGAAAGACTGGGTGTCCCTGCGAGTGTTCTTGGCATGCCGGACGATGGACCGGCGTTCATTTCTTTGTTCTTGCATTTCACTACGACTGCTCATCTTTCACGACATCTCCCTCCTCTTCTTTTTCACGGCAGCCCAGTTGTTATAGTATTATTGCTATTAATATAATTTTTATTAGGGACACTACCTTGGTTTTATTGTGATTAAGAACACAGGCAATGTATGTGTGTTGTGGTGTATAGGACTCAAGTAATCAGATAATTTCATACATCAATCACGTGGTATGTCAGTCATGTACTCATAATGCAACATTTAATGTCTGTTTGCCTGTAGAACGACTGTAGCTTTAAGATTTTTTATGTACTTACCACGTAAATAGAAAATGCTTAACAAGTGCGAAACAACATATTTTCATTTAGTCACTATGTAATAAAGGTCGTCATGAATTGCGAACTGCTTTGTTTTTGTTGTATAAATATAAGTTGGCAAAAACAGTGGTGCGAAAGGAAAAAGTTTAGTTTGTGCCACATAAATGGCTATACAAAATTCGAAAACAATACTTTCACATTGGCGGCATACGCACCACTGCAGCACACGGCACAATGCATCACTGCGATATTTTTCTTTTCTTTCGCGCCAAGACTACTTTCCTTCGCTCCCAAACAGCCAATGTTTCCGGAAACTGAAGGTGTAAGAAAAATATTGCTCACAATCTGTTGCAAACCAAGAGAAAAAAAAGTAGTGCAATGACGAAGTCTGAGGTAATGAGTCACTAGAACCATTATTAAACTCCGAAAAATAAATCAGGCCTGGGGCTTCCGACAAATTTTCTCCATAATGGTGTGCTTCAGGCCAGGGCTAAGCCTAGGAAGCAAGGATGACACATGTGACTGCCCATAACCCACTGCCCTTTTTCCTATTTTTCCGTCTTCATTTTTTTAAGTAAGTTACACCTGCCTTGCAAAAGAAAGCACAATCTCTTTGTGGGCGATGAAGAGCATGAGTGCTTTTTTAACATTTGTTTGAGGGTGTTCATGCATTCATGCCATGTAGGTGCTGCGTGTACTCTGGGTAGTCATGCGTTTATATTCCAAAGCGATGCCCATGACAAATCTTACAGCTTGTGTGCAGCTTATTTTGGGAACGTCAATAGAAAAAAATCTTTTTGGTAACACTGCTATTGAATCAGGCACAATAAGCGAATTAACTTCATAATTTTGGTGTATTCAGTACACTTTAATGCTCAAGTGTACACATGCATGTGTTAGTATCGTATGACGTGTTGCGGCCCTGCATATTCGAATTCATACAGGCAAGGAGAGAGCCCTTTTAACAAGCGAGCTGACAATCACAAAACAAAAATTTATTGTACTCAGTCGATTGATACCTCCTCTGTATGTAAAATTCTAGCAAATATGGAAGACAACAGTTTTTGCTACCCTATAAAAAGCAAACCGGGGAGTTTTAAGTATCTGAAGATCGAAACTGCTGGCACACATCATCCCATTGTTGCCTGTTTTGTCACCTATGGCATTGGATTTTGCCACACCTTTATGTGTAGCACGCAAAATCATATAAGAAAGCGACGCGAAAATAAAAAGACGGCTGAAATATTTTGACTACATAACGTGTGCCAGATAATGTGTGCCAGATTAGCTCGTTTGCCTAACAGATAAGTTTGCATAGATCAGCTTGTTTGAAACTTAGAAAAGATTGCGAAGATAACCGAACACGTACCACTTCGAAGAATACACACACATACGAATTCAGTATTAAGTACACAGTTAAGGAAGCGCACATTCCCACGAGGCTGGCACAACACCTGAATTTTGTACATTGGTCAAAAAGAAAGCACTCACTTTTGCATGAAAGAACGTAAAAGCCACTGCTGCCGTTCAGGTGCCAATAATCTGAGGCCCATTCATCACAGGGGTGGAAGCATACGCGTGTGTGGAAAAGCGGCTGTCACGAACTCACTGTACACGCATGAATACCCACTCAAGTAATAGAACAGCAGGGTACCTGTATGCATGATCGTCGAAAAAAAACAGAACGTGGTCTCAGAATTGCATCAAACTACGTTTTTAAGAGGCGCAAAGCTCGTAGTTAGAGCACACGGCTGTTCTGTGGGAAAATAAAGTTTTCTTTCGCAGTTCTCTCATGCTAACAGAGAAGTGTGCATGAATGCCTTGTTTTGTGTGTCTTGACGCAGTGTCGATTTCGTTTTGCGCAGAACATGCATGAGTACTCAGGCGATGCTCTCACCAGCGTTCAAGCGAAAGAAGGGCAGCGAATGACATGTGAGGTGTTTGAAGACCATCTGTGCCAGAAGGCCACAATTTGATGTAAAGTGAAGAGAAAGTTTGAAGAAAGGCATAACGCACAGCAGAAGAAACACCTTCTAAGATTGTTTAGCTCGATTGATTTGATTGATTGATTTGTGGGGTTTAACGTTCCAAAACCACCATATTATTATGAGAAACGCCGTAGTGGAGGGCTTCGGAAATTTAGACCACCTGGGGTTCTTTAACTTGCACCCAAATTGGAGCACACGGGCCTACAACAGTACCGCCTCCATCGTAAATGCAGCTGCCGCAGCCGGAATTTCATCCTTGGGGTCGGCAGCTGAGTACCTTAGCCACTAGACCACCACGGCGGGGCATTGTTTAAAACGAACAATTTAACTAAGTTTTTAAGGTTGTGTTCACGTACATCAAGCTGACGAAAACATAAATCAGTAGACGTGATTTCCCTTTATGCTCTTATCACACAGGTGGCTCCCATGGAGTCGTATAGATAAGTGTAACACATTATAGCAAGGAATGGAAAAGGGCCGTGAGAATGACGGGGAGGGTGAAGCATAGCATAGCCATGTCTAGTACAGTGTAAAAACGGTTGAAAGGGAACTCGATGATGAGGGGTAGTGTGAGGGTGAGTACGAGTAAACGCAGGAGGGGGAGAGTACAGTATAGCATACATGTGTAGAGTAATATATAGCAAGTTATGGGATTGGGAAGGGATAGCCAGAATTAAGAGAAAGAAGAGGCCAGAGTAAATTTTAACATAACCATGTACAGTGTGCTACAGCAAGGAGGTGAAAAGGGGAAGAAAAGTTAGGAATAGTGCTGTGTCGAGGAATGATAGGAGGAAGGGAGATCGGCAATGTGCAAGAGATACTGTTCTCTTTCTGGCGTGCACGCTGTGTAAGCTGTACGTTTAGAACGCAAGCGTGCTAGAACATGGACGCGAGATTCACTCAAGGGCAAAGAAATCCCTGGTATGAACTTCCTACACGTTCGCCGTTCAGTGCAATCTCTTTTTTTTTTAGGCGCGAAGCTTCTTATAGCGGCACCCGTTCGTCCCTCGTAGCCGTTGTAGTAGTGTGCAACAAGTATAACATTTTGACCTCCAAGGTGGTGCCAGTGAGAGATTTCTTCTGTGCGTTGTTGAACAATAAAAGTGCTCAATGTACATGAAAATGACTGCTAAGGGAGAATGAGAGACAGGAGAATTAGGCTTTTAGTTAACGCGCACGCTGCGAATTTTTTATTGTTCAACAACGCACAGAAGACAAGAAAGGGTTGCTACGTTATATCGCTTGGCATAACCTCCAAGGTTTTAGAAAGGTTTAGCGAGCGTTGGGCCGCAGTGCCATGAATACAGTGAACTAGTATACACCACAAACTCGAGGTGGTTAAAGGTGGGAAGTAGACACGAAGCGCAAGCCGTAAGAAAGTGTGCGTGTGCCTCCTCTTTTCAGTCCTTGGAATGTCCGCTGGATGGCGGTGCTTTATATGAGGCATATATGATGAAAATATGCGAGATGGTGGTACTTGGAGTGTTGAATAGGTGGACGAACGGACACACAGACAGATGCTTGGACGGACGCACGAATGGCTGTACGGATGGATGGACGCAGGAGCGGATGCATGGACGAAAGCAGAGACGGACGCACAGATGAACGTGTGGACGCAAGAACAGACGCACGCACGGACGGGCGGATGGACGCACGGGCAGCCACACAGACGCACGCACGGATGGACGGAAGCAAGAACGAATGAACGGACGGATGCTTCGCCCCACTATCCATCATTCACTCCGTGGATATGCTGCCATTTTTTTCTTTGGTTTATTTTATAGCAACGCGCAACGCTCCTTCAGACTTGTTTCCTTCTTCTGAGTTGGGAATTAGACGGGACATTATTGCACGTGCTTATGAGTGCAACGGCTCAGTTGCGAAATGAACAGCGAAAGTGATGCGTTCATTACGCGGCAACAGTAAATCTGGGTAAAGTGCATTGACAAGTGACTTCAATAAAAGATATTGTCATAACACTGACACTCCTACTATCAACAGAACATCAGTAACTTTAAAACTGTGCTTATCATTGTATATGTCAGCGGCGAACGTCCAAGGGTGACATTTATGTGCACTATCCGACGACGCCCTATTTTTAAGTGCAATGAATCCGCCGCCGCGACAGAAATCTATAACTCGTAACATGCTTTCCTTGACAAAGTAAATTGACCACCGTGCAAAAGAGATAGTTGTGAGTGAGACACTAATACGGCATGTGCCCTAAACTTGGAATTAACTATGAGCCATCATCTTTTATATTCTCAGTCAAAAATTGATTTCTGCTCTGTAAGACCTCCCCCATACCTTTGAAAGCTTACTTCACCTAAAGTGGCTTTCGACAGCATCTGGAATCGCAATCATTGCGAGCTATTTAGACGTGAGGAGTTATCACCACCTACACTAAACAAGATATGAAGACCTAATAAGTAGTAAGAGCAAAGAAAACGGTATAATGCCTTTGTTGAAAGGCTCCGCAGAGAGATACTGTCAGCCATTCAAAGTTTCAAACATGATATTTCTATGAAATCAAATAAACAGTCCAGGGTAGGGTAACAAAAAAACCATAGTTAATCCCTCTGTCGTATCAAAAGGCTAAACACTAAATTGAAATATGTGCTCACAGAAGTACTTCATTTAAGGTTGACTGCACATGAATATAAGAGAAGTTGCGCAATGCCGATTAGGGTTTGACAGTCATAGCACCACTTAACGTGGATGCATCTACGTTGACGCTTAGTCATACATCTCCATCCCTATGACTAATGTCCATCGTTTACTATTAAACAAACCTTTATGGCCGTATAGGTTTGGGGTAGCTACAGTGTGATTAATGGTGAAAGCGGGACTAGAGAAAGGGATGTGACAGCCAGAAGAGCGCGACTGATTGGACGCGAAACATGGACTGAGGCTGCCTACTTGCGGCATGTTGGAGTTATTGGACACCACTGCCCGACCACAGGAAAATTCTGCACGCATCGTCTCATTCCTTTGTCCAGCCGTAATTATTCGCGGGGCAAGCATCCCTGATCTGTGGCAACTGTAAGCGGGAAACGCGGACTTAAAGTCAAGTGAAGCCAGCGGGTGTTGTAAACTTTAGATGCAAAGCTAATTTTTCTATGAATGGATGCTATCGGTGACGCCGACAATTAGGGTAAAGTCACCCCTTGTGGATGTTGTAAGGTTTTGACTAAAGTGCCCGTCTTCTATTCTAAACACGCCTATAATGTAAACGCACCGCACAAAACGTATGCTTGTTAACGACGTGTTCAACGAACAAATCACAGATGCCATAGACGATGCCTCAAGATGCCTTGTCAAGAAAGCAGTGAGAAAACAGTGGTAGATAGAAAAGGCGTATATTTAAGGTTGACAATCTAAGCTTCGACAGCTAAAAGAAGTTTAAAGTGCCCGCGACTTCTAACGCTTGTGTGTCTTTTCAATTTGTTTCTGTGTGTTCTTTGTTTGGGGTATATTTGTTTGTGAATGCTGTTTGTACATAGGCAACAAATAATGGAAAACAAAAGAGCATGGAGCAGTGGATAGCATGCCTGGCAACGTTTGTCGCAGACGCAGTGTTCAGAAGTTCGACTCCCAGTGACGGAACTTTCTTTTTATTCTGATTACGCGTACTTTTTGGAGTCATTTCCGTGATAAAAATACGCCATAGAACTCTTGTTATACACTGGCTTAAAGTAATTTTGTGTTAAAAAATAGTATTCCGGTGGCTAGCGATCAAAACATGCGAGCTCACTAAAAATTGGCAGTCAACAAGAATACCCCTCTTACACTGCTTGAAAATTCTCTTGTTTTTTTTTTGGGGCGCACCATTCTGCCTAACTTCGTATTATGACTTGGCTTCACCAACCGGCCACCCCTTGGGTCGGGGATGACATGAGAATGCGCGGAATGCCGTGGCGTTGTCGGCCGTCAGTGAACCCAGCTTTGGACGGGCGGTTTCACGAAATGTGGGAATAGATTAAAACACACAGCCGCCTGTTGCATGTGCATATGTTATAGGCACACACTACAGACGTGATCCAATATACTAAGACTACCACAAATGGTATAGTGTAAATATAATGAAAAAGTCAGGAAATACACAAACGAATCGTGCCGTATAGTTCGTCTCAACTAGCAATACAGAGCCTCCTAACATTCGGGAGTGGGGCAAAAAGTGTTTGTAGCAGCTTTGGGAATAAAGTGTGCTCTTTGTAAACTGTAAACCAGTTTTTCATGTTCGTGTTTGCGCTTGATAAAACTAAGTCACAAGGTACACCGGGAATTTTATTCGCTGCTTTTCAAAATAAAAACGGTTCAATATTGACTCGAAAAAGGTGGTATGAGCTCCGTTCACAATTTTAAGAGCTTCCGGTCTCTCAGAGAGTCTCACTCAGTACGCCTAAGCCCTCGGAAAGCTAGCATCATAAACGCGGTCACTAGTTTGATGTGCCAATCTTCCTTAACGCTTAATTCGCACACTGCAAGGTTCACATATTAGTTCAGTATTTTTCTTCTCATAAGTAGAGTGGCAGTTTTTATTTTATTAGGGCTTTTTAGACATATCTGCAGCTGCTTGCATGTCATCAATGTGTTCCTTCTCTGACAGCCGCAAATAAAAGGGCAAGAACGTGAACAGAGGACCCTGTCAACTAACGGGAGCTGTTGGTTTTTTTCTGTTCGATTACTGCTTCCTTGAAGTGGGCAGAAAAACGCCCATCAGTGCCACCAGACTGGCAGTGAGACTGTCCTGACGTGACATCTCTGACGCGACACCTCTCTTTTCTTTCTTTCTTTTTTGCTTTCTTTCTTTCTTTTTCTTTCTTTCTTTCTTTCTTTCCTTCTTTCTTTCTTTTTAGGGGCGAAGATCCCTATTGTGTGGATCGTCCCCTCCTTCGTTTGTATGTAGTATGTATTTAGCCACCTCTAGTTTATGAATTGCTCACTAGATGACGATGCATGTGTATGTCTACGGCGGATGAATACGTACCGAGCAAATTACGAAGGCACAGACACGGTATGTAGTGCGTGTGGAGAAGAGGAGAAAATGGCTGAACATTTGATAATGTTCTGTAATAGGCTCCACCTTATAGTCGAAGATAATGGCACCGAATTTTTCAAAGCTTTAAGGTTTAGGGACAATGAAGGCAAAATAGACTTTAAACGGATACAAATAACCAGGAGGAGGCTAACTGATTGGTGACTCCAATTGAAGTGCGAGTCAAATTCAATCCTTAAACACACAGTGGTAGTTCTTAACTTTATGGCTAGGTGGCGTGAGCCACCACCCAATCTAGTGGGCACAGCCAGATACATCCATTCATCCATCCATCTATCCATCCATTTGGCAATAATATGAGTAGATGGCGTTAGTGATTTTCGTATGCTAAATGATTATAGAGGATAGACAGCACTGCTATAGTAAGAAATTCACAGCATATCTACGGGAGATCGATGATGAATGGGGCGAAGCGTCCCTCCATGAGATGCGTGCTCTATAAAGATATAGGAGCGGACGGATGGACAGATAGACAAACGGACGGACGAATGGTCGGGCGGGCGGATGGACGGCAGCTTAATCCCACTCATCGTCAGTCACTCCGTGAATATGGTGTGAAAATTTTCTTTGTTTTCTTCCTTTCGTTTATAATTTCATTGTTTCCTTTTAGAGCAAAATTAAGAGAACATTTAGTACACTTGATAATGAGTGTTGCTTCTAGAGGTAAGAGACACGTGGCAGACATGTCATAGCATGGCACACAACCAAACGAATACATTGATAAAAACGAACACGAAAAATGATCGATATTGTTCACACGCCGCGAATAAGCCCTCCAGATTAAATTAAATCCACCGAATGCGGCTATGTTAAGACCAATATAAACTTACTCTGAGTCTACGGCTTCTTCCTGGTCGTAAATGCTCTACTTTCAGCATGCTACCTTTCACGTGAAATATTAAATTGAATAGCCTCAAATCCTTTCTCTCTTCTAGAGATGATGATGAATAAAACTTCATTTTATTCTAGAGAAAATGCATGGGAGACCCCGTGACACCCAATGCTTTCTCTTTTAGTCCAAAATTTTTTTCGTGCTAATTTTCACTTGTACTGATTACGTATAGACAATTCTTATTGTTTCAGTTATAGTATTTCTCCGTATTCACATCACGTGCCTTAACATTTTAGATGTCTAGCAAGGCTTTTCCACAAGTTAATGAGACAATGATTTTCACAAGTTTATGGAGACACATCAACCTACCTATTAAGAATATCATACATCATTGTATGAGTATTATGTTCATATCCATAGTTCCCCATTCTGCCCAGGTCGTATTTTTAATGCCTAAACGCTTATACGTCTAGGGTGATTTACACAAACACGTGGCCGAATGCCATGAGCTCATTTTAGTTCCTTGGCCAATAGTGCCATTTGTGCCCCAGAAACCTTGCCATAATACTGATTATGACTCCTATCTAAACACCAAAAAACATTGTAACACCACACCGTTGGACAAAACTCTGCTTTAGTACGGTATCTGAATAGTGTATACTAATTTTTAGATATGAAGCAACTAATGACCGAGTTCAATACAGTGTACGTAACCATCCTTACTCTGGATGCACAACAGCTAGCCCAAGCACTGCCAGAAGACGCTCAGGCGCTGTACTCGGTGACAAGTTTTCTTGGCACAGAAGGGAAAGCTACGGAGGCGGAGCTTCTGCACATGTAGCACTACGTGAAGTAGTCCGTTTTGGCGCACGTCTCGTAATGCCGTGGAAAGTGCCGGGGGCGCAACATCAGCGTTCCATGTAGACACAGACGCCGCTTAGCGCTTGAGGGACTTTTGCACACGTTTAAAACACAAAGTCACAACAGATAAATTAAAATAAATACAAATATTTTAGATTTGTGAGCTGCTTCCTGTTACAAATAGCTCCACGTAAAGAATAAAGGAGGAGCGTTTATACTTCACCCTAAAAATACCGGCGTTACATTGAAACTACCTTCACTGGTGGTAGGATGCACGTGATTTGGCTGCGTTGCTTTCCCTACAGTGCCAAGAAAAGTTGTCGCCGAGTATGGCTCCTTCCAGCCTGTGTAAGGGGCTGGGCAAGGCCCTGTGGTCCCTCTCCGTTACGCTCTCTCAGAAATTACGTGACGGCGTCGGGGAACGAGATTCACTAAAGGCGCGATTAACCAGCGCGTTGTATCCAAGTAAGGACGTGCTAGCATGTGCTAGCTCGTTCGGCCCTTCATTGGTGGCTGTGTAAGAGGCTATAGCCTTTCCCCCTTACGCTTTCTCAGCAATAACGCCATGGCGTCGGGCACCGAAATTCTGCAGATGTGTGATGCACCCATGTGGCGTGCCACAACAAAAGTTTGTGATAAGTAACACCAACAGAAACTGCTGTGAATTTCTGGTGCTCTCCACTTTCAAGGACGCGTTAACATCGGGCAAGCTGCCAGTCATGAACGAAACGTTAGGTCGACCTATGCGCTGCTTCGCATGTTACTCATGGTTCCCTTTAATGTGAGGTGGTGAATTTTTTTTTAGGGGCGAAGCTCCTTATGGCGTGGCTTGGGCGTCCCTCGTATATAACCACCAGTGGCACATACCCGAAATAGGTATAACACTTGACCTCCAAGGTGGTGCCAGTGAGAGATTTCTTCTGTGCGTTGTTTAACAATAAAAAATAGTGCTCAATGTACATGCCAATGGCTGCTAATGGGGAATGAGAGACATGAGCATTCGGCTTTTAGTCAACGCGCACGCTGCGATCCCCATTAGCAGCCATTGGCATGTACATTGAGCACTATCGGACAAGAAAGGGATGCTACATTATACTCTCTGGGTGTAACCTCCTTAGCTTTAGAAAGGTTTAGCGAGCGTTGAGCCGCAGTGCCATGAATACAATGAACTTGTATATACCATGAATGAACTCAAGGTGGTTAAAAATGAGAAGTAGATACGAAGCGCAAGCCATAAGAAAGTAAAAGCCGAATTCTCCTGTCTCTCATTTCTCATTAGCAGCCATTGGCATGTAAATTGAGCCCTATCTGACAGGGAAAGGTTGCTACGTTATACTCGCTGGGCGTAACCTCCTTGGTTTTCGAAAGGTTTAGCGAGCGTTTGGTCGCCGTGCCATGAATACAGTGAACTAGAATATACCATGAACTCGAGGTGGTTAAAGGTGGGAAGTGGACCCAAAGCGCAGGCCGTAAGAAAGTGTGCGTGTGCCACCTCTCGTTTAGTCCTTGGAATGTCCGCTGGATGGCGGTGCTTCTATATGGGGAATATATGATAAAAGATGCGAGATGGTGGGACTTGGAGTGTTGAATAGATGAACGAACGGACACACAAACAGATGCATGGATGGACGCATGAACGGACGCATGGACGGTCACACAGACGGACGCATGGACGGACGAATGCTTCGCCCCACTCTCCATCATTCACTCCGTGGATATGCTGCCATTTTTGCATTCTCCTATTCGGCAGCGATCATTTATTTTTTCTGACGATGAATTTTGTTCATCGCAGAGGTTTTGCTAAAAACATTACGGGCAAAGGGATCCCCAGCACCTGCAAGAAGTTGTTTCGATTGAATTATTGCTGTGGCGATAGAAGTGGGAACCAAGCCCGTAATGGTCACAGCTTAAGAGGCAAATACAAGGAGCCTTCTTAGTCTTATTCCCGGCCGTGCTGTAGAGTGCTAAAGGCTAGTCGTACAGTCACTTTGGAAGACAATAAAGGTGCCTTTAAAAACAATATGAATAACAGACCGGACAGCAACAAAATAAAAAACAAGGTACTTTTACAAAGCTCCCATGCACAGTGAGATTATGCAGTGTTTTCTAAAAATTGACAAAGTGATCTGGTTCAGCTTCCGCCTCCTCATAGAAGTTATAGAATAAAGCAATATTTATTGCGCTGACATGTTTAAAAAGACGGCACTACTGTGTTGAGATGTGTTGATATTATTGCCATTGGCAGAGGGTTAAATGTTGAAGAAGTCGATTCGTGCATCTGGACATTTACTGCCATAATTGTTAGCTTCTCAGTAAAACAGAAACGGCGCTGAAGTTCAAGGTTTAAATGTGAGGTACCACACTATGGAAGGTTGTGCTACGTATGTGTGTTTTCTCTTGAAAACTCTTTTGGTTGTATTTGTGCGCGTTCACGTGTCGGAATATTTGTGGTTTCATTGCTGTGGCGAAGGTTCCTGGTCATTAACATAAGCAAACTAGGAAGCCCGTCTGGCCACTTTTTGGTTATCACTGTCGAAATTTGTAAAAAGTGTGCACTTGGGCAGCGCTTGAAAGGTGCCATAAAAGAGATCTATCCAGGGTCAAATGGTCTATTGTAGCTCGTCTAAGGCCGTTGTAGGTAAATGAGCATACACGCTTATGTTACCTTAAACACTGCTTAGTCTCCACGTTGAGCAGTCTTCTCGTCCCTCGCATTGATGTTGCTGGTTTTGCTATGCCACAATCATTTCCCTTATCAGTATACATTAGTGTCATTCCACGACTAACACATCTGGCAGCTATTTATTGTTTGCTCTTCTTTACACCTATTCTAAACCCCTTGCCAATTACTTTTATTATTCCACCAAGCTCCTCAAAATAAACGTGTGTCTCACCTTCAGGTAGTAGGCGCGGCATTATTGGTCAGCAGCCTGCTCGTAATAAGATAACGTGCCACTTGCTATGAACAGGCAAGAAAGTGTCCCACACTTGTTTCATTTGCGTGTGGAATGAACAGGCTGGACAGCTGGGTTGTCGAGAAACAAGTGAACCCCATCGTTTATTCTGCGTTGGTAGTTATAGTCGAAGATGGAAAGGGTTAGAAAAGGTGAGGGCCAGGAGTATGCACGAGGCAATCATGCATGTAGATAGCACAAGTGCTTTCATCAGATATGATACATCCTCCTTCCAAACAGTTGACGAAATAATGCCGCTGGCTTGTCTGCTGGAACTGCTGGTCATAACCCAGACGCTTTGGCGGCCGCGTCTATCGTCGACTGCGTCTCAGTGGTTGAGGCGACGGCTGCTGAGCTTCCGCGGGCGAGGCTGTGGTGGTCGATGACGCCTCACCTTGAAATGGGATGTCGTTGTTGGCACAATCTTCGTCGTCTGATGAACCAACACTATATAGTTCCTTCGTCGCCAGAAGGTGCCGACAATTGCACCTCAGCACGCTGTTGTTCTCTGTGCGTACGTAGAAGGACCGTGGCCCGGCTGATCCGATCACTTTGGCTTTCGTTGCCCATGGTGTCCCATTCAAGCGAACCACGTCATTGTCGCAGAGGCCAGGTAGGGTGCGCCTATGATGACTTCTCTGCCGGTGTTTCTTGACGAGCGTTGCTGACACTGGATTGAAGTCCGGCAATGGTGTGCGCAGCCGCCTTCCTTGCAAGAGTTCGCCCGGAGACCGGCCAGCTTCAACAGGACTCGCCCTGTAATTCAACAACCCCAGCCAGAAACACTCTCCTGCAGCTTTTGTTTTCTTCAGGATGCGTTTTACAACTTCTACACCCTTTTCTGCGAGCCCGTTCGATTGCGGGTACTGCGGGCTTGATTTCACATGCTTAAAGTCGTAACGCTTTGTGAAAATAATGAACTCTTGGCTGCTAAACTGTGGGCCATTATCAGTAGAAACCTCAGCTGGTATGCCGTACCTTGAAAATATTTGACTCAGTCTATCGATGACAGTACTGGCTGCTGTATCGGGCAGTAGCTCCACCTCAGGGAAATTGGACATCAAGTCATAGGCGCACAAATAATGTCTTCCCGAGTACTGAAAGAGATCGACACCGATACGGTACCATGACTGAGTAGGCGTTGGATGCATTATTAAAGGCTCCGATGGCTGCTTATAAGCGTATGTCTTGCAAGTTGGACATCTTTCGATCAAGGACTGAACTTCCGAGTTTATATTTGGCCAGTAAACTATTTGTCTTGCTCTAGCTTTACACTTTACCTGGCCAAGATGGCCTGCGTGGATCCGTTTCAACATGTCGCTACGCATGCTTGTCGGTATCACCACTTTAGTGCCTTTCAATCGTATGCCGTTTACTACGTATAGCTCGGCGGCCACCGGTTTCAGGGGGCCATTGACAGGCTCTCCCTTGGCAAGCTTTTTTAGCACTGTCCCAAGATAAGGATCGAGAGCTGTTTCCTGTGCAAGTTTTCTAGCTGTCGTTTCACTTAAGAGTGCTGACACGACCGTGACGGCATGGATCTCGACGTCACTCGTGCCTGCAGCTCCCTTGATTCCAGGAACAGGTGATCGGGACAGCATATCAGCAAGGGCCATCTGTTTACCAGGAATGTACGTCAGGGTGTAATCATATTACATCAATCTCAAGAAAATCGTTGCACTCTGGGTGGCATATCGTTTATGCCTTTCTTTGATGTATCTATCAGCGGGCTGTGATCACTCTCGAGGGTGATGGTGCGGCCATAAACAAAATGATTGAATTTTTCACAACCAAAAACTGCAGCCAAAGCCTCTTTTTCAATCTGTGAATATCTTTGCTCCCATTCTGTTAAAGATCTCAACGAATAGGCTACCGGCTGCCAGCAGTCTCCATGACGTTGCAGAAGTGCCGCGCTGACCCCACTTTGAGAGGCATCTGCAGTTACCTTTGTCTCCTGATTTGGATCAAATATACCAAGCACTGGGGCATTACTTAAATCCCGGCAAATAGCCTGCCATTCGCTTTCGTGGTTTGGTGTCCAATCAAAGAAGGCACCATGTTTCATGAGAGAACGTAAAGAAGACGTACGCTGAGAGAGCTGGTAGGTACTTACTGAAGTAGTTAACTACTCCCAGTAGCCTTTGGACAGCCAATTTGTCCTGAGGTCTTGGCATTTTCAAAAGACCGTCAACAAGATCAGGATTCGGCCTAATACCCTTGTCGCTTATGATGTCACCCAAAAAGAGCACTTCTTGTTGGCCGAAGCGACATTTGGATGCATTGAAGGTAAGGCCTGCTTTTTCAGCTGTTTCTAATGCTCTGCGCAGCTTCTCATCATGCTCAACCCTGGTCTCTCCCCTAATTAACACATCGTCTACGTACACACGTACACCGGCAAGACCATCAAAAACCTTGTTAAGGGCCTTTTGAAACACTTCGCTCTTCGACGCTATACCGAACGGTAGAGGAAGAAATCGATACCGGCCGAAAGGCGTCGCCAATGTGCATATCTTCGACGATTGTTCGTCTAATGCAATTTGACGAAATCCCGCATTTGCGTCGAGCCGCGAAAAGAACTTCGCGCCCGCCAAGTCTGCTTCAATATCCTCTCGGCGCGGCATTTGGTAGTGTTCCCTTTTGATGTTTTCATTGATGCGTTTAGGCTCCATGCACACCCGCAATTTGCAGTCTTTCTTTAGTACAATGACAAGGGGGCTTACCCAATCTGTGGGGCTGCTAACCTTCTGGATGATGCCCTCCTTTTCCATTCTGTCCAGTTCAGTACGTAGAGGCTCACGCAGGGACAGAGGAACCCTCCGAGCTGGCTGGACGACTGGCACGGCATCCCTGTGCAGCTCAATCTTGTATTCACGTGGGGCGCATCCTGTTCCGTGGAAAAGACGTGGAAACTCCTTGACAATTTCTTCGGTGTCGTTCGTCGTCACGCTGTCAACAGCCTGCTGTACGATTCCAAGCTTCTCGCTGGTGTCCAATCCTAAGATAGTGCTGTGGTTCTTCTTTACTATAAAAAATTCTGCGCACGCCTTGCGACCACCAATCTCGGTAAGCACTGAAAACTTGCCGATGTGCTTGATCGTGTTGCCACCATATGATCTCAGAACTGCGCTACTGGGAATCAGGGTTGTCGTCTTGAGCTTGCGAAACATTGAAAGTGGCAGAACATTGGCCTGCGATCCTGTGCCCACCTTAAAGGGGATGTACTTGCCGCCAATGCATGCGTTCACACGCCAGTCCCGTTCTCTGCTTGCGCAGCTGCTGGCGACATTCAGTACTTCGAAGTCGTCGCTCTGATGTTGCACTTCATACACGCGCTCTTTCTCACTGCAGCAAGACGCGAAGTGGTTGCGGCCTTTACACGAGTAACATAATTTTCCATATGCCGGGCAGCATCTGTAGGCATGCCTTCGGTTGCACCGATTGCATTTTAGGTCGTTTCTGGACCCTCTAGGGGTGCTCTCACTGGCTGTGACAGCGTTCATATCGAGTTCTTCCTTTGTTTTCTGCCAAAATTCATTTTGACGAGCTGATGTTTCCGCCGCCTTGCAAAGGATGATTACATTTTCCAAGGTCAAGTTTTTGTCCCGGAGCATCTTTTCTCGAAGCCTTGGCGAGTTTGTTCTAAAGACAATTTGGTCTCGCACCATGTGATCCGCCATGGCCCCGAAGTTGCAGTGCTGCGCTTGTTTTTTAAGTTCGCGAATAAACTGCTCGAAGGGCTCCGCCTCACCTTGACTGCGGGAACGGAACACGTATCGCTCGTGTATTTCATTTTGTTGCTCCAGGCAGTAATCTTCGAATTTGGCAATTACGGTGCTGAAATCCTCCTTGTTTTCTTCTCCGCTGAACACAAAATTGTTGAAAACGTCCAAGGCTTCCTCCCCCGCAACGCTGAGGAGCAGGGCCGTTTTCGCTGCTTCCGACCTCGGATTAGCTTGGCATGCCGTCGTTTGCAAAAAAAAAGTTGAACTGCTGACGAAACCGCGTCCAGTTCATTCCTGCATCAGCTGTCAAACGCAGCGGTTCAGGGAGCCTCAGGTGATCCATGTCGTTGCTTATACGTTGCCTACTTCTGACACCATGTTTCATTCGAGTGTGGAATGAACAGACTGGACAGCTGGGTTGTTGAGAAACAAGTGAACCCCATCGTTTATTCTGCGTTGGTAGTTATAATCGACGGTGGAAAGGGTTAGAAAAGGTGAGGGGCAGGAGTACGCTAGAGGCAATCATGCATGTAGATAGCACATGTGCTTTCATCAGATATGATAGAACACTCACCGTCATGGGCAAACTGCGGTGCTACCCGGTTTAGGCACACAGATATACCCTCTAAAGTAGACGGTGGAATGACCGCCACTGTATTTCAGTGGTAGAGCATTGGACACGTTATTCGATGTCACAGGTTTGGTCCCTGCCACTGGCAAGCTATCTCTTCGTCCGCTTTTCGCTTTTCTTGCTTCGCTAACATGATTATTAATAATATTATTAATATTATTATTATCATTATTATTATTATTATTAACTGTTTTATATCTATCAATAGAAAATAATTGGAGAGCATGGGAGTTTACAATCCAATTCGCATGAGAGCACAGAAAAATTACCTGAAAGGTAGAAAAGTCAACTAGACCAAGTCCAGTTTGCTACTATTCCGCGTGGCATCATTACCTGCTAGTGCCCATTATTATAGTATCGAACGAAAAAGAAATTAGCTGTGAGATTTACAGTTATTTGCTTGTGTAGCATATTATTACAAGGGGGTGCGGAACAGTGATCAGGAGGAAGAGGAATTCTGAGGGGGTGAAATGACGATGTTGGGCGCCAAGAAAAGAACAAGGAACAGTGTAAACATGGCGTCGCTTTATATAATACATTGTAGCAAGACGTTCATTAAGATGCGTGCGCGTTAGAAGGAGTGATGTCAACGTGAGATGGAGGGAAAGTATAGCAGAGGAGAGACTGAATCAAGGTAGAGCCTTCTATAGTGTAGTGTAGAGAGTGGGTTGGAAAAACAAGTGAAAGCGAAGAGGAGAAAAAATTGGCAGCTATCACGCAACTTGGGAATCGATGTTATGTAAAGCTTGCAGGTGGAAGGTGACCGTGTTGCAATTTTCCAATTGAGCGAAATGGTCCGAACTGGCGATAAGGACAAATGCACACACAGATATGGGTCACACCGCCACATAAGTGTCATACAAACAGTTGTGCACAGTTGCGTAACAATCCCAACAGCACCATAGATTTTAGCGACACAACAAACAGTAAGCTGATATGAAGCGCGAGGATGGTAGGCCTGGACGCTGCTACATAAATCAAATCTAGCAGATGGTGCCTCACTACGGTAGAGTTTAACTCGACATGACGCTTGTAATATAGGAGTACAAATGTACTGTTTATAAACTTGCACAACTAGCTGCACAACCACAATTAACATTTCACGATCATTAGGTCTATCTGAAAAGTCATTCCGAGACTTCGGATCAACGTTTTCCTAAGTCTCACATGTTCGAATTACCGATTTCTGTTCTCACCATTCCTGGGTAGATTTAAACTCAGTCACCTGTGGCACATACCCAAACGCGGGTATGGGCCAATCGTATAGCTGAAAGTGAGTGACGACGTGCGCGACAGAATTGTGGCATTTCTTGTCATTACCAGCGAGTCATATTCATCAAACCTTCGTACCTTCCTAAATTCGGTTCACTCCAGGTGAAATGGGTAATCACAAAAGCACCCAGACGAAGGAGGACAGACAGACAGACAGACAGACAGACAGACAGACAGACAGACGGACGGACGGACGGACGGACGCACGGACGGACGGACGGACGGACGGACGGACGAACAGACAGACAGACAGACAGACAGACAGACAGACAGACAGACAGATAGACAGATAGACAGATAGATAGATAGATAGATAGATAGATAGATAGACAGATAGATAGATAGATAGATAGATAGATAGATAGACAGACAGACAGACAGACAGACAGACAGACAGACAGACAGACAGACAGATAGATAGATAGATAGATAGATAGATAGATAGATAGATAGATAGATAGATAGATAGATAGATAGATAGATAGATAGATAGATAGATAGATAGATAGATAGATAGATAGATAGATAGAGCGGACGCACGAGCGAACGAATGAACCAATGGATGGTCTTCACACCAAAAGGCTGCACTAACCCCAAACATTTATTTAAAATTTTAATCTGCACTATGAACCAGTTCTTTGTCTCAACAACATAGTCAAAATTTGTCTTTTTGGGGTCTTACCTGCAGTACTTTTATTATGATATTGGAGGACCAGGTAGTAAAGTACTCCGTTTTATTTTCGACCACATGAGTTTCTTTTAAGAGCACCTAAATCTCATTGGCTGTAAGGTGTTGTAGGTTGCCGAGTGTTCTGTGTATTTGAAGCCCATCTAAATGCGGCAGCCGTTGCTGGCAGTCGTATCTATGCTCTCAAGCTCAGCTGGTTGTGAATGTTTCCTATGCTATAAAAATTGGAATGTTAAAAACCATTGGGGCCTTAAACAAGACGGGTCCATTAGTTACAGCGTTGGCTCCAGCAGGACTCTACATTAATGAAGTTTTCATTCCTTCAAGTTTTCTTTTTGCCCTGTGTTTCTCTCTTTTTTAATTATTGCGATGCTAAAAATTCTGAAAACTTTTAGGCTCATCCTGTACGAACTTCCTATAGGGTCGGAACTTCTGAAGTAATATTCAAGGTACACATATTACGTCATCAGATGTCTAGTTCAAGTTTTCTCTGAATCAATTTAAAAAAGTACAGATGATCTAACAATAATTGCCTGGTATGAAGTATGGTTTAAAACCTCCTTTAGAAGTTTACTTTTCAAAAGTGGCATGATGTTTTCAAGAATTTTCATTTAGCTGAGATTGAATCTATTTTCCATTTTATGTTTTAGCTGTGTCAAAATGAAGCATCCAAGATAAACTTTCTGACAAGCATGCGTTCAGGTACTGGATACAGTGTTATACTGCTCCGAAGGACCACAATGAACCTTGAGCAAACAGAATACAGGTGAAATAATATACGAAACTTGTAAATTGCACCTCTATTCTCTACTACATTCATAAGAAAACGACATAAAAAAGCTGGTGAGGAAATATGCATAATAACTGCTCAATATAAATATAATGCTCCATTTGGGAAGCCAAACAAATTGGGAAGCCAAACAAAAAGCAGTCGAGAGCTGCAAATAAAGAAAGTAGTGCACTGTGCACCTTATTTGCTTTCGCAATTGCATAAATGTATTTATTGTATGCTATATAGGGTCTTTATTTATACCGCGTTAATAATTTGAGACGCTTATCTCCCTCCCTTAGTTGATCTCCGTGGCAGTGAAGAGCACTTGTGCTACTTGTGCTCTTTTCACACGCACATAAACCTACACAAAAAAGGAAGCACACTTTTTCTATTCTGTTGTTTCTCACTTTGCGGAAATCCAGCAAAGAGAGAGATATATGGCGTCCATTAGCGTGTCGTTCACGCACTTGCAGCGACGGCGAAAGGCGCCTGACTTCAGCGAGACACGACCATTTGTCACCATTGTCTGTACCAGGAAATCTAATATCGATTCCCGCCGTCGATACTATCCGGCATCGTTTCATGAGCCATGCCTTCATATCCGCAAAAACTACCCTTTCTTCCACTGTCGCACTTTTGAACGCGCCATTCACCACCCCTGTATTTGCCTCGTGAAACACTGCGCCATGAGGCCGCGCGTTAGGTCAACGGCCCGTACTAGCGTTTTCGAAGAAGACAGCCTTTCTAGTGAAACATTACAAGAGCCCACAGCTAATTGATCGAATGAGGACGCTGGTCCACTATAACCTGGCTTGAAACGATGATGCACAACAATACTGATAGGTATTCAAAACACTTTAGAGACGCTGCTTGTAGTATCGAGCTGTGCTGGTGCCGAATACTGTGTTGTGTTCACTCATGGTACCATGTATTCGCTTTTAAAACAGCAGTACACAAGGTGTTGTTCTAGATGTACAGTGCTTACGCGGTTTACATATTGTCATTATTAAAACACTGAGACAATGAAGCTATGCACTTTGGAAACTGGTTGCCATCGTCCCATTACTTCTGTCTCTTTCTTCGCTGCTCTTTATTTGAGCCCATATCAATTTAACACCATCTAACATCTTTACACAGAAAGGGGAGGAGGATCAGAAGAATAAGAAGAAGGAAGGTGGTGTAAAAGGGGGCACTGTCTCAAGGACACTGCTGGTTGCCTCCGTGAAATTACGTTGGTCATGTAAGGCAGTAGTCTAGTTTTTTATATGACATACCAATTCATGTAGGAGACGTGCTCCGGAAGATGCAGCGTCACAACCTTGACTTATTTACCAAAAAAAGAAAACTAACACGTCACCTTCAGGGGAGCTCAGCTCTGAACAGCTAGTCGTAAAATTGAGAACAGATGATATTACACCCAACGAGCCAAAAGAGCCTTAGCTAATTATGAAATATCTGCTTAAAAACCAGCGAAACATTTTTTTTAAAAACGAGGCTATGGTGTCATGATGCATAATTTCACGCGAGGAACTTGAAAATCACGTCAGAATTTGCAGAAAGCAATGAAAATAGCTTTATCCCCCCCTCGCCCCCCCCCCCAAAAAAAGCTAGAGGCACCGTGGCTTCCATCGCGAGTCTCGCCGCCGACTAATTAGTCGAAGGTCCATGACATCACGCACGGGACGTTGAGGACAGCTGACTGCGCGCTGAAAGGCGATGCCGGGTTTTTTCGTTTAAATCGGGTAGTTTCTGTTAGTATGGAGAACTCTCGTTGTCCTAACGAATTCGCAGTGCATTTGTACAAGGTCAGTGCCTAATTTAACTGAAGTAAACTGATACGAATGGACCCCGCACAAACACAACTACTGAATGTCGAACGCCGAAAATCTCTATTTAGAAGAAGAGAACGGTGTAGTGGCAAGAAATACCTGCAAACTAGCTGAGCTGATGGTTCATTAGGCAACAGATCACAGCAAAAACGAGGCACAATCCCGAAGCTAACTGGCTGGGCGCCCCAGGTTCAAACCCGCCTCTAAAGTCACGGCTCCTCTCCCGCACTCCGCCCCTGCACTTCGCGCGTGCTGGGGGCACTCCCTCGCTCAAAGTTTGCTCGCTTCTATCACCGTTGTTTATTCGAAATCGCGGAAAAGAACCATCGTAGGCATGCCATGAGAGGTCGCAGAAAACGAATTTTTGAAGCCTCCGCTTGGACTGCGTTTCTTAGGAGGACAGCTGTCGCTGACAGCTGTTAGCTGTTACGACAGAAAAGTAATGTGCACGCGCCAACGGAAACAATCAAGAGACGCGAAAAGGGTTTTAAATATCGTTACTTATTGAGAATTTGGGAAAGCTGATAAAAAATGAAGCTTAAAGTTATTCGAAATGCAAACGTAAACAGATCTGCTACTGTGCAAGGTGTCTGGAAATCAAAATTCGGGAGAGGGCTCGCTTACGAATACATGCAGCGGGAAGCGACAGCTGGTCGGCCCGTTTGCGCAAGCGCTTTGAATACCGTATCATAATTGCATCGCTGTCACTGCAGCAGTTTTAACAACTCAGTTTGTACGCAACATCTTGTTTTAACAAAAAAAGATTTGAGAGCAACGAAAACACTGTTGCTGCAAACAGCGTGCATTGATTGAGGTTTATTACAAAAGCTTCGCAGATGAAAACAGATTCGGCTAGAACAGCTTTGAGCGTTGTATAATCGTTTGTAGACCACTTTTAAATCAACCACGGCAGTGTATATAATTTTATTTCTTCTTACAAGAATCGCTATATGAACTCACTGATTCTTTATCTAAATGTCCGCATCAGTGGTCACCAAGTATGATTGTACTGATACCAAGGCCGAGAAGAGTCGTGAGATCACAATAAGTGTTTGCTAACGGGTGGCAAGGCCCGCGGGGCTATGGTGTCCTCGCTTGAAAGTGTCACAAGTCACCCCCATATGTCATGAAGGAAAGCATTGTACATCTGAGGGCCTTTTTTTGTTAGCCCAAAATAATGAGATATTCTGGGCAATCTTACCAAGGAATGTATAGGAACTGTTCTTGGGAGTAATTATAATGTAAATATGAAGAAGGAAATGTGGACGAAAGACAACTTCCTGTGGGCTACCCCGTCCACTTTATGTGGTCTATACGTGCGTTAAACGTGGAAGCGTCAGTCAGTGCCACCAGTAGACATAGCACACAGTGTGGAACACACTTTCACCAGTAATCTTGTGTGCAGGAAGAGTTATTAGAGGTAGGGACGGCTTACTGCTCTCCCATAGCTGAGTACCAAGTACTCAAAATCGTTAAACAATTTCTCTAAACACACCTTCCTGTTTGGCGTAACGTACTACGTGAACCTATTACGAGCTGGCAGCTGACCGATATTCCCTCGTATACTACTTGAAGGCACCAAATCTGCCAGAATGAAACTCTCGCTATGAATGGCGGTAAGAGTTTTACATCTAAGGGCTCGTTTTCGTATTCATACAAAATTATAATCAGATCTAAGAGACAAGCATGCCAAGGAAAGTATAGGGGATATTACAAGTAATCGTAATGTAAATGCGAAGAAAGAAAAGTGTGCGAAGACGGAACTTGCCTCGGCAATAAATGTCATGCGATTTAGCGTTACCGACGTTGATAACGGCGTGTTCTTGTAGAAGCTGTGTGGTGCTGCATAAACAAATATTCCGGAGATCGTACTTATGAACCACGTTATGCGAACCATGCAACGGGATGGTGACTGCGTTCTAATCGTTTTATTGAGCGAACCATTACGAAATGACGCTAAATCATGGTATACGCACACCCATCTGTTAAACTGTCGCATGTTTTCTGTTGCGTAGCGTTGCCAACAGCAACATGGGTATTAGCAACACCAGAAGTGGTAAGCTGATGTATAGGGCCTGTGCTCGTGAGGATGGTGGTACCTGGAGCTTCAGTGGATGATGCTTCACTACAGTTCCCGTTATCCCGACGTGACGGCAGTATGATAGGAGTAAATAAGTACTGTTTATAAAATTAAATAGCCAGCACTACAACCACAGTTGATGTTTCACGAACATTACGGTCTCCTTCAAAAGCAGCTCCGAGACCTGACATGGATTCGTGGTGGAATGTTTGACGGTCACGCAGAATGATTGGGTTCTTTTCCTGTTGGGATCATTGTAAATAGGAAGAACGTTATGCCCTAGTGGGCCACCGCCTTAGCCTGAAGAGCCGAGCGCGAGCTGTTGTGACCCACGTTGCGATTCTTGTGTTCGTTGTCACCGCCCGCTCTTAGCGCCCGCAAGGCTCCTGCTCAAGTGCTATATACTTGCACCCATAAATCAATCGGATCAACGAGGCTGATGCCAGCTTCTAGGGGCGAAGCTGCTTAAGACCGACCTAGTTGGCATCCAGCATGCCCCACAAGCTTCATACTGAAACTGATCCCCTGCACAACAAAAAACTAAATCTTTCGTCTAAACAACCGACTTTAAGGGTAATGGACTATACGACGGCATAATAATTGGTCGCCCACACCGTCCGTTTGTCTTTTCATCTGGGTGCCCTACCATCCGTGCATGCATGCATACGTCCACCTGTCTGCCCGTCCACGCGTCCATCCGTTCATCTGCCCGTCCTTCATACCAGTCGGCGACTTCAACGTAGACATTATGAATATTTAGACGTATAGCTTCACCCACTCGTCATCATTCACTTCATGCAGATGCGCTGAATTGATTTCTTAGGGCTCTTGAAATAAAATTACCAATGTATGTCTGTACCGTTCCTTCGTTGATATTGATATGGAGAAAAAGAGTCGGAAAAATATAGGATAAACAGGGAAAACATTTTGGCACACCGTAGCATCACCCTCGGCGGCGAAGGCACCGTCTCGGTGCTTGGTTGGTCCAAGTAATATCGGT
The DNA here is from genome assembly GCF_043290135.1 of Rhipicephalus microplus. Lineage (NCBI taxonomy): Eukaryota > Metazoa > Arthropoda > Arachnida > Ixodida > Ixodidae > Rhipicephalus > Rhipicephalus microplus. The sequence goes on along the minus strand of NC_134700.1, from coordinate 187,425,173 downwards.
TTAGTCTAGTGACGTAAACAACGTCAAAGCACGATAGTGCACTGGTAATATTAAGAGGTTAAATTCATATGTCACGTCGGTGACTTGGCGCACACCACGGTACGCACTCGAGTACGGAGAAGTAAGCTTTTCGCACAGGCCAACTCGCTGTGGCGGCGTCCAGAGAAGGACTGTCACCACGAGTGAAGTGGGCATTGCGATGGCAGGCATTGTAGAGCAGTTGTTGTCGTTCCGGCAAATTGCTAAGACGCGGGAGAGCAATCCCACGTCCTTCTAGAGCTCTATAGATCACAGCGCAGGCGTATTCTGATGTGAGGCTAACGGCAAGGAGCGTGTCAAATGGCAGCGTGGGTTTTCGTCCGTACAAGAGAGAAACCTGCAGTATCATGCCGTGACGTAATATAGGCAAATATCCCAAATGCGAGGGCAGTGTCCCAGTCACGGTGGTCGCAAAAAAAAAACGTACATGGCGAACATGCCCGTCCTAATTGGCTGTTCTGCTGGTGTAGTTCAGCTCGTCCTACCACGTGCCGTTGACCATCTTGATCCAGCGCCGCCAAGGCTATGCTCCACCGACTATATTAGCCTATCGTACCGAGCTGTGTCGTAGTGTCACCTAATGCCACCGTCCTCTGTTCACTCAATGTTGCGTTCCCCCACACGATCATCACAATGAAGAACAACGCGGCATGTCTCCCTAATGTGAACTGTGGACTTTGCTCTGAAGTGCTGCCACGAGGAATATTCAATGCAACCCTTGCCCCGGCCAGCGACCTCCACATCTCCGCATGAACAGAGGATACAGCGTCATCTTCCTGTCTTCAGTCGGGCAGTACACTCGAATGCATAAATAAAATGATCGCCTCTCATATCCCGACTGAGCATGTGTCTGCGTTCGTGGCCTTCTCGCGTCGTATCAAGACGTCTTTGATCCCCATGACCGGCCCCTAAGTCAAACGACCATCGTAAAGCTTCGGATAAACACCTGCGATGTAAAATCAGTACACCGGTGGCCCTATCGGGTTTCCTCTACCGAGCGCCACATGATACAGCAAGTCCACAAGATGTTTGCCCAAGACATCATTAAACCTTCTTCAAGTCTTTGGGCATCATTCGTTGTGCTCGTCAGAAAGAAAGATAAACAGGCAGGCATACAAGATAGAGCCCAGTCTGCATAAGATAGCACTGACCATCGTCTCCTTTCATATACCTGTCAATTGCCGCCAGCGCACTGTGCATATCTACAGTTGGTCTTAACTCGACGTGAAAGCTGCATCATAAGCTTACATAGGTAATGTTTATAAAATTGGATAGCCGTCACTGCATCTCCAATTCACACTTCACGAACATTACGGTTTATTTGAAAAGGAGTTGTCAAACCTGGCGTGGCTCTGTTGGTGAATACTTCGTTGCCACGCAGAATGCTGGGGCTTGACTCCGGTCGGGACCCTGATATTTTTTGTACATTCGTCAGGTCAACGCAGCTTATCTAGGCTTTTTCTTCACGCTCCCGCAATAAAATAACTTTGTGCGTTCTCACCGTTCTTGGGTAGACGTGAACTGTCAGTCGCCGGTTGCGCATTCTCCCATACCAATGGCACATACCCGCCCGTGGGTATGTCCCACAAGTCTGGCCGAAAGTGTTTTACAGCGTACGCGACAATATTGTGACATTCATGTCATGGCCAGCGAGTCGTATCCGTCAAGCCATCATACCCTCCCATACTAAATTTGGTTTACCCAAGTTAAGGTTATCATAAAGAGGTGATCACGACAGCACCTACACGTAGGTGACTCGATAGATAGATAGATAGATAGATAGATTCAAAAAATCATTGCAGTACGAAAAGACATGCTTAGCGTTTACAACACTGTCTGTCTGTTCTTTCAGCGTTCCTCCTGACAATAGAAATTTTTTCGTTGGTAACTTTTATAAAGCGATCAAAAGATGCGTGTAAACAGTTGAACGTGTTGACATCGTAAATAAAAATGTATTCTTCTACAACATATTTGGGAACGTATACCTTAAATAATAAATAATGACGAAAGTTTACGTTGTATTTATGACAAACCTAAGTAGAAATAAATTATGAAAACCAATGTCTGCGCTCGCCCTACATACGCTGGTGTTGTCTGTTGAATTATATCCAGCGAGAAAAAATTGAATTCTTCCGTCATTCTTCAGCCGTAGCCCATGATAGTTCATACTCCTGGTTCATCGACTGCAAACAAATCTAACCCATTGTGGTCATATGAAGACATATTGACCATGGAGGATGTCCAATTCATCAAATTCTCAATGCCCATTGCTCCTTTTTTTCCACTATAGTCGAATAAGCTGGCAAAACCAAGTTGCATCCACATACGCAGGCAGTGTGCCGGAAGGGGTTAATAAAATTTGCCACTAATCTGCAGAGGTTGAAATGACCCGTCTACATAGAATAATTACTGAGGCATTTGTTACTTTAATACCTGGAAAATTAAACGACACGCAATGCCAATTTGGAAAAGTACCGGCGTGCGGAAATAGTTTCGAGTAGAGTGGTAGTAATTTTCCCGAGAGTGAGACACTTTCAATAAAAGCATTTTTTATGTGAGCAGTAAAGCAAAAAGAAACAAACGAACAATTGAGCAGCTGCTGTCCCGTCATTGAAGACAAAAAATTAGCGTACTCTGACGGCCTGCACTTACGGCAGACGCCCTTCCCTGTTTAGCTTGGAGTGATTCGTCAGACTGCACGTTTACGACTTTCGAGAAAACTTCGTTGCAACGTCAGCGTCGAATTCGAACACTAGATTATTACGAGCTCTTTTAGATGCGAAGCAGGTCATGGTCGGGGCTTGTCCCTTGCCCATAATCGTAGCCAAGCTACTACTCGGAAAGCCCACTGAGTGTTTCTGTTGTAGAGCACTTGCTCCGCTCCGGTGCATGCTCCGGTATCAGAGCAGACCAGTAGTGTTGCTGCGTTGCTCTGTATAATGAAAGCATTTACTCCTCTCTCTCTCTCACGCAGCTCTGTAGTATCAATGAAGACAGGAAAATGAGTGCGGCGGAGGGGAGGGCTTGCAAAGCGGCTGCAGCATGGCAGCAGCGGCAAGACCCGGAGTTCAGTGGTGCGTAAGGTCAATGGATCTGCAAATGTCGTAGCTGGAAGTTGATTCAGTAGGAAACGTAACCATGAACGTCTACGGTGACGAATAAAGAGCACCTCTTTATAAAACTCTAAAGCCTACCCATGGGTGCTTCCCAGGTAGGCTCCCAGTCAAAGAGAAACTAGGGTTCCCTTTACGGGAGAATGTGGGTGATTTTTTAAGCGCCACTGTGTTTTCCTTCAGTGTCGCTCCTCATGGATAATGCTGCCTTTCACCAGCACAGACTGGGCCTCTTTCATCACCAAACAAAAGGACATGGGCTTGAAAATAAACATGATACTGCGCTGTAACGAGTCTTTAATCTATTTGCGGGTGTTTCATGCTGTAAGCCACGATGAATCTTCACCAACTAGCCCGGTTTTCCATCTTGTTTAGGTCTCCTGTGTTTCCAAGCTCTCGGGAATTTTTTTCCTGTTGCTATGGCCGCCCTTAATGAGCCGGTATTCACCCCGCTACCAGGCAGACACTAGAAAAAGAGAGAGCATTCACCCATACGAGTGCCGGAATATTACGGCGGACAAGTCAGCACAACGGGAGAGCAATGAGAGAGCACGCGCCTGGCAGACGTGTTTGGTGCGTATTTGTTCCAGGAGAGAAACATCTGACGAGAACGTTTCGTGTCACCAGATTAATCGCGATAATTCATTCTTTATATCACAAAGTAGACAAATTACAGTCCTTACAGCTACGCTGTAAAATTTTAGTTTTACCGAATACTAACTAATATTGCCCACAGCAGAAATATACGACAAACTTTTAGCACACAGTGTTGTATATTTATCTCGTGCAGTAGAAACTACACGACTTTCGCATCTCTGATGATCTCTGTCCTGTAAAAAAGTGTCCATCTCCTAGTTTTCCACTACAAAGGTGCATCTTGGCACCCGAAAAAGAAAGAAAAACGTGTTCATAGAGTTACGTTAACAAATCATCTTTTATATTCCTTCCAGAAAGGTTTATGATTTGAAATGTTTCCATCACGTCTTTTCTGCAGCATTCTCGGAGGCAGTTCCTCTGCAGCAGTTCCTTCACAGAACTGCTAACTCGGTGTCTTTTTTTCGCATTTCAGCACCGCAGCACACTGAGTGCCAAAAAGGGCTCACTGCTGTGACGATAACGACAAGCGAGTGAGAATACATTGGCAGACAGTGCCGATAAACAAGAAAGATGCCAAAGGAAAATTTAACAAAGATCAAGAGCATCCTCAGAATACAGGACTCCGCCTTGCCGCTAAGTATACGTATGAGTCAGGTCTTCCTCAGGGATGTACTGCTCACGAAAGAGCAAAAACAAGACGGCTACAAAGTGCATATCTAAAAGCTGCTCTGGTGCGTGGCTGTCTTACAAGTTCCACCCACTCGCCTTAGTTTGTCGGCGAATGACTCGTGGCATGTGGTCATGGCGGCGGTTGCATGCATAATCAATGACGATAACATTCTCGCACCGCAATATGATAAGGTAACATGAGTGCTGATTCTTGATACTTCTTGGTGTCATAAAACAAATGAAAAAATAGGCGCCAGAAATCGCGTAAATTTATTCCAAGCGTGCCGCCATCAGCTCTACATACACCACGATTACCAGATCAGCAGTTGTGAGCTTGAACATCGCGAACGTGCCTCTATTGTTAAAGAGCCGAATAGATAGTTCTTTTTGTCTGATTGTTCAATGCTCCGAGAATAGCGTTTATGCTGAAAGCACGATGAAGAAAGTGGGGATTAGGTAAACCACACACTTTTCCCATATTCGCTCGGAGGTGCCGTCTTTGAGGTGTCTGTTCGCTTTTCCACAGTTACGAGAGCAACTTTAGCCTTCGCTCAGCGATTCTTCAGAAAAAGAGCTCTAACATGCGATAGCAGAGACAATGTAGCCGATGTGTCCTTTGAGCAATAAGCCACTTATATGGCATACACACTTGCTCGTCCTAATAGTACCAAAGTGCAAGAGACAATCTCCGCTTAGCATCTCGAGCTGACTGGTACACAAGAATACTTTTCTTCAAAAGTGTTACAAAGCGAGAACGTCTAATTGAGCTAGTTGGTACATAAATAAAACTAACAGCACTGTAGACAGGACGGAGAAATAACAACAAAAGTGGGCTTTGTCATTTCTTTCGCAGTGCAGAATTAAGCCCTCTCACTGATTCAAAAGGAGAGAGAGAGAATAAACGTTCATTAGTACTGTCAGCGACTAAAGTTGGTGAGGCCCTTCAACCAGAGCTCCACTGGGTTTACCGCCTCGGCGGGCCTGCTCCAAGGTTGCCAATTGGATTCCCAAAGCCTGATTTGAGACTCGCGTCTCCCACGACCAGTGTGGTAACGTTTGTGCTTGTATGAACGTAGAGTTTGGCTCAACAGGACGCGAGGAACAGCTCTATGTAATTTGTGTAAGTGTGGGTACTCCTCCGTACCAGGGGCACTCATCTTGATATTCGGATGGGTGTATTTTAGAAACGTGTCTAGGTTAGAGTACGTGTTCATGTGAAGACGGCGCCAGGCATTCTATTGTGTTTTGTTTGGTTTCGGGTGAGGTGGCGCAATAGTGCGTCGCTCCAGCCGTTATTCCTCGAGAATGTCCGCTCGACCGCTTAATTGCTAATCGTAGTTAGGGGATATGGTGCTGTCTGCAGGCGCGTCCATTGCTCGGTACGTAGTTGCGCGAGCGAGTTGGTCGGTCCGTTCATTGCTGGTAACAACCATATGCACCGGGCACCAAACGATGCCGTGGTCAGACACGGTGTGCGGGCCGAGGATTCTTAGAGCAGTTCGTGCTATTGTGCCATGCATGTAGAGTCGACATGCTGTATGTGAATCCGTGAAGATGGTTGAGTTTGTACCTCGCTTTTCCACGTCTGTGATGGCCAGGGGGATTGCAGTGGCCTCCGCTGTAGCAATGGAAGACGCGTGCATTGTCGCTGCTGCCACGAGCTTTCCTCTCTTACTGGCCGCTGTCGTACACGTGCGTATAGTGGTGCTGCAAGGGCAAGCATCCGTTTAGCACACGTCAGCATCAGTGCCGTAGTTGCGAAGCTTCCGTGCACGAGCTTGGCGTCACGCACAGCGGAAGGCTGGGTGCACGTGACGTAGCATTGGTGCCACGTGGATCTGCGAGCGCATAGTTGGAAGGACTAATTCTGTACTATGTCCACAGTACTGCGGGGTGAGAGGAAATCCAAATTTGACCTGTATTCGGTCATTCCAGTCACGCAGGCAGCACCATGTAGCCGTGCTTCGAATCTGTCACGTGGTGATAAAACTGCGACGCCGTTCGGTCCCTCAGTAGTCATGAACCAATGAACGCGTCTTCACGCTCCTCGACGTTAACGTAAACGCTCGTGACATCACCATCTCGTCTGCCATTTCTACCTTCCGCTGCACCACCTATAGTCGCTGGAATGATCGCATGACCCGTTCTTGTGGTGGGGTGTTTAGCCGTTCACGATGCGTGAGTAGGGTAGCTGTTGCATATTCTTCATACGTGTTCAGCATCTCGAGCTGAGACGGAGCAGTGGTGCTGGTGTTTTGTGGCCGCCCGAGGGCAGCCTTGCAAGCAGTTTGAAGGAGTCGGTGCGCTTGCTCGATCACTGTTCTGTGGGTTGCTTGATAAGTCGGTGCATAAGGAGTACGGCTGACTACGAAGGCGTGCACTAGTCGTAAAGTGTCAGCTTCGCGCATGCCTTTTCTGCGGTGAGCGATGCGACCCAAGAGTTTGGTGATACTCCTCACAGTGCGCATGAGATTCGCAGGGGTGTGCGCTGAGGTTCCCGTTTCCTGGACGTGCATACCCTAAATTTCAAGCCGCGTTAATCTCATTGTTTTGCCTTCTAGTATAGTTGGAGCTATGGGGATCTATGAAATCGAGCATACTTTGGTCTCACATGAATGTACGCAGATTTCACCGGTGAACAAGTCCCATTCATTTTCTTCATGTGGTTGTATGAATTGACCTTTGCAACACGTTTTGCCCATTTTAATACGTGCCCTTTTTTGTCCTACAAGTAATGTCATGCGCGTAAATGGCCAAGCCCAAGTCGTGCTCTTTCTGTAAGTCGAGAATCATTCTTCGAACGGCTGCATCAAAGAGAATTGAATTAAGAAATATTGGCCCCGTACCTGCATGTTTCACTGCAAATGTCGTCGAAACACGATAGTCTTGCATCTAGAAAGAGTAAAAAAAGGTTTATTTGATTTTCTGCGTGAACAAATTCATGAATTGTATTCTAGAGGCACAGCGTTAGAGAGTCTCGATCCGTGCAGCGAAGGCGAACAGGTGCATCGAGGCACGTTAGGCACGAGCGCTATCTGGCAGTTATCTTCGAAAACGAAAAAAAGCGTATGTGCCCGTCTTGGAGGCGATACGGTGTAGAACGCAAAGCAAAGGGCAAGTGCCACCACCGTGTCATCTTAGCGAAGCGTTGGAAATACTTGCCTTTTTGAGCATCGCGTTTCATTGTCAGCGCAACGTGATAAGCGCTGCGGTCCTTAGAATTACTTGTGTGTGCCTTCTCTAGTATAAAGACACACTTACAAAATATTGACATGTTGTTAAGGTGCCTCAGATATGCACAATCATTGCTTTTAAAGACGATAGTCTTTCTTGGGACCTCCGACCTCTGTTTGTCTGTCTGTCTGTATATTCGTCTTTTTGTCCACTATTAACGGCACCGGGTACTTGAAACGGCCGACCTCATGCGCAGCGCCCATCAATGTTGCTCAAGATTTAGCGTTCATACTTGTACCATTGTCAATTAAGCCATTATTGCGCAAGTCTGGGGCACCATAACAACACGTATATATTTTGCATGTGCATCTTTTATCAGAAAATGCATACATAAGTAATTTTAAGGACCGTAGCACTTATCACGCTGCGCTGACCATGCAACGCTTGCACCAAAAGGTGAGTGTTTCCAACGCTTTGCTAAAACACGATGGTGGTGGCACCTATCCGTCGCCTTGCGTTCCTCACCTTATCACCTCTAGTACGGGCGCGCACACCCATCTCAGAGCCACACGCTTCGTTTTGCAAGAAGACTGCCAGGTGACGCTCATGTCTCACGTGTGACGTGACTTGATGCGCTCGTTCGCCTCCGCTGCACTCTCGAGGCACTCTAGCGCAGTGCCTACAAAATACCACTCACCGATTTTCTTGCGCAGAACATCAAATTATTGTTCACTCTCTTCACACGCAAGACTATCGTCTTTCGACGACATTTGCAGATTACGTGCACATACGGGCCAATTTTTAATTGACAATCACACAAGTATAGATGCTGAAACTTGTGCAATGTTGTTAGGTGCAACAAATTGGTTTAGCCGTTTGGGGTGTCGTGTGGTGCCGTTTGGCGTATCGTTACGGTATATAAACAGACAAATGTACAGAGAGACAGAAATACAGACAAACAGGTAGAGAAACAGACCCAAATTTTTGCGTTGAAATACCCCAAGAAAGACTATCGTGTTTCTGAAAACCTTGCGGGGTTCTCCTGTTTGGAAAGCTGTATTGTGAAAAACGTGCTGTTCCCAAACCAATAGTGGCAGTACAGCCAGTCAGAAAGCCCCGCACGTATTTGTAAATGCATTCACCGCATCCTCATTCTTGGATACTTTGCAGGACAGCTTCATGAGAGATGCTGTCAAAAGCATTATTGATATCTAGAGAGAGTAGATTCGCGTCTAGACTAGCCGGAGGAGGATTTAGGACGTCTTCTCGAAGCACCAGGAAGACATATCGGGTGGATATGCATTAACAAAAACTATGGAGTCTGGCAGGAGGCCGTGTTGCTCGATGTGGTATTCCACGCGCGTGACGATGACTCTCTCAAAGAGCTTTCCTAAACACGACGTAAGGGATGTCGGCCTTATGTTCTTTAAGTCCCGCTGCTTGCTGAGATTTGGAATGAGTACAATAGTACCCTCCTTCCAGCGTTGCGGTAAACTTCTATCTGGTGACCAGACGTCTTTGTTAAAATAGTCTGCGAGCTGTGTGAGGGTTTGGTCACTTAACTTTCGCATATTGCATTAGTTATCCCGTCTGGTACCGGGGCTGTGGTGTTTAAATGCGAAGCATTTTTTAGCGAACTTTGGCGACATTGAGTGTATATACTTATCTATCTATCTATCTATCTATCTATCTATCTATCTATCTATCTATCTATCTATCTATTTATGACTTTTAGCTCTCCTGGCCATTTGATAATGGGATCAATACCACACTTGGTATGGCATACCACGACTGTAAGAACCTATTTGACTATTCATAAAATGAAAGTCATGACATGTATGTCATGAATGTAATGATTTACATTTCATGGTCTTGCAGCTCTGGCGGCGGTTTCGTTCACATGGCATGTTGCAAAACGGGTACGGTATGACATGACTGCATGGTGAACACAAGCGACAGGCCCTAACATGAAAATAATGACATGCGTGTCATGTAACAACTTGACTATATGCCATGGCGTGCTGGTGGCCGTTTCGCTAGCTTCATTTATACCAAATTTGGCATTACGGGACGCGAATGAATGACGAAGGTATAATACTGGTGCGAACATGATAAACATGAGATGCGTGTCATGTAACAACAAGACTACATGCTACGCTCATTATGCGCTCGCGGCCCTTTCGCTAGCTTCACTTCATACAAAGTTTGGTATTACGGGACGTGAATGGATGACGAAGGTATGATACTGGTGCAAACATGATAAACTCGAGATGTGTGTCATGTATCAACATGACTACATGCCACACTGTTGATTCGCTCACGGCCGTTTCGCTTGCTTCACATACGCCAAATTCGGTATTGCGTGACGTCAATGAATGACGAAGGTATGTGACTGGTGCAAACATGATAATCATGAGATGCGTGTCTTGTGAGAACGTGACTACATGCCACAGTCAAGGTGCCAATACGTTTCGACGTGACACGGTGCGTTTGCTCGCCGGCGTTCATTTCGTCGTTTCACGCCGGCGTTGCCAAGCCAGGCGCCGGTCCTGATATATATTGTCACGGGCTAAGTAGATGCCTGAGGATGACGATGACAAAGTGCTGAACGTGAACGTGCTCGGACTGCAGCACCGTTGTACGCATTAGCTCGCCAGTATATTCGCTAGTACGCTTTTGCTCGCCAGTGTATACTTTATTCCCCGTAACATCATTGGTGGAAGGTGCGGGGTATTACTCGTTATACAGCCCAACGAGCTGGATCTTCGCAGCGGACGGCGCATTGCAGCTACCACGATGACTGACCAGGCTACTCAATGTCAACAAGATCCGTCAGCCCAGCAGCCGATTGTTGTGGTGCAACCTCGTGACCCAGGCCCATTCAACGGCACAAGTGGCATAGACGTCGATGACTGGCTGGTTCTATATGAGCGCGTCAGCAGCAGCAACCATTGGGATCCAACACTTATGTTGGCGAACATCATCTTCTACTTGCATGGCACGGCAAAACTCTGGTACGAGACACATCAAGAAGAGTTGACTAGCTGGGACGTCTGTAAGCAGAAATTGCGCTATCTGTTTGGGAAACCCATCGGATGTCAAGTGACCGCAAAGAAAGAGCTTGCGACTCGTGCCCAGACATCCACAGAGCCGTACATTGCGTACATCCAGGACGTTTTGGCTTTGTGCCGCAAGGTCGACAAGGAGATGCTCGACGAGGACAAAGTCGGGCACATCCTGAAAGGAATTGCGGATGACGCCTTCAATTTTCTCCTATGCAAGGACTGCTCGACGGTGGAGTCGGTCATCGAAGCATGTCGTCGCTTCGAACAGGCAAAAAGCAGGCGCATAGTTCACAGATTTGACCGCCTTCCCAATACGGCGGCTACGTCCTCTTGCGAAGATTTGCCCACACTACACCAACCACCAGCGCCAGAAAACGTCCCCAGAATAGTCCGTCGGGAACTCGAGGCTATGGCTCCCGCTATGTCTAGCGTCAGCGCGCCAGGACACAACCTCGATGCTGTTTCAATGATACAGGCCGTAGTTCGCGAAGAGATCGCGAATATGGGCATTTCGCCACCTCATCAAAATGCCCCTGCTACTTCCAGCTCGGCTCCAGTCGTTGCAGCTGCCACTCCGAACCGCACGTTCGCGCCACGACGAAACTCAGCTGAATGGCGCACTCATGATGATCGGCCCATATGTTTCACGTGCCATCGGATAGGACACATCGCTCGCCATTGGCGCAGCCGTTGGACCTCATCACCTCGACTGAGCTTCTATGATTGGCGGCCTCGCTCTGAACGTGCACCTTATGCCCCGTCCTACTGTGCTCAGACAGGTGCAGAGCATAATCCAGAAAGTCGGACCAGCCGCTCGCCATCGCCCGTGCGTCGTCAGTCCCGCTCGCCCCAACCCCGCCGTTCTCTGTCTCCCTACGACCGTCGCTCGGAAAACTAGCCGGTGCAGCCCCCGGAGGTGACGCTGCATACACGACTCGGACTGCAAATCCTCTGATTACTCCCGACCAGCGGAGCAACCTTCTTACAATTCTCGTTGATGGTTTACCTGTAACTGCTCTTATTGATACCGGTGCACAAATATCTGTGATGAGCTCAGACCTCCACCGCCGCCTACAAAAAGTTCTGACGCCTGCGATTGCACCTACCGTTCGTACAGCGGATGAGAGTACTCCTGCTGTGCTTGGAATGTGCACTGCGTGATTAACGATTTCTGAGCATCAAACTTCAGTTCTGTTCACTGTACTGGAAAATTGCCCTCATGACCTCATCCTTGGACTCGACTTTCTGACTTCACACGCTGCGCTCATTGACTGTTCCAAAGGTCTTCTTCGGCTTGAACTACCATCCTTCTCGGAGACCGCCTCTACCAGCCCACCTCGTCTACGCTCTGTCGATTTCCTCAGACTTCCGCCGCAAGCCGCAGTCCAAGTCCAACTCTCGCCATATCCTCCAGTACCCGATGGTGATTATGTTGCTGCCCCAATTTCTGACGTGGCCATGACACGCAATGTGGCACTCCCCAACACGGTGGTTACCGTTAAGGACAACCGAACTTCATTTCCCGTCCTCAATTTCGGCTTCTCAGCGCAAGTTATTCCACGCGGCATGTCACTTGCGCATCTGACACCACTGGTCGACCACACAGTTTCCGCCCTAACCACCGATTCGCCACGCAATTTTTCATCAACGTTGTTCTCGTCACGTTCCTGTTCCGACCTTTTCAAGCCAAAGCTATCTGACAAGCTCACCTCTGAACAAGTCTCTACTTTCTGCCGTGTGCTTGCTTCTTATCAGGACATCTTTGACCGGCGATCGTATTTGGGCCAGACATTCGTTGTAACCCATCGCATCGACACCGGTGACGCTCGACCCATTCGCCGACGACCCTGCCGTGTGTCAGCCCCGGAGCGTGCTATTATACAGCGAGAAGTCGATAAAATGCTTGATAAGGGCATAATCGAACCCTCATCTAGTCCCTGGTCCTCACCCGTTGTACTTGTTAAAAAGAAGGACAATAGCTGGAGATTCTGTGTTGATTACCGCAATCTCAACCATATTACCAAGAAAGATGTCTATCCCCTACCGCGCATAGATGATGCACTCGATTGCTTGCACGATGCCAAATATTTCTCTTCAATAGACCTTCACTCAGGCTACTGGCAGATCGCTGTGGACGACAAAGACAGAGAGAAGACGGTCTTCAAGACTCCTGATGGACTTTATCAGTTCAAGATGATGCCTTTTGGATTATGCAATGCCCCCGCGACATTTGAGCGCATGATGGACTCTCTTCTTCGAGGCATGAAGTGGACCATCTGCCTCTGCTATCTTGACGACGTTATTGTTTTTCGACTACTTTCGACGACCATCTTACCCGTCTGTCCACAGTGCTTGATGTTTTTCGACGTGCCAACTTGCAACTTAACTCGTCCAAATGCCGCTTTGGGCAACGCCAAATCTGCGTACTCGGCCATCTTTTTAACGCTGCGGGCGTTCAACCAGACCCTGCGAAAGTCCGAGCAGTTCGCGACTTCCCCACACCCCGCTCAGCCAAGGACGTCCGAAGTTTTCTGGGACTGTGCTCCTATTTCCGTCGTTTTGTCGAGAAGTAGCCGTCGTTTGCTGAAGTAGCCCGTCCTCTAACCTGCCTCCTCAAAACAGATGTCGCATTCACCTGGGCCAACAGCAAGCAAACGCCGTCTCGTCGCTCGTTGACATTCTCACCAATCCACCAGTCCTAGCACACTTCGACCCATCTGCCGCCACGGAGCTTCGTACTGACGCGAGTGGCCAAGGCATAGGCGCAGTGCTGGCGCAGTGGCAACAAGGCATGCACCGCGTCGTCGCGTATGCAAGCCGACTGTTGTCGCGCTCGGAACAAACTTATTCCATCACAGAACGCGAGTATTGAGCTCTCGTCTGGGCCATTGCGAAATTCCGACCGTACCTGTATGGCCGACCATTCTCAGTTATTACGGACCACCATGCGCTTTGCTGGCTCTCCTCACTCAAGGACCCTACGGGGCGCCTTGGTCGCTGGGCGCTGCGCTTACAAGAGTACACTTTTTCCATATCCTATAAATCCGGACAACTTCACAAAGATGCCGACTGCTTGTCTCGTTACCCAGTCGATCCCCTTGACACGAGGGAAGATGAGCAAGAGGCCCTCGTTCTTTCAATTACCGACTTCACCGACATAGCTGCTGAACAACGCCTCGACCCCTCTTTGCGTGCTATTATAAATGGTCTGCACTCTCCCCACCCTGACCACTCCTTACAACTGTTCGTTCTTCACAACGACATCTTGCACCGCTACAACGCCCGCCCTGATGGTGCTGAGCTTTTACTCGTTGTTCCTGTGCATCTTCGCTCAGACGTTTTGGCCCAGCTGCATGATGCCCCCTCCGCTGGACACCTAGGGGTGTCACGCACGTATGACCGCATTCGCCGCCGATTCTTTTGGCCTGGCCTCTACCGTTCTGTGCGACAGTACGTTGCGGCATGCGACCTCTGCCAGCGCCGCAAGACACCTGCTCTGAGTACCCTCCAGCCCATCGAAGTACCAGATGAGCCATTTTTTCGAGTCGGCCTTGATCTTCTATGGCCTTTCCCCGTGTCGGCCACCGGTAATAAGTGGATTGCTATTGCTACCGACTACGCAACGCGGTATGCCGTTACACGCGCCCTCCCCACCAGCTGCGCTACTGATGTAGCCGATTTTCTTCTTCACGACATCATTCTGCGTCATGGTGCTCCTCGTCAGTTGATCACCGACCGCGGCAGCTGTCTTCTATCTAAAGTAGTCGACGAGCTCCTGCGATCCTGCTCTACCCACCACAAGTTCACTACAGCATACCATCCGCAAACCAACGGCCTTACGGAACGCCTCAACCGTACCCTGACGAATATGTTAGCGATGTACGTCTCCAAGGATCACAAAGATTGGGACATCCACTTACCTTTCGTTACCTTCGGATAGAACAGTTCACGTCATGATACAGCTGGATTTTCACCTTTTTACCTACTGTTTGGTTATGACCCGCCTTTGCCCATGGACACCATGCTCCAATCTGACGCCCCCTCATCGACTGCTTATGCTCGTGATGCCCTGGCCCGAGCTGACATCGCCCGCCAAGTCGCCCGGGATCGTTTATGTGCCTCGCAGCTTAACCAAAACAGTGCTTACGATCGCCGGCACCGCGACGTACAGTACTCTCCGGGGTCACTCGTCTTGCTGTGGTTACCATCACGTCGTGTTGGTCTCTGCGAAAAACTAATGTCCCGTTACGTTGGCCCCTACCGCGTCATGCGCAAGGTCACCAGCGTGACCTATGAGATAGCTCCACTCCATACCACGTCAGTGCCAGCTTCAGTACCGACCGATATAGTGCACGTCTCACGGTTTAAACCATACTACTGACGCCTCGAGAATTGATCGCACCGGGACGGTGCTTCTGCTGCCGGCGGGTAATTGCACGGGCTAAGTAGATGCCTGAGAATGACGACGACAAAGTGCCGAACGTTAACGTGCTCGGACTGCAGCAGCGTTGTACGCATTAGCTCGCCAGTATATTCGCCAGTACGCTTTTGCTCGCCATTGTATACTTTATTCCCCGTAACAATATTCACAGGTGCACGCTGCGCTGCGTTGCTTTGACGCATGTGCATTTCAGCGTGTCTGGCGTCCCTCTGTCACGAATAGAGGGAGACGCAGTGTTGCCTGGGTAACGCATCGGCGCGAGATGCAGCATGTCACATTTTGCGCCGGTCGCGTCTGGCCGCGCCCATGGACGCTCCTCGCACCTGACGCGCCTGGCATCAGACTATAGAGTGCTCGCGCTTTGCTAACGAAGTGTCGCTGTGCCCAGCGTACGCACACGTTAACTTTACTTTGGTATATATTGGTCTCTTTATGATGCGCTCGTGGCTGTTTTGCTAGCTCCACATATACCGAATTTGGTGTTACGTGACGTCAAAAGATGACAAAATATATGACTGGTGCAAGCATGATAATCCTCAAACACGTGTCATGTAAGAACATGACAACATACGACGCTCATAGCGTGCTCACGGCCGTTTCGCTAGCTCCAGATATACTAAATTTGGTATCACGTGACGTGAATAGATGAGAAATGTAAAATTCACATCTATACATGATAATAATGACACGGAAGTCATGTACGGCATCGTTTACATACCTCGTGACGTTTTGCAGATTCTAGAGTGACATATCAACCTTTCTCATTCGTGTTTCGCATATAATCGATTCCCACTGTACGTGGGATCTGCCAATTTTTGTAAGCGTCTTATCTGGCTGCGATAGGCGTCCTACAAGTACGGGAGATGTGGATCAACCACGGGTGTTTCCTGTGCCGTCTGTTCGTTTTTGGTGGTTCCCATGCATGAATAAATTCACGAATGTATGTATGAACAATGCATGAATTTGGGTCCTCTAAGAAAAGCTGCCATTTCCGATGGAGGCGGAAATGTTGTAGGCCCGTGTCCTCAGATTTGGGTGCACGTTAAAGAACCCCAGGTGGTCTAAATTTCCGGAGCCCTCCACTACGGCGTCTCTCATAATCGTATAGTGGTTTTGGGACGTTAAACCCCACATATCAATCAAGAAAAGCTGCCAACCCCATGTAGAACTCGCAGCACAGTAGCAGCGAAAGCTGGAAGAGCGGCCGTTCTAGAGCATTTTTAAACACTTTTGGAGCGACTACTCACGCTCACGTGCATGGTGCCCACTATGCCGTAAATAAAAAAAATTGTTTTCGTCATTATTTTCAAGTCATTATTTTCATTCTTCGGAAAAGCATGGAACGCTTCACACTTGTAAGGTATTAAAATATACACTTTGTTATTGCTGTGGCAAATGATGGTAAATTGCTCTTGAGGCTTCGATAATGGGTTGGAGTATTTAACGTTCCACTCGTTATGCAATGCGCATTTAGTGATGCCTGGTCGTTACTTTACTGTTCTAAATTGTTGTGAAACACGTGTTAACGCAATTCGATACCCGACATGAAGCCTCCACCGGGTTAGTTTTAACCACAAATGTTAAAAAGCTGTTTCTAAGGGAATTCAAAACACCGGCGTAGCTCTGTGGTACAGTATAGGGCTGCCACGCAGAAGACCCGGCTTTGATTTCCTATCTGTGCTTGAAATGTCTTCATACATTTAGTTTTTTTTTCTTATTTCGCACGGTAGTGGTTATAGACGCCAGGGGCTGTCCAGCGGCAGCTGCGAAGTACCACGCCAGAATCACCCTTGTTGTGATTTCATAACAAATTTAGCTGTAAAAGCACGGGTTTCGAACCAAGTACACGTATACAGGCAGCGCATGATGTGTTATCACTTGTGGCCCTGAAAACTGGAACAGCTCTCTCATCAATTTTGAACACTTTTAATTGTATGAACACTTACAGAGCAACGCACAGGACACAGAAGTCGCCATGAAGTGTACACCAGACCATATTTGACCATCAGCGTTTTTATTCTGTTTATTTTTATACACACAGCCTAATATGAACTTGTGAGCATATTTGCCTTGTTGAACTTTCAAAGCAAGTATGCATAAAAGTTTCATATGAGCTCGGCATTAAATTACGTCGCTACAGCAATGCTGAGTACGAATAGATGCTTGTTTCTGTGTCGTACTTATAATATGGCACTTTCGTTGTCATTATGAGCCTTTTAAGACGCACTAGAGAGCTTGCAATGCACTTAGTACGCCTCCCTGAGCGTAAGAAAATTGTTCGCGCGGACAAATGTGCGTTAGACATGCGCGAACCAGGCATGCCTAAATGAGCACCGTGGCTATATTTCGTGCTGCGACAGCGCTGAACTTGCACCCGCAGATTGTAGACGCTTGAGAGGGTAAAGCAAAATGTAAGAAAAGTTGCAGGTTCTCGTCAGCGCAGCGACCACTGCACGAACCGGGAAGTGTAGCACGAACTACTCGGCGAGATATTTCATGCGTTAGAGCCCGAGCATGTCATAGGAGAGAAAAAAAAACTCAATAAATGGACACTATGGTCAAATAACGAATTACGTCTGCGGGAATTCTCAATTATGACAACGTCTAAAACGACAATATCAACAGCAGTGCCCTACTTACCGAAAAATTGAGGTAAATGAACCAGAACACATGCGCCACGAGTAGGGCATTCGCAAAATGATCCCGATAATGTCAAAATTGTCACCTACCAATAATCACTAGTAATTAAAATAGCTACACTAAATCTAAATAAAATAGATTTCGTGGATCAATAGACGTAACAAACTGCTGTTTGTTTGTTTATGCTCGATTTATGGACAAAAAAAACCACCGGACGATATTGTGGGTGCACTGCACTGGTACTGTGGGCAACGGTGCGAGTGGTTCAAAGGCCAAGTTTTCGCCTGGTCAAACTGGACAGGTCATGCCATCTAGTGGAGCCCGGGGGAAGAAGCATGCCTGCCATCTCGAAGGCCATGGCAGGAAATCGTTCAATTGCCGTTGTTGCTGCGGTGGCTCCCGCTACTTTCTCGCTATTGCGACTAGTGTCGTTGGCCCCTTAGTAAAGCGGGGCAACGTTGTGCGTGGCAAGACTGACGTGAAAGTTTCCACCTAGAGGCGCATAGTTTGAAATGTGCTAGTGCAGCGCGGACCACTAAAACATGGTTTTATTTTAAAATAATCAGTTTCTTGGTACAAATGTAGCACTACAAGGTATCTGGATAGCTCTTTCCGCAATCAACATTGACTTAATGTTTGCATTTAGTGTTTTTACCACTCTCAAGGGCGACTTTCCCCCACATTTGCACCATTCCTGCAACAGCGGCATTGTTCGTTTTTCAGAGTCGACTCGTAATTTGCCTCAGCGAAATTCCTGAAAGGTCCCACTCTCTCGGTTTGCCTTTCTGCTCTAGAAAGCTTCTGTGATTCACTTTCTTGAATTGTGACGCGCAGCTATCACATTTGTCGCACGTATTTGTAAACATTTGGGATAAGTTACTATTTTTGCGCCATTCTACTGTAAATCAGAGAGCAGCAGAAGATTTTTTTTTGCGCTCGTAAGATAAAAAACGATTATGAAAAGTGTTTTTCTTCGCAAATATGAAACACAAATAGAAACACAGTCAAATGGGTATGGTATGACTGTCTAACAAGTACAAGAATATAATAAGAACAAAGATAGGTGTTGATTATTTGAGCACGCTAACGCATATACAAGAAAGAGGCCGATGTCGAAGTGAAAACTCCTTGGCAGGGAAAGTTGACCCATGAGATCTCCTTTTTTACCAATATTTGGCAGACACGCCTTCCGGTTTATTTCGAAAGACCGCCTGCCGTGCCCACAGGGTATTTCTTCAGGGTAACGAGGAAGGGAAGGTAAAAAATAGAAAAGAAGACATAGGCGCCAAAAGAAGGAGCTGAACTCTTGGGCGTAGCCACATGTGCCTACCTACTCGAACTACGTCTTACGAACTCGAGGGTCCATTGCACCTCGTTCACCCGACCTGTTTCCGTGGAACCATGATGAAAAAAAGGAGCCGCTGCGAAGTTGATATTGTCACGTAAGAGTGAGGGTAGCCCGAAGACAGGAGACCGGGAGGCTAGTAGAAATAGAAGGAGATCCGTTTATTTGGCGGACTTGCGCCCACTAAAGGAAAACAGACACATCGGCTTAGCGGGTGGCGAACAGCGTGTTCGACGGCCGTCGGGGAACAGAATGTCCCACTGGATCGCAAGGCGCGTTCACCATCCGAGATACAGTCGCCGTAGCGTCTGGCGCTATCTCGTTATCAACGAATGGTCGACGTGCGGGCCATGATCTTCGCAGATGAATCGCGGTGCATCCTGGACCAGGATAAGGCCGCGTGCCGACGGTATCGGCATGCGCAACACTATCCGCAATACGCCTCGCGGCGTTGCTCCCCTCCTCAACGTAAGCATCTGGTGGAGGTGCGGGGTATGCACAAAAACGACCTTAAAACAGCCACTGCAGAGAACTAGGACGCTGAAGACACAGATACTCGAAGCAGTCGCCGCCTCCGAAACCTGCCACCTGAGCTGGGACCGCTATCGGACCCCACGCGACCACGAAAGGACGCTTCCACAGCCACCATGAGCACCCCGCAATCACCTACCCCTGTCATGCTGCAGCAGCCGCGGGTGCCCCCAACTTTCCATGGTTATGCCGCTGAAGACCCAGAAGAATGGCTCGACCAATTCGAGCGCGTGGCTACCATAAACAGGTGGGATGAAGAAATGAAGCTGCAATACGTTTACTTTTCCCTGGACGGCCCCGCCAAAACGTGGTATGAAAACCATGAGACCACACTGACCACCTGGGAATTTCTGAAGAATGAGTTGCTCAGGACCTTCACCAGCATCATGCGAAAAGAAAGGGCCGAGCTGCTGCTAGAATCGTGGACTCAACAGCCCAATGAGACCCTAAACGTGTACGTCGAAGAAATGAAACGTCTTTTTAGGCGAGCGGACCAAGACATGACCGAAGACAAAAAGGTCGGATACCTAATGCGAGGGGTGAAGGAGTCGCTTTTCGCCGGTCTCATAAGGAACCCTCCTAGAACAGTCGCCGAATTTACTATCCGCAATACGCCTCGCGGCAATATAACGTAACTTTTGTGAGGGTGTTGTGCAAGGTGGGGGAGTAGGCACCGCAACCAAGTCACCATGAAAAAAAGAATGATGTGCGTAGTCTGAACTGTTCCTCCCGCTTACGCTACGAAGAAGTTTTTATGTCGAGGACGTTGACAGACTAATGAGCCAGAAAGTGTAAACGTGAACAGCACAGTAAGCATGACTGAAGATAACCATGGTGCTGGTGGGAGAGCATGCAGGACAGCAGTTTAGCAAGAAACCGAGGAACATTGTTCGATACGGAAAACTAGAGAATAGGACTAGACATGTACAAACAAAGGTGCTTTTTCAGGCAATGCGTGAATAAAGAGCGCAGTCACTTCAGGCTACATTTAACGCGTGATAACTGTATACTGCCTGTGTCATTTCTCAGTTCCTTTTCTTGTGAGAACCTCCTGTATTTGCGCCAATTTTAGAAATAAATTGATTCCGCTTTTATTATTCGGAAATTTCTTGCCGCGCGTAACGCAGGGAACCCCAGGACAAAAGAGGGCCTCGACACTGGCTCAGTTTGTAGAACGGCGGTGTGTGTTTCTTGCTTTACTCTTTCTTCGAGGTTCAGGCTCGTATTTTCGGATCGTAAATAATCGTAACTACACTGAGTCTTCCTCGTATTTATTTTTTTATTTATTTATTTATTTATTTATTTATTTATTTATGAGGCAACTTTTCAAGCTGTTCTGCTTGTTACAACTCATGGCTGCTTTCTTCTAAAGAAAGTGATTAGGTTGGGGGGGAGGGGGGCAAGCTACGCAGCGAGGCTTGGTGTAAACCACTGTTGTTTCGCGTCACATCTTTTGTTTCCTTCGCATGCACAGCTTCACAGAAGTGGACTGGCTGCCTGCACGCTTCTGCTGCCTCGGCATCCAGTGAACAAAATGCTTTGCTCCTCGGGCAGAAAAGCGGGGTTCTCCTTTCTTTTTCTTAATCTGCATTCTCTTCTGTTGCGTTTACAGTCGGCACATCATTGAAGCAGCTCGGCGTTCCCGAGTAGGGCCGCCGGCCCTTCAGACCACGTGAAGACGCTTTCCACCAGAAATTGAATTTCAGTGTTGAACGCTGATAAATAGAAAGTACAGGGCAAAGCCAAGCAGATAGAATGACCGAAACTTTCTAAGAATGCCGCATCAGAACCAAACTCACGCGCACATGCTGAGCCGGAAAAACGAAATACAAAAATTATGTTGACATGGATAGCACACGATTGTCAAGATCCGCCCTCCCTCCTTTCTTCGTTTAGAGGCGCTGTTTTCTGCACGCAATAGTGGAAGGTCAGAATATATTATCACGTTTATAACTAGGCTAGGGAAATTGGAGCGAATATACAAGCCGTAGCACGGAAGGCACCATCACTTTAGTTAGGCAGTATGTTTCTCTCATGCCCGCTGAATGTTACGATCGCTGATGCCCTAGCGAAGGCCGTAGAGCAATACGGGGACTATAATCCCGACCATCGTTCTTTTCATTTGATTTTGCCAAAAAACAAATAAGAACGTTGAAGTGCTCTCTCCTAAGCGCGTATATATATATATATATATATATATATATATATATATATATATATATATATCGATACGTGTATGGAACTGTCGCTTCGGCAAGGCTGAAATGGCACCCGAAAGGAGGAAGACGACAACGTGGTTGCTGGGGGTTGGTCTCTCGAGCTTCCCCTGTTGGCCTGCATGACTGTGCGCTCTTAAAGCCGTTAGCAGGACCTGCTGTCGGTGAATAAATTTTGCCCGTAACATCTTTTGGTGGAAGGTGCGGGGTCTTCACACTACCCGGCTCTGGAACTCGGCAGTGGACGCCAGCTTTGTCCAGCCGCGATGCCTGAAACAGGCACTCGGGCCTCGCCATCCGCGCCGGCTTCATCACCTGTAATTCCCCCCCCCCCCCCATCTTCTTGACCCTGGCACGTTTTTCGGGATGGACAGCCTGGACGTCGAAGAATGGCTCGCATTATTCGAGCGTGTCAGCAAGCACTACAGGTGGGATGAGACGCTTATGCTGGCAAATATTCTATTCTACCTGCGGGGTACGACACGCACCTGGTATGAGACGCATGAAGAAGAATTAACCAGCTGAGACACATGCAAGCAAAAGCTTCACGACTTGTTCGGTCGGTCAGTTGCTCATCAGATGGCAGCCAGGCAGGAACTCGCGTCGCGTGTTCAATCATCGGAGTCGTACGTCACGTACATCCAAGACGTACTGGCACTGTGCCGGAAGACTAACAAAAACATGTCCGAGGCGGACAAGATCAGCAACGTGTTGAAAGGCATTGCTGATGATGCTTTCAACATACTAATGTGTAAGAACTGTACCACTGTCGACTCCATCATATCTGAATGCCGACGATTTGAACAAGCTAAAAGCAGGCGAATAACGCACCACTTCACGAGACTACCAAACACCGATGCGACTTCGTCTTGCGAGGATTCGGCAGCGCTCCGTTCACTTGCACCTCCTGCCAATATCACAAGGATTGTTCGCCAGGAGCTGGAGGCCATGTCGCCCGCTTTCTATCAGCCCTCTGCGCAAGACAACTGGGCAACAATCTCGCTTATTCAAGCCGTCGTACGTCAGGAGTTTGCTAACCTTGGCGTCCAGGTTCCCCAGCCCGCCAAGATCAGGCCGCAGCCCATGAGCATTCCCGTCCACAACGCTGACCATCACTCTGCTCCACTTGTCGCTGCGGCAGCTTCGACTCCTCGGTTTCCACCACGCTACCGAAATTCATCTGAGTGGCGCACGCACGATGATCGACTCATCTGCTTTTCTTGCTCTCGAGTTGGGCACATCTCCCGCCATTGCCGCAACAGGCGGTATTTCCGGCCAAGCTTTCCTAAGGTCGACCGCCGTCAGGACCGTAGACACTATTCGCAACCCGCCTTTCTGGATGACCATCCTCAAGACCCTTCACCTCACCGTTCATCTCCACGCTCCGAACCGTCCTACGCTGACGTCGTCGAACAAATAAACTGGTCTAGCCGCTCGCCCTCACCTCAGGGTCGGCCATCACTCTCCCCTCAACACCGCCGCTCTCAGTCACCTGCTTATTCTGGTCATCCCCCGGGAAATTGACGAGCGCAGCTCCTGGAGGTGGCACTGCGTTGACGACTCGAAACGAAAACCCTCATCCGGCTACAAATTCAAGACGCAATTTACTTCGAGTGTTCGTTGATGGCGACGCCGTTACTGCTCTAATTGACACTGGTACCCAAGTATCTGTTATGAGTTCAACACTTCAATCTCGCCTGAAAAAGGTTTCACACCTGCTATGTTGTCTACTGTTCAAGTGACCAACGGAAGTCGAACATCGGTGCTTGGCATGTGCACTGCCCGCGTTACTGTTGCCAGCCACCACACTTCCGTCTCACCTGTTAACAGACCGTGGTCGCTACTTTATACCTCGTGTGGTTGATGATCTACTCCGATCTTGTGCTACCCGTCACAACTTCACCACATCTTACCACCCTCAGACTAACGGCCTTACAGAGCGCCTAAACCGCACATTGACAGACATGCTTTCCATGTGCATATCTACCGACCACACTGATTGGGGCATAGCTCTGCCTTTCGTCACCTTTGCCTATAACTCGTCGCGTCATAAAACAGCAGGCTACTCCCCATTTTATCTACTCTTCGGACGTCATCCCTTAATGCCCTTCGACACACTGCTTTCATCAGACCAACCATCCTCCACTTCATACGCTCAGGATGCGATCACCCGTGCTCTCACGGCACGCGCGGTAGCCCGCGCTCAGTTATTGTCGTCGCAGACAGCACAAAAGTCCCTTTACGACCGTCTACATAGGGATGCTGTTTCTTATGTGGGATCTCTTGTTCTCTTGTGGCTCTCATCTCGATGTGTTGGCCTCTGCGAGAAACTACTATCGCGATACGCTGGGCCCTACCGCGTCCTTCGTCAGGTCACACCTGTAACCTACGAGATTGCCGCTACCACAAGCTCATCGGCTGCTGCACTCAGAACGGAAATAGTCCACGTTTCCCGTCTCAAGCCCTACAACGTGGACTCGCTCATTTAACAGGCACCGAGACGGTGCCTTACCGGCCGGGGTGATGATACGTGTATGGAACTGTCGCTTCGGCACAGCCTAAATGGCATTCGAAAGGAGGAAGACGACAACGTGGTTGCTGTGGCTTGGCCTCTCGAGCTTCCCCCGTTGGCCTGCATGACTGTGCACTCTCTAAGCCGTTAGCGAGACCTGCTGTCGGTGAATGAATCTTCCCCGTAAAAATATATATATAGTTTGTTGTGCAGGCGAGGGACCTTTGCCTAAGTAAATGCCCCATGCTTCAGCCCAGAATAAAGCGGAGCTCGTTGTTGAACTCGCTGAAAAAGCAAGAAGCTTGGTGCACTATTTTCAATAATGACCTCCTACAGCCTTTATTATTTTAGGTTTCGCCTGGCGATTGCATTGACACCTATGCAGACATGAATATTGAAGGAAATTGCGTGCAGCTGGTTTTACAATGCATTAGTGCACCAACATCAATGGAGGCAGGCTCGCCAAGATTCAAAGAAGCTCTTTACATATATGAATAGTTGGTTGTTGTATGACGCAAGGCAGCAGCGCTCATTTTGTTCTTCGCCTCTCAAATAAGGTTAAGATTGGTTATATATTATGTATAATGGTTCAATGATTGCAACGCAGAGGCACAATTTCCGGCAGAGTTTCGTTACTCACATGCGAAAAAAAATAAAAAAAATGCAAGCAAAGGAAAGCGGAAATGCTGTCCCCTATGCTATGGTGGTGGTGAAAAACATTTATTTACAAAAGAGAGGTGTAGGACCTCTGTAGAGGCCCCTACAGACTAGGTGGAGTCTCTATTCCGGGACCCCATTGGTTAAAGCCGCCGTCTTGGCTCTCTGGACCAAGGCCTGCTGGGCCTGAAGGTCTGAGCAGCCGAGCAGGGCCGCCTCCCAGTCCTCTCGCCTAGGGTTTGGGTTAGGAGTAATGGCTGCGTTAGCTTGGCAGGCCCACACCATGTGGTAGGTGTCTGCCACCTCCCCACAGTGCTGGCACTGTCCTGTGACCGTAGGGTCGAAATGTTTGACTATGGCAGGACATAGCAATGTATTCGTCTGGAGGCGAAGCAAAATGCGCTCCTCTGCTTTCTTCAACCCCCGTGCGGGGGGAGGGTAGCGGCGATGACTTTCCCGATAATAATAAAGAATTTCCTTATATCGGAGGAGAGGGTAACCCTCCTCATCGGTCTCCATCGGCATTGACGAAGGTAGCCCGGAAATGAGCGCTCGGGCAGCCGCATCTGCAGCCTCATTTCCCCGCAATCCCTGATGGCCCGGTGTCCATATAATGCGTTTCGGATGAGGGTCCGTGTCTCTTATGCAGTTGCGCAGTATTGTCTCGGCTAACGGTGATATGTACCCGGCTGTATAATTACGACACGCTCGGCGCGAATCCGTGATAATATACCGGGAATTACTGTGAGAGGCCGCAAGGGCAATGGCGACCTCCTCAGCCTGTGTTACAGAATACGCCCTAAAGGTTAGCCCATCCACCTGTGTGCCCTCGTGAATAGCAGCCGCCGTGTACCACCCCTTGGAGGTGGGGCCAGCAACGTCCACGTAGTACACACCTGGCTTCTGTCCAAATTGTCGTTCCAGCGCCCGAGCGCGTGCGTCACGTCGCGCTGTGTGTTCATCTCTGTCCATTTTAGTGGGTAGAGGTCGGACCAGAAGGGCTGTGCGCCACAGTTCTGGCACTTTGACCCGTTCCTGTTGTTCGAAATCATGTCTTATGTGCAGACGTGCAAGCAGGCGTTGGCCAGAGTTGGTTTGGGCTAGCCGTGTGTACTGGTTTAAAAGATGGGCTTCCTTCAGCTCTTGGTATGAATTAATCACACCCAATGCCTTGAGACGGCTGTTGGATGTAGAGATCGGAAGATCAAGAGCCCGCTTTATTGTCTTTTTAATGATTGCCTCGATTCGTTCTTCCTCATGTTTGCGGAGGGAGAGGTAAGGGACGGAGTACATGACCCTGCTGGTGACAAAAGCGTGCGCTAGCCGCAACGCATCTGTGCACCGAAGTCCCCCCCTCTTGTTGGAGACCCTGCGGATCATGCGACCCACCTGGTCTCCTATCTTCCTTAATTTCGTCAATGTTGTGTCAATCCGGAGCTGCTGGTGAATGTATAGGCCCAGGACCCTGATCTCCTCCGCTCGTCTGATTGGGCCCGCAGGAAGAGTGATGGAGATATCTGTGTTGTCTTTAGGCATGCCTCTAATGTGAAGGAATTCGGATTTGTTGGGTGCGCATTCGAGTCCGCAACGCGCCGCGTAGGTGTGTACAATTTCGGCAGCCTGTTGCAGACTGGTCTCAATGGCACCTAAGTTCCCTTGAGTTGCCCATACCGTAATGTCATCGGCATAGAGGGCATGATGAATGCCCTCTATGGCCGCCAGCTGACGTGGCAGGTGCATCATTGCGACGTTAAATAGAATGGGGGAGAGAACAGCCCCTTGCGGTGTCCCTCTGGTACCCATTTGATACGGCCCGAATTCGGAGTCCTATGCTATAAGCGGGCTGTTTTAGATCAGACGTATTATCCTCTTTTTGGAATGACGCGAGCCATATAGCCTAGTCTATTGACGAAGACATCATGTTCTCGCAAACTCCCACTTTCGTGCAGCACCGCATAGCAAAACGACGAAAAAAAGAACATACAGGGGTACACGCAGGGACAAAGGCGTCTTTCTATTTGATACGAAATAGAGGTGCTCCTACGCTTCGTTTGCGTTCGGATTCGCTCGGAAGAACACGCTCCCGTTCAGGATTCTCATCGATATTGATGGCGTTTGCTGGCACAAAAGAACATCTTGTTCGCAGTTGTTTTATATTTATCGTCGTTCTCCTAAAGAGACGTCGCGTTCTCCGGTTGGTCGCTAGGCGTGGATTATCCATCTCTCACGCAGCCCATATCCGCGCCTTTGGCTTGTTCTTCCTTGCTTGAGAAATAGTCGGTTCTGTGGGAGCCGATATCATTCACGATGGAAATAGAAGACTGAAAAGTAGATAAATATATGACGGTCGACGTTATTACCTTGTATCGCTTCGCCGGCACCTCTGTATCACTGCGCATTTTTCGCCTTTCAGTGCTCTTGTTTTTCATCGTATGCGTTTGTCACTGTTTGCCACTATAAGTCTCTCCTCTCCCTTTTTGAATCTTCCTTCTTCAGTATTTCTATTCACTTGGTTTTCTATTTGCCTAGTTCGTAGCCGCAAGCGGCGAAATTGAGCACGTTGTTTCGGCTCTGGGGACAAGCTTTTGTTCACACCATGAATCATACGGTTAGGCGATTCGGGAACGGCGCACCGTCCATCATCGAACACGGGCATGTGTTTATAGGTTTGAAGAAAGAAAATATTACTATTGAGTTAGTTGGCATGCAAGACAACAAAAATCTAATCCACATAAGCAGCAGCTGTTTTTCCTTCTCTTTATTGGATTGATGTCCTTTTAATTGAGAAGCCTTTCTTAGCGAGTTCGGCGACTTTCAGCGTATCTATCTATCTATCTATCTATCTATCTATCTATCTATCTATCTATCTATCTATCTATCTATCTATCTATCTATCTATCTATCTATCTATCTATCTATCTATCTATCTATCTATCTATCTATCTATCTATCTCTCTATCTATCTATCTATCTATCTATCTATCTATCTATCTATCTATCGATCTATCTATCTATCTACGACTTTAACTCTCCTGACCATTTGATAATGGGATCTATATGAGATATGGTATGCCATGACATGACTGTATGACGAGCATAACCCACTAGCCATAACACGAAAGTGAATACATGTATGTCATGAATGTCGTAATTTACATGTCATGGTCTTGGTGCTCCTGCGGTGGTTTCGATAACATGATATATCACAAAACTGGTTTGATATGATATGACTGCATGGGGAACATGAGTGACATTTAAGGACATGACTGCATGCCACGCTCATAATGCGCTCGTGGTCATTTCGCTAGGTTCACACACACCAAAAGGTGTTATGCGACGTGACTGGATGATGAAGGTATATGACTGGTGCGATCAAGACAATCATTAAATGCGTGTCAGTTATGAGCATGACTACATGCCACGCTCATGATGCGCTCGTGGTCATTTCGTTAGCTTTACATATACCAAATTTGTATTACGTAACGTGAATAGACAATTAGGGTGAATGACACGTTCAAACATGATACTCATGACATGCGTGTTATGTAAAACGAGACTACATGCTACGCTCATAGCGCCCTCGTGGCCATTTTGCTGGCTCCACATATACCAAATTAGGTATCACGTGACGGGAATAAAGGACGAAGGTATGACACGTCTAGACATCATAATCATCACATGCGTGTCATAAGAAACATGACTAAGTGCTTCACTCATAGCGTGGTCGCGGCCGTTTTACTAGCTAGTAACGTTTGCTTCACATATAGCGAATTTTGCATTACGTGACGTGAATGGATAACGAACAAAAATGCCAGGCGCAAACATGGTAATCGTGACATGAAAGTCATGTACAGCATAACTTACGTCCGTCTTGTAACGTTGTGCTGATTTTAATGTGAAGCACCAACCTTTCCTATTCGTGCTTCGCATATCATGGATTCCCGCTGTACGAGGGATCTGCAAATTTCATTCTATTCAGTTTCTGTATCACAGTGCCTAATAAATTTACGTGTAGAACAGCAACTGTTATGAACTTTTGGCTTTTTTACAAAAGTTTATTGTTAGACCTTGTACAGTACGCGAATGCGCCAGCCTGACTACTGCCACGACGAGACTGAGAGGTGTGGCAGTTTGGGCTAGTCAGTATGACATGACGATAGTCATATATAGCACGAGAACAGAACGACGACAAAGAGACAAGAAGGAGACGAGCGAGTTGAAGACGTGTTGGAAGTTAGCGCTCGTCTCCCTCTTGTCTCTTTGTCGTCGTTCTGTTCTCGCGCTATAACTATCGGGACCGAGAGGTCAAAAATCCCGATTGTATGGTCGTAATACTGGATAACCACTACTTTATATCAATAGATTGGGGATTTGATGAGTCATTCAAAACGCTCCGACCTAATACGGGGCCCAAGTAATCCGCAGTCACGAAGGATGTGCTCAAACGTACAGACAGTTTCTTTGCATGATTTGCATGTATTTTTTCTGCTCCGAACTACTCAATGATTTTAATCGGTGAACCTGTAATATGTTAGTACTTGACCTTGCGTTTTCACTTGAGCTATGTTCAGGTATAGCGGGGGGTGGGGGTGATTACTTGTTCGGCTTGCACAGACGGGGACAAGGACAAACGCATCTTGTGCCGTTTTTCAACTGTCCCCATTTTTGAAACGCTGTTTTTTTCCTTTTTTTTATGAAAGCTCAAATAACAGTCTTATAGGGACTCAGTAGAGCAAAAATCTGTCTTGAGCGCCAAGTCTTCTTTTTAGACACTTTGCTTTTCGTTTATCGCACTTCTAAAGCGCAAATATTCTCTAGGTGCTCTTTGATGTAAGCGAACTTTCGCACTTTCGCACGGGCAATATTACACCGTCTTTTTGTGGGTTCAGTAAACGAGCGCACAAAGCCAATGCATGCAGCGTGACGTTGAAGTGTAAGTAGATCAGCGCTTGTAGCCCATCCTACGCATCAAACCACTGGTACAGCTTTCTATTGTAATGCGGGAAAGGCAAATATGACTCTTCGCTTCAGCATTTAGACCAGGTTGAGTAGTGCTTCTAATATAGTTAACAGAGGTTTAAAGTTTCCCTGGCTCATATTCCACACATTCATAGTAAACTATTTTGTATTTTACTTGCTGTCTACACATTACTGCCCGATGTATCTTGAGCTTGTGCTTAATTTCGGGACGGAAGAAACAAGTAACAGCAGAAAACAAACCAAAAAGCATGCGAAGGACACATTTGGAAGAAAAAGAAAACTTGAAAAAAAAAACAAAAATGCGAAAACTGCCAACTTTTTAATGAAAATGAAATTAGTAGTATTTATTCATTTATAATTTATAATATCCTCAGCGTTAAACACATTACAGGGGTGAGTGGTAAAACGTAAAAATGGTTAGCAAATACGAGAGAGACAAAAACGAGAAAAACGGAAGGATGGGAGGTTAACCAGATACAAGTATCCGGTAAGCTACCCTACATTTTGGTTGGGGAATAGCGCGTTGAAAGAGAGAGAGGTAAAAATAGATAAGAGCAAAACACGGACACACGAACACACAAAATCAATGCACTCAGAGTCGTTCCCACAGAGCAGTAGTTCGCAAAAAGCCCAGTAGCGCTTGCACGTCCTTCTGTGATGATGAATCTATGCGATGCCGCAGTATACGTTCGTGTGACAGCAGCTGGTCATCTAACTTGCTGAGTGTATTAGAAAGGTATTGTCTTTGTATGCTATATTCCGGGCAGTCGCACAGGACGTGTAAAATTGTCTCTTTAACGCCGCAGTGTGCACAGGCGGTGGTATTCATAGTAAGTACAAAGGAAGAAAACAATGCAAATATAGTTAACGATAGGCACAGTATAGCAAATATGCAGTGTAAATATACATATCAGGAAAAAAATGGGCAGATCCAACGTACTGGGAATCAACGTTATGCGAAGCATGTGAAGGGAAGGTGATCGTGTTGCAATTGTTGTTATTTTAGTTGCACGTCACGAAATGACGCTAAATATATTTACAAATTTCGCACGCACAGACATATGTTGAAGAGTTGCAGATGTTTATAAATATAACCAGTTGTTTGCACTTGCGCAACAATGCCTACTAGAATTTGCATATTAGCAACACCAGAAGGTAATATGAAGTGCTTGTGCTCGCGCAGATGCTGGCCCCGGACACTGCTACAAAAATCACCTTCAGCGCATGGCAACGAACCACAATTGACGTTAACTCGACGTGACAGCTGTATCAAAGCAGTACACATGACATGTTTATAAACTTGGGTAAGCAGAATTGCAACCACTATTAACGTTTCACGAAGATTAGCGGCTATTTGAAAAGTAGTTCTGAGACGTAGCGTAGCTCTGTGGTAAGATGCTTCATTGCCACGCAGAATGCTTGGGTTTCATGCCAACTGGTACCCTGACATTCATCCTTTGCATTCGTCGGATTGATGCTAGTGACGTCTCGTATTTCTTGACGCTCGCGCATTAAAATTGCCCGAGTGTGTTCTCGTCGTTCATGGTTAGATACTAAGTGTCAATCAACTGTGGCACATACCTGCATACCAGTGGCACATATTCGCCCGTGGGTATGTGTCACTGTCTGGCGGGAAGTGTTGGACGATGTACACACCGAAATTGTGACATTATTCATGTCTTGGCTACCGCGTCATATTTGTCAAGGCATCTTACCCCGCCATGCTAATTTTGGTTCTCCCCAAGTTAAGAGGGATGCCACGAGACCACCCAAACGTAAGCGGCTAGATAGATAGATACGTTTAAAGTCACCGAAAAAATTCTTCGCATTAGTGACACAGTATCTAAATATGCAGTAATGGCTATTAAAAGGAAATATACAACATGTAATCGTTCATTGTAATATTTATACCTGTGCCACACGGGCAGAAAAATTGGCATTTACCCCCGAATGCCTTCAGATTTATTGCCATTCGCACGGTGCCATACGGGCGAACAAAATGGCATTCATCCGAATGCCATTCGAATGCCATTCGCCACCAAATGCCTTCGCCAGAACTCAGTTGACTGAGAAATGCCTACTCTTGACGACACAGCTCGCGAAGTGCGATTTACCTGAAAGTATATAAAACAAATCATATTGAGCTAAAAACGAAATTTCCCGTCTTTTATTTGCACTAAAGTCTTAAAAAGGTGCTTTGAACGTTATACGAAGAAAATAAAGTATTGATAATGAAACGCTTGTCAAGTTTAGCAAAACTTTGGCAAACAAGCATGCAACACTGGTATTTTCAACGCCATTGCCATCGAGTTCACTTTCTCCACCTTTCCTTCCTCCGTGACTTTCTCCGTGACTCAGGTTGAAATGGTTTGATATTAATTGAAGTTGAATGTCCTGAAGCTGGCGCATAATAACTCGTCTCTGCTCCAAATTTATTCGCTCTTGAGCACAATGCTTTGTACGAAAACACACAAGTGCTGCCGTGAAAAAAACGAACTCTGCGAATATCTTCTTCTGAGAGATGCGACAGGTACGATGCCCTTCCTCCGTGGGTGCGATGCGACAGGCGCCATTTTCTATTTACGCTGTGGATCTGACTAGTGTTGGCTTAGGTTGCTATGGTCGGCTGCAACGTTGTAAAACCAAGCAAGAAACTAAAACTTAGGACAGCGTAATACGCTTATTTCTACATTTAATGATTATCTGATGTGTATAAAGCTTGTAAATGCTTCTTAATTTTTTTGTTGCTATTCACTCAATGCTCACTTGGAAGGTGCTGTGATCGACATCATCAAGTCAAATGTCATTTGCTTTGGACGTGTAGCAGTGCCGGCGAAACAAATGTCATTCGGGAACTGAAGGCCTTCGCCACCAAATGTCATTTTCTATTCCCGTGTGGCACGGGTATTATACTATTGTTACAATTGTTGCTCTGAATATACAATGAAGATGCAAGATACAAAAAGGCTTACAAAAAATTGACTAACAAATTCGCAAATTCGTCATAATCAAAAACGTTGCTGTAATAGTTTATGAGGCAAGGCGGTTCCAGTTCTTTGGCGTGCGCGGTATGTTTGACTGGCAAAACGATTCAGTTTTGAACGATGGAATTTCACCTTATGGGCATGATCCAAACAGTGCGAGATATATATTAGCAAATAAAGCAAGTGACAATAAAGAGATATTTTGCGAAAAAAAACTTAAAACGACGCTAAACGCAAATGGCGACTTATATCACAGTGACATTTTAATGTACAACAACCTCTAAAACAGCAATATTATCAACAGCATTGTCGAACTTACCGAGAAATTTAAATAAATGTGTCACAGGACATGCACCACCAGTGCGACATTTGCAATATAATCCCTATAAAGTGAGAGCATCCAAATACAATTAATCACTAGTAGTCAAAGAAGCTGCAATTAAAAAAAGCTTTCCATGCATCATGAAGTTTAGTAAAATGCTTCTTGTGCGTTTCTGTTTATAGAAAAAAGAAGCAGCTGGCATTACTATGGGAAATGGTACGAGTGGTTCAAAAGTTCAAAAGTTCAGGTTTTGGCTGATAAGGCTGGATAGGTGGGGCCATCTAGCGGGGACCAGTCGAACCAATCAAGCAGAGCCGTGGGTGCCGAGATTGCAGAACTTCGTTCAACAAGCGTTGTTACCATTGTGGCTCCTGCTACTTTGACGCGCAGTAAAGTCGGGCGACATTGGCCACGAAAAAAGTGACGTCTAGAAGACCGCTTTCAAGCGGGTGATTTGT
This sequence comes from Rhipicephalus microplus, assembly GCF_043290135.1. Classification (NCBI taxonomy): domain Eukaryota; kingdom Metazoa; phylum Arthropoda; class Arachnida; order Ixodida; family Ixodidae; genus Rhipicephalus; species Rhipicephalus microplus. The sequence continues at coordinate 187,391,430 of NC_134700.1, read as the reverse complement.
TGTGTGCTAACGTGATGCAGACTATTAGATGTAATTTTATTTCAAAATAGCTACTTCCTGGGCGCTAGAGTAAAAGTACAAGATTTCTGGACCACTATTCCAAACGTCAACTTGATATTTGCTCTTAGTCTTCCTTTAAGCGGAGCATTGTACGATGAGAACCGAGTGTAGGTATTTTAGTGTTAGTCTTTATTAGTGAAATTTTGCCTATTTGGTCGTAATAGGAGCGGCGTAAAGCAAACAGAGTTATTTTGTACTTTTTATAATGAGCTTCCCAAATTATTTTTGTATAGATCTCAAAAATAGGCGGCATAATGAAGTTTAGTGCGAATAATTCTTTTATACACCAGTAGTTTCACAGATGAAGGTGAGTTTCTGAAGTTATGGCAATGAAGATTCCGAAAGCACATTGAAAAGCTTATAAAGCAAAGTTACACACGAAATTTTGAATAATGGCGAATATACTAGAATTGCACTCCAGTGAACGAGAAGTTTTCTCCCAAGAAGTAAAATCTGCAAAGCACACTCCAAGTTACATGGAAAATGAACTCCGGAAACATGGAGCCTGAACCATCGACGATGCTTCAAACTCCACCTGATTTTGAGAGACGGCGCCACGAAGCCCACAGCATTGACTACGGCGTGCGATACTAGATCTCTTCGATGTAGAGAGTGCTGACAAATGATCATGTATAGCGGAGATCGGGTGCCTCCTTCTTCGTCGTCGCAGCACGAAAGCTGGCTAGCGGTGACGCAGCCAGTACTACACGAGCGCCATATATCTCTCGCGTGGCTGGCTTCGCACAATCTGAGAGTAACTCTATGGAAGCAAAGCATGAAGAATGGAAGCAAGTTTAGAAAATGCGCGACAGACACGGGAATATTGCTTCGCTTCAGTGCCGCAAAGGACGATGTCTGAGGAAGGCCAAGTAGCCTCCCTTTAGCGTTGCGCTGCGCTAATGAATGAGTATTGTGGTGGTTTATAGGTACATATATATATATATATATATATATATATATGTACGGTTCGCCCCGCTGCGGTGGCCTAGTGGCTAAGGTACTCGGCTGCTGACCCGCAGGTCGCGGGTTCAAATCCCGGCTGCGGCGGCTGCATTTCCGATGGAGGCGAAAATGTTGCAGGCCCGTGTGCTCCGATTTGGGTGCACGTTAAAGAACCCCAGGTGGTCGAAATTTCCGGAGCCCTCCACTAAGGCGTCTCTCATAATCATATGGTGGTTTTGGGACGTTAAACCCCACATATCAATCAATCAGTAGTCGAAATCGTTACCCGCCTTTAGGGGCAAAGCTCCGATGCCTTGGTCTCGTCCTTCCTACCTCGCCGTGGTTCGTAACCACTTAGTTTGATGACTGACCCAGCTGATGCGGACAGAAGGACGGACGCCACTCATCATCATTCACTCCGTCAATATGCGGTGATTTTTTAGGAGCGAAGCTTCTTGAAGCGGCACCGTTCGTCCCTCGTATTAGGGCGGAACATGTCTTATGCTTTGACCTGCGAGGTGGTGCCGGTGGGAGATTTCTCCTGTGCGTTTTGAACAATAAAAAATTTGCAGCATGCGTATTGATTAAAAGCCGAACTCTCCTATCTCTCATTCCACATTAGCAGCCATTACCATGTACATTGAGCACTATCTGAGAAGAAGGGGTTGCTACGTTACACTCGCTGGGCGTAACCTCCTTGGTTTTAGATAGGTTTAGCGAGCGTTGGTCCGCAGTGCCATGAGTACAGTGAAACAGTATATACCATAAAATTCCTGCCTAAGGTTCCTGCCCACGGCACGTTATCTTTTCACCCTCTTTTCTTTCTTCACATTTACATTACAATTCGATGGAATAACTTTCCCTATACTTTCCTTGGCATTATTGTCTGTTAGATCTTAATATATTGTGTAAAACACGAAAAAACCGAGCTCTTGAGTATACACTTCTTTCTCTATTCATTTACGAGGGTCTTGTACTATCAGACTTGCTGCCTTCTGGTTGTATACGAGGAACTATTGGTCAGCTGCCCACTCGTAATATGTTCACGTGCTATGTGACGCCAAACAGGCTCGTAAAGAGTGTACCACATTCGACGCCATGGCTACTGGTGGCACTAACTGACACTCCCACGTTTTATAAAAAAGACAGTGATACCCAATAAAGTGGCTCACAGGATAACTACGGTGTTAGCTCAGTGGTAGAGCATCGAACGCGGTATTCAAAGGTGTGTTTACAAACACTTGTTAACTATTTCGACTACTAAGTACTCTACTATGGAAGAGCATAAAGTCGTCCCGCGGGCCTCACACTTTATGACGCCTTATTTCGAATCCTGGAGATTTTCCTGCCCACTGCAAGTTATCTTTTCAATCACTTTTTTTTCTTCACATTTACATTACAATTCGATCGAATAACTTCTTCTAATCTTTACTTGGCAATATTGTTTGTTAGTTCTTATTATTATTGTGTCGAACACTAAAAAAACGAGCCTATAAGTATACACTTCTATACACTTCTTTCCATATATATATATATATATATATATATATATATATATATATATATATGTATATATATATAATTTTTTGATTAGCACTACAGGCAAGAAAGAAAGAAATTGGCAGACTGTGATCATTCCGGGAGTCAGCGTCGTGCGAAGCAGTAGGCAATAGTGGCTTATATTCATTTTTTATTGTTTTAATTGAGGCGTTGCTTGCTTGCTGGACTGGTTCCTTTCTGCATCTTGAGTAGTTATGCGTATGTCATGTGCAGGCCCGTAGCGAGGAATTCCTTTCGGACGGGGAGGAACCGCTTGCTGGAGGAATGAATTCTTTAGCAATGTGTCCTTTAAAGCGCAACGGCAAATGGTTTCCGTCCGATTCCTTCATGTTGGGCTATGTGTTAAGTCATGTTAAAGTTCTTTTTATGTTGTCCCAAAAGCTGATAGCGAGCACTGAAACCAACATAAACGTTGCCACAACGTGACGTTACTATAGCGTCTTTTTCATAAGCAGTTTGGGGCACTGACGTAACTCTGTGGTAGAATACTTAGCTACGCCGCAAAATACCTGGGTTTTATTCCGACTGTTTGCGCTAGTTTCTTGCCTTTCCTCTATTTATTCCCTCACCGACAACGTTGTCGCCACCTGCCCCTCCTGCGATACAAACTCTACAACGCATTCGTGTGAAGTTTTTGAAAGTATCTTATCCCATTGCCGGTTTCAGGCAAACTGTCCAGCCCCTGTGGCTCACACTTGCATTTCTTGAACCGTGGTAGGCGGATGTCATGCGTTACTGAAGAAAAGGGTTTCATCTCATACGCGACAAGTACTTCACGCTATTTATGTAAGAATCTGTCGATCGTGTTAGTTATAGGCTAATGCCCTTCCATGCAAATTTTGGTGGGTGTGTCAAGCAAAGAATGCGACTACGAGAGTGCCCAGACATAGATAGATAGATAGATAGATAGATAGATAGATAGTGTGGTAATACTGTGGTAAGAGAGTATAACCCACGAGAGAGTACACCGGGATAGATGACGATAATGTGCGTGAGAGAGACGCTCGTGAAACTCACGAGCTGGCGAACGTCGCCGGACCGGGAGGACGTGGCCAGTCAGGCAGAGCGCCGGACTTTCAGACCGACAGTTCACAGGAATCAAGCTGGTGCGACCAGACCAGCCGTGAAGAGCTTGGTGTGTTCCGGGAACGAACATGCGTTGGGGGCCGGCCTAGCAGCTGTTCGTGTGGTGCTCGAGCGTGTGGTCTGGAGCAGAAATTGTGGCCTCGGTGCCGTGTTCCAGGGGTCCCGGCACAACCCGAGCTGACGCTCTTCCGGAGTAGAGATTGTGGTCTCGGTGCCGCGTCCCTAGGGTCCCGGCACGCTGTGTTATAAAAAGACGTTAAAGAAGTATGAAGAGCGCAAAACACCACACTAAAAAACTTTTGCAGCAGCTATATACTATCACACAGCCACTAGACAAGGGGACAAACAAGGACTTTTGCCACGACGTCCCACATGTACCAGATTGTCATACGCAAAATTGGAGGCACGTTAGCATATCCACGGAGGTCAAAGCTAACGAGAGACATAAAGTCATGAATGTTCTCGAAGGTTTCATAGATATCTTCTCCGATGTGCCGGGAAGACAGATGTGGTTTAATGTGAATTAAAGCGGACTTCGGAGGCTCCAATACAATCACGACAATATTCACTGCCGTTTGCAGTGAAAGATGCCGTGGAAGACGAAATAAGAGGCCTGTTGCAGCTGGGTGTGATTGAAAGATTCGCATCAGCCTACGTTCACCTATATTTGTGGTTAAAAAGTAATATGGCACTATGAGGCTGTACATCGACTTTCGGCAACTGAACGAAGTTACACGCCCGGATTGTGAGCCAATTCCGTGCAGGGAGATGATGTTTGCGAAGCTCGCGGGATGTCACCATTTATGCCATTTCGATTTCACAAAGGGCTACTGACAAGTACCTATGGCTAACCAGTCCAGAGAGCTTAAAGCTTTTTCATGCGAATCCGGCCTATACCACGTAAAGTATACTGTCACGGGGTCGTGGCGTGGCTGAAGGCAGGAGACTGAATGGTCAGATCAAACTGGTTATTAGGGTGAACCTGTGCTACGCAAACGGAAAGTCGGGTTACAGTAACACACTTGCACTGATATCGGTGAATGCAGCGTTGGCTGTTGATCAACTGACAAGGGGCGAAGCGTTTATACACTCGCCATTGAACTTTCTAGCGTTATGGCTAGCAGTGACGTAGATTCCAGAATAATCTGAAATGCTCACGAAGTGGGCGTAATCTTAGCGAAACGATCTGTTACAACCTCAAAGCTTTTCCAATATTGTAGGCACGGTTTGGGCTGAACGTAGTGTAACGGGGAGATTACCGCAGTCCAGAAGCTTCTCGAACACTGAACACTGTAGGCGCGGTTTGCGCTGAGAATCGCGTGGCAGCATAATGGGGTGATACGAAAACTTGAGGGAGGGACGTGGAAATATGCCCTTTGGCATCAAGAGCGCACCAGCGGTATTTAATTGGTTCATTCGCATCATAACTGAAGGGATCTCAAATGTCTTGTCCTACTTTGAACGACGTGCTCATTTCCCAAAGACTTGGGAAGACCATCTGGTAACGTTCACGTCATTTTTATAGTGTGTCAGAGCATCCCAACTGACTATTAGGCCAGCAAAACGCGATGTCGGCTGTGCTACGACCACCTTTTGTGGTCCCGTAGTTGGCCAGGGCTTCCTGCTGATGATGAAGAGAATCACTGACAAGATCCAGGCGGCAGCCCAACCACATACCAAGAAAGAACTAATACCCTTTCTCGGTCTTGCGGGCTACTATCGCGATTTCGTGCCCAACCATGCCGAGTTGACATTTCAGTTGACATTTGGATTGACGATTGCTGCTCACAAAACTTGTGAGTTGGCAAACGTCACCGGGCTGGGAGTACGTGGCCAGGCAGCCAGAGCGCCGGACGTTTGGTCAGGGAGTCCACAAGGATCTAACTGGTGCGACCAGACTAGCCGGAACGAGCTTGATGTGTTCCCGGAATGAGCCAGCGTTACGAGACGGCCTAGCAGCTGCTCCTGTGGGGCTCGAGCATGTGGTCCGGAGCCGAGATCGTGGCCTTGGTGCCGCGTTCCAGGGGTCCCGGCACAACCCGAGCTTACCCTCTTCCAGAGTAGAGATGGTAGCCTCGGTGCCACGCCTCAAGGGTTCCGGCACAACCCGAGCGGACCGTCTTCCGGAGCCGAGATCGTAGCCTCGGTGCCACGTCCCAGGTGGGCTCGCACAACCCGAGCTGAGGCTGTGGTGCCACGTCCGAGTGGGCTGTCGCTAGCATGGGCCTGTACGTTCCGCGATGAGGTCTTCATTTACTCGTGCACCTGCGCACCATTTTGTCACCGCAACTCTCCGCTTTGTGCAGACATCATCTCTTCCCCTCAGCGGTACCGTGAGTGACGCTCGATGGACCTATAGGAAAGGACGCGCTGATCCTCTCGCGTGGGCGTTAGGACTCAACGGATATTTGTATTATTTGGTGATTCACTGTGTATGTAATTGCGGTGTATCAAGTAGGTAAATGTGTTTTCTTGGTCGTGTCTTGCTTTCCTCCATCTGAGGGCCAAGAACACCACAGATAGATAGAATCAGATTAAGGCATAACCACCAAATAGTCTGGCAGGCCGCATAATGATTCTTTATTTTGAGGCGATAGATTTGCTTGACAACTGTGATAGGATTTCTATCCGTCTTGTTTTCTGTCTGCCTTCTGTTTACGACTTCGTGAGGTAGGTGTGATACTGTATTGCCCAAATTGACATCACGTTTGACGAAAAATTGATCATAGTGTGAAAGAAAATTTACTCAACACTGGCAGGATTAGGAAACAAAATTTTGTAAAATTGTGATTGCCAACATTTTAGGGAAGCCTTGATGGCCAATATGTAAACGACACCTGATGTGTTTTGGGGGTCATAAAAATGAATAAATTAGCGAGGAAGAAATAGTCTTGAAAATAGCGAATTAACATGAAAACTCTTACAAATGAAAGTGAATTACTTAACGCGAAAAAAGATGTATTGTTTGCCATTTTAGGAAATCTCTCTGGAGGAATAATTCGGGTTCTTAATAATTACATTCAGCGTTTAACAACAATGAACCCCATACACATTTTGGTCCCTTTTTCTGTCAGGCTCAAAAGATGACCTACGCAGCAACCCTCAATGGTTATGAGAAAAACTGACTAGAAGCTTTCCGAAACAACGCTAGCTGTCAAAGAGAATTTACACCCTTGCTGATTTTTCAGTCATGAATATTTTTCTGAAGCAGCCCACGCTAGTGTTGCACGCCTTCAAATGCGAAGCGCGCTTTCCGCAGCAACTCTCATGGTAAGGAGTACGTTCGCGCTGTAGATCGAAACCTTCCAAGAACTTGTCTGAACTTTGCAATCTTCGAGCCTTGACTCGGTCAAGGTTTTGCAGTTTTGCGATGGAGTATTGCATGTACATAGTGTCCTGTATAGTTTGTGTGGTTATGCCTTGTATAAAAGAGCAGAAATAAATCGTGCAAGACCATTTCAATATATGCCCTAAGCAAAAAAAAAAAAGCTAGGGCAGCTGTCATTCGCGACGCCTAGATAAAAGCAGCTCTGTCTGCGTGCATTGATTGAAACAATTTCAGAAAAACCTGGGAATTACTCTGGCATCCTTGTGCGGAGGCTCTGTTATTGAAGTCCAACCGGCGCCGAGCCCCGCGGAGTCCCACTGTGCCTTGACGCTTGACAAGTGTGTTCGACTTCGGGATCCCCTGCGTTTTCAAAAAACGCGCCCATACAATCTTTGTCTGCTGTTTTATTGTGCAGACCCTCCTCTGACACGCCAAAGTTCGGTACCTAACCACCATCTCATATACGGCCACAAAACGTTTTGTTGTACGTCTGAAACATCTGCTCCGAACGACTGCTTTGTCGAAGGATTGAAAAACGAGTTACTGTAGACAGAGATGTCACTTTCAGTGCCTCTGAGCTCGCACTTGAGGGGCACGTAAGTTTTTTGAACGAGAAATAAAAGAAATAGGTTCGTCTGTGGAATAACAAGAAACAGTAACGTGTACGCTGTTTTCTGTTGTCTGTGGGAATTACGTTCAACGACATTATTGTTCTTATGAACCAATTGAATAATACTTTTCGAATATGCAAACATTGCCCCGCCGCAGGGGTGTAGTGGCTAAGGTACTCGGCTGCTGACACACAGGTCGAGAGATCGAATCCCGGCTGCGGCGGCTGCATTTCCGAAGGAGGCGGAAATGTTGTAGGCCCGTGTGCTCAGATTTGGGTGCACGTCAAAGAACCCCAGCTGGTGGAAATTTCCGGAGGCATCCACTACGGTGTCTTTCATAATCATATGGTGCTTTTGGGACGTTATACCCCACAAATCAATCAATGTTCAAACATCTCCTGTTTTGGTCACATTACTGGACAACGGCTCCTGTGACGGCAGGCATCGGTGCTCAAATTGTATTTCAATGTTGTATTCTGTATGAACAGTATGCAGCCCGGCGTTGTCGACATGGGCTGTTTGAGACATAGAGCGAAGCTGTTTTCGCCCAGGTCATGAGTTCTCTGGGTTTTACTGTAGGAGGCTCACCTTGGTATGTAGACAGAATGCGTGTACAAACGGTAAAGGCCAAAATGGCAGTGCGGGCTTGCCTTATCCCAAGACGGCGCTTGCATCGGCGTTGTGTGGTCGCACAGCTTTAGTACGACGTATAGAGCACTGCGGAGAAATAAGCCAGACGTCTGTACGGTGGTGTTTACATCTATTGGTGTCATCGATTGGCGGATTCGGAGCACTTCCGGTAATACTTTCGTCTGCTCGATGCGAAGCAAGTCTGTACTATTGGAGGATAGAGAGTGCTCGCTGCATGTTCGATTGGCCGATCTGGAGCAGCTTCATCGCGAGATCTACCCCACGGAGAATTTCTTTCTACTCCGTAAAAATCGACCATTCTACCGACAGTCGCAAGCACCCTGTGCCTTGGAAAGGTGCCAACTTTGGGCGCGCCAACGGACGCCGGTCGTGTAAGTTGTGCCCCGCGTCGGAGCTCACATTTTGCTATAGCGTAGCGCCGCTGTGCCCAGCGCGCCCACTCAAACAACAAGAGAGACGCGCTCATCGCGTTTCCATTCGGACCCTGCCATTTGCTCCAGAGGGAGCCCATGCTTTCCATTGGTTTTCCCTTGTGTTGCCCTCCGCCAGAGTGGAGTGCTCCGGCGCAAAGTTCGTGGGTCACTCCGAATCCACCAATGGAACACGCCCTGTGTTAGCGCTCCTTTAAAGAAGCGGAGGTACTGCTTCAAAGCAGGCAAGCTAAATTATTTGAAGGCACGCAAGGGTTGCATTGTGGATATTTTTCTTGATGCCTTCTTTGCGCATGTGTAAGTGTTCTTTTTCTTCTCTTTTTCCGCCACTTTTTATTGTGTGTATATATTTTGTTATGATTCTGCAGATATAAAGAGTTGTTAGTTCCCACCAAGTGCCGTGCTATCTACGTCACATCAGTTTCCGTGCGGTATGTTTACTGTATGTGCAACCAACTGGTTCCTTCCTTCACACTTATAGCAATTTGTCCTGATGTGAATGATACATTCCCACGTAAGTTTTGAAAGCTGCCGGAAAATTCTGAACTTTAAACAAAGCCCTCTGTAACGTCGTCAGAGTAAAAAACAATTTTACTTGTCGTATTTCATCGCCTTTTCAACACCCTCTCTTTCTTGTGCAGAGTAGCGGGTAAGAAGTAAAAGCTCAGCCCGAGAAGGATGGCGTTACAAGATTCTCGTCAGAAATAGTGCAGTAGAACCATGCTGTTACATTCTTCAGTGCACCGTTTTTTTTTGTTTATTACGTCGTTTTAGGCTGGCCCCGACACAGCTCCTATGAAATCCTATGCATTGGATACCCCGCTGTTATGTTACAACTGTGAAAGCTTTCCGGCATTTACGTTGCAAACGGACTTTGCGAAAAGGCTCAGGCAACCCTACCGACTTTTCACATGGTTTGGCTTGGTCCGCTTGGAAGCTTGTTGTGATCGAGTTGTCTCCAAAAGCAGTGAGGGCGACGTTAATGATCAATTTTCAATCCAACCAGCAGAACAGGACTTCGCACATATTCATTTTCTGCCGAAAAGAGACGTCCATGGTGAATTTCGGTACTAATAATTAGTTTTGATTCATTTAGTGTCATAGCGTATAGTCCTTACACTTCCATACATGACGGCTTTGTCACCACCGTGATTTGGTCTGTTGGCGTTATTATGGCGGAGGGTGCCGACGCATGCCTTTGCAATGATGAAATTGAAATGTGGTACAGATGCCAAGGCAGCTGCTGCAGATAACCGCTTCGTGGGTATTGAATTTATTGCTCAGACTTGCACCAGGTGGCAACGCTGACAGACGTATACCACTGCACCTGCTTGAGAGACGCGTTGTGCTGCGTGACTGTCAGTGAATACATCAGGCCACGCTCACAATTTCTTCAAGCGGAAGGTTTCGACTAAAAATGTGTGCGTCTTATCCCTGCTGTAATAAATAATTTTTGCTGTTTCAGCTCCTTAAATGTCTCGGCTCCTACGTTATTTCTTTACGGTCCCGTTGTAACGTATAATCCAGGTCATTCTGGATCCATCTGTACATAGTTCAAACTTTCTATATTCAGAATGATTTGATGCTCTCAATTCGAATTCACCAAAACTGCTTCCATATTCACAGAACAACCCACGTCTGTCTGACATGTGTCACAATTTAAAAAAAAACAGACATATCCTGCTGTTCGGCTAAGTTCTTTCTTTGAATGACTTCACGGTGAAAACAACTAGTAATATGTGAATGAGTTTTGAGCCATAAATGAGTCTCTGCAAGAACCCCATTGATCTAGTACATTAAACCTCCTAGTTCTTTCTCTCCAAAGGCTTTATATTTTTATTTTTTGATGCACTTGATAGGTTAGTTTTACGAAAAAAGTCTATTTTGTTATTTCAGTGCCTGCAGGATTGACTCAGCGTAGTTGGTTCAGTTCTGGCACATTGCTCATGGGAACTACAGCAGGGTTTGTTGGCAGGCGGCAGACGGCAACCTCACTTTCAGCGTATATGAGCGTCTCGACGTCTTGCACCCTTCAGAATGCTGCCGCCAGGGACGGGAAGTGGTCCTATGTCGTCCAACTCGTACCGTAATTGGCGCCATGACCTTTAAGCAAGTGTACTCGCATACTAAGTGAATCTCGGAGAAAACATTGTCACGAAGTCGTGACGTGGACAAATGAAGTAGACTGCCTGTCAAATAATATACTGTTTATTAGGGTGAACCTGTGCCCGGTAAACGAAAAGCCTTGCACTGATAGCGGTGAACGGAGCGTCGTCCGACGACCAACTGACCAGCGGCGAAGCACGTCGGCATTTATACACTTGCTATCGAATGTTCTAGCATTATCGCTAGCGGTGACGTAGATTTCAGAATAATTTGAAACGTTCCCGAAGTGGGCGTAACCTTAACAAGACGATCTATTATAGCCTTGAAGCTTTTCGGACACCGTAGGCGCGGTTTGCGCTGAACGTTGTGTTACGGGGTGATAACAAAATTTTAGGAAAGAAACGTGGCATTGTCCCCCTCTTAAAAATGCATCGTCCCGAAGCTTTAACGAAAGACGAAGGTACTAGTAATAAAGACAATAAACAATAAGTACAAGCAATAAAGCACGTCAACAGCAACAGAATGGAGTCCTCCAGTTTACGCCTGAAATGGCTTCAGGCACACGACATGGATGACTTCATGTCAAACACGGTGCCGCTGAGAGATCGTAATGCCGTCAGGAAAAACTTCGTGGTCGAGTGGGCCGAGACATCAAACTACTCTGTACTGTCCAAAGTACCGTCGTAGATGTTTTTTTTTAATTGAATTGAAGTTTATTTGTTCTGAAATTCTTACAGGGTTGGGAGCGGTTTTAAGGACACTAGTCTTTCTTGGGGACCTTTGCCGCAAAAACTTTGGTCTGTCTGTCTGTCCATCGTTTCCGCTAACCAGGTATTCGAAATACCACCATGTTACTCAAGGATAAGCGTTCATACGTGTGCGATTGTCAATTAAAAAGCAATTATTGCGCATATCTGAGGCACTATAACAACACGTATATATTCTGCATGTTCGTCTTTTACTAGAAATGGCATACATAAGTAATTCTAAGGACCGTAGCGCTTTTTCACTGAACCCACGTCGGCGTATCGGCGTCCATACCCAGACACGGTAACCGGGCTGGTACTCCACGAAGCTTCGTCGAAGATTGTAAGAGCGGCTGTCGGCTGCCTGCTGATTCTTGATGCGCAGGCGGGCGAGTTGACGAGCCTCTTCTGCGCGCTGAAGGTAGACGTTGACGTAGAGGTTTTCTTCATCAGCGACGTTTGGCAGCATGGCGTCGAGCGTCATTGTCGGTTTTCTTCCGTATGTAGACCAACTTGTACGGCGTCAGGTGCGTTGTTTTTTGTACGGTGGTGTTCAGAAGGGGGAATGCCATGTTTCTTTTTTCGAGTTTTGTTATCACCCCATTATACTACATTCATAGCAAACCATGCCTACAATGTTCGAAAAGCTTCGAGGCTGCAACAGAACGTTTTGTTAAGATTACGCCCACTTCATGAACATTTCAGATTATTCTGGAACCTACGTCGCCACTAGCGATACCGCTAGGACATTCGATGGCAAGAGTATAAATGCCTACGCGCTTCGCCGCTTGTCACTTGATGGTCGTCCGACTATCAATTGACAAGCTGTGAAGCGCGTTGGCATTTATACATTTGGGCAAACTTGTGCCCAGTAAACAGAAAGTCTTGCACAGATAGCGGCAAACGAAGCGTCGTCCGACGATCAACTGACAAGTGGCGAAGCGCATCGGCATTTATACACTTGCCATCGAATGTTCTAGCGTTATCGCTAGCGGCGGCGTATGCTCCAGAATAATCTGAAATGCTCACGAAGTGGGCGTAATCTCAACAAAAGGATTTATTACAGTCTCGAGGCTTTTCGAAAACCGTAGACGTGGTTAGCTCTGAACGTAGTGTAATGGGGTGATAACAAAACTTTAGGAAAGGAACATGGCAATATGATGTAGTTATATGCTTTGTTTTATAATATTTATTTGTTTGTACATTTATTGCACAAGCTCAAGCATATGTTGGAGCACGTTTGTCATTTTACAAAAGCTGTTACAGCTGTTTATTATGCAGATACCTTTTGGCTATTTTATTACTGTACAAGTCTGGAGCAGCCGTTTTGTTGTGTACATAGTTGAAATTATTAAAGAGACGCCAGTAACATAACCATCCTCACCGCAGCTAATAAAAATGATGTCGCGCACACCACAGTTCGTTCTCGCCAATCGCATTCCTCAGTTAAGCATATCGACAATCGCTCGCGGTCAGTTGCTGGACAATAAATTGCTGTCCTTTAACGCCTTCACACCCTTGTATCATTACAGGTCAGCACTTCCACTTAAGCGGTTCTTTTACATGCGCGTATGTTTTGAGGGCTATTTTATTATCTTCGGTGTTGTAAACTCTTTCGTTTGTCCTGTCTAGCGCAGGACAGCAAACCGGGTATTGCGATCTCGTTAAACTCTCTCCGTCCACATTCGCTCGTATGCCTCGCTTTCAATTCCGGACATGCCGGTTGGTCAACCCATCTGAGACTCCTCAGCCTACCTTACCCTGACTCTCTACATAGCTTTTGCTTTAAATCGTAACTCGTGACAAGACAACCGTTCCTATCAAAAACCATATTTCACCGGTAGCATCCAGTTGTCCAGCTTCCTTTTGTCTCCAGTCATGTCTTCACAGGCAGCCATCTTCTCAGCGGTAACAACTTGTACTATCGATGCTCGCCCAAGCGTGCACGCATTTTGAGCCATGGCACCGATCACCTAGGCTGCCTTGATTCACGCCTGCCGCAAGACACTCGCTCCTCAATAATGCTTTCGGGAAATTCATGCATAGCTTTTCATTTTACTTTGTTTTTAGCGCGGGCTTTTATGCCTTTCCTTTATGTTGGAACATTTAACTTTCCTATGTATTTGAATGGCACTGTCGTTATCGCTCGTGGTTCCCAATTCACTTAACGGACACATCAGAGAGCAGCGTGGAGTGGGGTGGCAGCTTGTCGGTTAGATAGTAGGCTACTTACATTAAAGGTAGCGTCGCTATTTCGGGCTACAGTCTGGGTCAGCCCACAACGTTTTAATGATGAGCCTTGTATAATTAATATTTTTGATGCATTCGCCTTTCTTGTTAGCTGATCCCATAGCCTCATCACTTCTTTTCTCTAATCTAGGCAAGTTATATAGAAACATAAGTAATTCAATAAACGGCAATCGTATCCAAACGGCGGATTCCAGCAATACTGCATGGGTAGCAAAAGGTCTAAGCACGATTACCGCGTTCATACTTGATACTCGTAGTAACTTGATATATCATAATTAAAAGTTTTAGGTTCTAAGTATTGTTTATAACAATAATACAAAGCAGACCTACTTATCAGTATGATGCTACGTATTTTGCGTAAATTAATGTTCTGGTGAGAGGCATGAAGGGGCAGACTGATAACACTTTATTATGCTCTTGACGAAGGCACCTGATGATGTTAAATGGTGGTGGTGAAAAACTTTAGTCGTTCGAAGGGCAAAAGTAAAATTATATTAAAAAATTCTAAAAACAGCACGAAGACCCATTCAGTCCATTAGGCGATAAAGTTAATCTGCTTTTACCACTGCCACTTGATGCCACTTGAAAAGCGCAGCTTGTTTCGTTGTGCTAAAACATGCGGAAACAAATCGAACTTCACGGTTACGCCCGACTGTGAACCAGTATAATCGTAGAGTGCTACTCAGTTTAACTAGACTTTTTTTGTTAACTAGCACCTATACGACTTGATTATATCGTCTGACCGCGTATTGTGGTGTTGTGTCAGAGGATGTGTGATCAGTTAGAAGGCTTCAAAAAAAAACTGTAAACTTTAAAGTGTGTAATGCTTTAGCAATCGCTTATTGCACTTCTTCACTTATTTGCGAACTGCGCTAACTCAGGAATGAGGTCTCATTTTGTGTTAGGTAAGCTATAGGTGAAACATATAATTTCCTGTCCACAAGAGTTATATAAGATGATTGCGAAGTACTTTCTGTTTTTGAGATTTAAGTGGGTTGTCGACAAAAACATGGGGAATAAGATGCCTGCGTCGGTCTTGTGCAATTTCAGGTGGAGTCAGCCACGTACAAGTAGAACTGCGTATACTTTATAGAGCCAGGGTGGACTATCGCTCCAGCATGGACGTTTTGCTGTTGCTTAACTGGACCCTGATGAGATCACCAATAAGCATTTCCTTCCTCGCAGCAGTGACGTGGGGAAACACAGGGGACGGAGAAGTGGACGTCAGAGGCATTCTGAGATTGAGAGAGCCCATCAAAGTAGGCGGCCTTTAAATGGGCATTTTCTTCAGGAAGCTTCTACGTCCGCTTCGGAGAGCACATCTCTGCGTCGCTGGCTAGTATCGGTAAGGTCTCCGTTGACGTCTCCGATCCTCCGTATCAATGCGTTACACGATTTTTTTTTCTGCTATGGGTTTATTTTATTCTTTCACATCATTTCTGACTGTGTCTGCTACAGTTTGGGCTGTCACCTCCGGTTCCACGTGTTATTTTTCCAATCGCCATTTTAGTTGGATTCACCGTCTTTCTCATTTCGAAACCTCCTGAAGCTGAAGCAGGACGCCCCGCGTATCTTGTCGCCGATGATGGATAGAAAGCAGCACGACTTTTGAGCTCCTTGCTTTTGGAAGCCTGGTGATTTCCAAGTTTGAAGGTGAATCACCTGAGAAGGTCGCCTAACGTCCCGGATGCCACTTTTTGTCAATTTCGGGATCTCTGGAATCTGCTCTTCAAGATGGATTGCTATACACTTCTACCAAAGTTTTCTTTCTTTTTTTTCTTTTTTTTCAGTCTTGGGCGTATTTTTGTCCGCCTCATGGGTTTCTGAGTTAACGTTCCAAGTTGGCCGTTAAAACCTCTCGGAAGTTCCATGATTTGAGGCAAAAAAGGGACAATTGCCGAATGACTCACCCAAGTCATGCAGCCATTCAGCGTATTTTATTGGCGATATCATGTTTCAACACCTACCTACTAATACAAGCAACATCACACTATCGTTTTGTATGAAATTCATAAAATTCAGTTTTAGATGCACATAAAAATTTAAAACCACTAGTTTATGGGGCAAAAACACAAAAAAGGTCAAGACAATCTGTGGGTCTAAAAGTAAGCTGTGAGTTTTATGAAAATACTTCTGATATGAAAATAAAACTTGTAAGAGACTGTGGCATTTAAAAACGGCTGAAGTGTTCATTTTAAAAGCACAGCATTTAAAGTCAACAATTCAGCCGCTTCCATATGCTACAGTCTGCAAAGTAACACCAGTAGCGGTAAGCTAATATTTCATTCTCTGCACTATGCAAAAAAAATGCAAAGGGTTTCTTTCCATATTGCAACCACTTTTGGCGTCTATATGCGTATCTAATCATCTACTATCTATCTATCGTGCCACCTACGCCTGGGTGCGCTTAGGTTGAACCCCTTAACTTGGCGTACACCAAATTTAGTACATGATGGTAAGGTCGTTTGCCCAATCCAACTCACTGATGATTACACGAATAGTGCCACAATGTCGTCGCGTACGCCGCCTAATATTGTCCAAAAATAGTGGCATATACCCGGATGCTCGTATAGACATTTCATATCTACGCAGAAACTGTGGCAACACACATGGGTAACTTTACCACTTGAGCGTTAAAACAAAAAAGCTTCCATAGGGAGCGTTGACCAGAAAAATGCAAAAAATGAATACCAGTGTTCCAGCAGAAATTGAACCCTATCATTCTGCGTGGCGATGAAGTATTCTACAACAGAGCCACTACAAGCCTCGGGTATACTGTTCAAATATTCTCTAATGTTCGCGTGACGTCACTTATGGTGGGAATACTGGCCATCCAATTGTATAAACATCATACAGCCGTCACGTCGAAATAATGAGAATTGTAGTGATGCGCCATCTGCTGAAATAGATTTAGGTAGCAATGTGCAGGGTAACCGTCCTCGCGAGCAGCAGCGCTTCATATCAGCTTACCGCTTCTGGTGTTGCTTATATTTATGTTGCTGTTGGCATCATTATGCAACTGTACACAACCGCTAATGTAACACAGTTGCGGCTCTGTATGTGTGTACATGACTTTTTACATAGATTTAACGCCATTTTCTAACGTCTCGTTCAATAAAAAACGAAACAAATTCGCCTTCTATCCTCATACTTCGCATAACATCGATTCCCAAGACACGTGAATCTGACGAATTTTTTCAAATTGGTCTCCTGGATTTATGTTCGTTGTTTTCCTGTTTCCGTCCACGTGAATCAGCCTCCACAACCATTGCTTTTAGTGCACCTCATGGGTATATCAATAAAAGGATTGTAATGTGGTAGTTTAATAGCAAGCACAACTGCTTATCCCCACAACTCTCAACCAGATGACACCAGATATGTATATGTATACATAACATGACTCTCTGTATAAGGGAAAGTAATAAGAAAAGCGTCTCTGATCACCTCACCATCATATTTTATACCACAGGCCGGAGATCATATCTTTGTTTTCCTATATAATGCAATGTGCCTGTTCTATAATTTTTTCGGAACCTGTACTAAACTTTTGTACTGCTGACCTTTTTTTTTAAGCTAGCAACACATTTTTTTGCAGTCTCCTCTCATCACTCTAATTCCCGAGCAATTTAGGAGGGAGTAGCGCACCAAGTGCGGCCAAACCAACTAAGTGCGTCGAAACTAATGCACTCGGTGCGTCAGTTTTGTTTTCTTTGGCACCATGGTCTGAAAATTTGACGATGGATCTCTGAAAGCACACGTGATATTTTCATTTATTTTATATCTAGACTCGCCATAAATTTTGACGTAAAACAACATTGCCATATACAAAAAACTAATCTAAAGTATTATTAAAAACTGAATTCAAATATTTTCATCAATAATCATTCCTACGTGATCGAATTAGTACCAAAATGTTTCCGCGTTTACCTGGAAATTTGCTGCAAAGACGACCACTGCCTACTGATTATAGTTTTTTAAGAAGAATCTGGATTGCTTCAAAAACAATATATATATATATATATATATATATATATATATATATATATATATATATATATATATATAGAGTCAAGACGAAGAAAGACGCTGGGGCTCGGGCGTGTGGGCTGCTAAGGGAAGGTAGAGGAAGAAGACAGAACAAGAACAGCTGCCGAGTAGGCCTTGACGCCGTCCTCAAGCGGCGCTTATCGCGGCTGTCCTGGATGACGAAGCCGGGACGCAAGACTTCTTCTTCGTCGACTGCGCTATTGTAATGTACTAGACAGAGAATAAGATTGATATGTGGGGTTTAACGTCCCAAAACCACTATATGATTATGAGAGACGCCGTAGTGGAGGGCTCCGGAAATTTAGACCACCTGGGGTTCTTTAACGTGCACCCAAATCTGCGCACACGGGCCTACAACATTTCCACCTCCATCGGAAATGCAGCCGCCGCAGCTGGAATTCGAACCCGCGCCCTGCGGGTCAGCAGCCGAGTACCTTAGCCACTAGACCACCGCGGCGGGGCGACAGAGAATAAGAACAGCTGGCCCAGGATCGGGTGTTGTTATTTGTTCTCTGTCTAGTACATTACAATATATATATATATATATACAATATATATATATATATATATATATATATATATATATATATATATATATATATATATTGTGAAGAAGAAAACGCATCGTTGGCAAGCAACATCGCCTCCGCTTGGGTACTGGGTCCTGGGCTTGGCTCGCTCGGCTCGTGCTGATCATCGCCGGCATCTGCTTGACCGTTGCTCATTCCCGATCGTGTTTTACCGTAGGACCACCGTCGCAACAGTCGCCAATAAACCCTTTTTCAATTAGTGGAGGGTGCTGACATTCCCCGTCGCCTGAACCTGGGTGCTGCCATTCGCCATCGCCTGAACCTGGAGCTGCGCAACCGAACGCTACCTCCCATCATGGCTACCAATAACGCGCAACCTGGCTCTTCCACTACATCCCCCAGCAACCCCGGCGTTCTTCGTTTGCGAGAGCCCAAGGTCTTTAGCGGAGCTGATGACACCGACGTGGAAGACTGGTTCGCTAACTACGAACTGGTGAGCGCAAACAAGTGGGATGACGCGGACAAATTGACTAACGTCATCTTTTACCTCACTGACGTGGCCGAAATGTGGTATAACAACCACAAAAACGACATTACGACGTGGTCCATCTTTAAAACGTTGTTTGCTGACGTTTTTGGCCGACCCGCTGTCCGCAAGTCCAGAGCCGAACAACGCTTGCGGGCTCGCGCACAAAAGCCAACGGAATCTTTCACCAGCTATATCGAAGACATTATTGCTCTTTGCAACCGTGTGAACACCACCATGTCCGAGTCGGAGAAGATTCAACACATCCTCAAAGGGATAAATGACGGTGCATATCAGCTGCTCCTGGCCCGTAATCCTGCCACCGTTGCGGAACTTGTCACTTTGTGTCAAAGTTTCGACGAGTTGAGCAAGCAGCGCGCCCTGACTCGGCCATTTTCTTCACACGCCGACTCGCTCTCCAGTCTCACTTCCGTTCCCGACCACTCACCAACCCTGCAAGAGATTAAAGACTTCGTGCGTGAAGAAGTAGCTCGGCAACTGTCGTTGATTCCCTTCACGCAGCAGCCGCCGTCCTCTCGTCTGCCCTCACCACTCCGCGACATTATTGTCGAAGAGGTAGCTCAGGCTGTTCCCGCCGCTGCCCACCAGCAGCCTGTGGCCATGCCTGTTGCCCACGCGCCGGCTATGCAGCCCGTGGCCGCGCCTCTTACGTATGCCCAGGTGGTACGCAACAGACCCCGCCAGCAGCATTTGCCACCCATGTCTTCAGTTGCTCCCCACTCTGTCCCTTTTTCGACACCTTGGGCCGCACCACGAGTCAGCAATCCCTGGCGCACTCCTGACAATCGACCGATCTGCTACGCCTGTGGTACTCCAGGACACGTGGCACGATATTGTCGCCGTCACTTTCAACCACTCCACGACGCTACTCGGCCGTTACCGTATGACCCACAGCCCATGCACATACCTGTTCCCTATTCCTCACCGCAGTATGGATACACTAACCTTTCTGAGTCTCGGTCACCCCAGCCCTCAACTCAGACTCACTCTCCCCGCTCCCCATCTCCTCGCAGGCGATCACTGTCTCCAATGCGTCCTAGACCCGCTTCCTCCAACCGGGAAAACTGAACGCCGCAGTTCCAGAGGCAAGAACTGCGCCGTCGTCGAAATGCTCAAGTCCTCGCACTTCACCAGCTAACGTCGTCGCCATATCTGTCGATGGTGTTTCTACCTTTGCCCTCGTCGACACAGGTGCTGCCGTTTCTGTTATAGCCGCCCAGCTCTGCCGCTCCCTACGCAAAGTGACCACGC
Organism: Rhipicephalus microplus; assembly: GCF_043290135.1. NCBI lineage: Eukaryota > Metazoa > Arthropoda > Arachnida > Ixodida > Ixodidae > Rhipicephalus > Rhipicephalus microplus. The sequence continues at coordinate 187,371,284 of NC_134700.1, read as the reverse complement.
CGCTCTCTGGACTATCGCTTCGTACAGCTAGCGCACAAGCAGTTCGACCTCTCGGCACCTGTACGGCCCGCATATTCATCCAAGGCTCTATGTACGTTGTCCAGTTCATCGTCCTTTCGGTGTGCTCGCATGACGTTATCCTCGGGTGGGACTTTCTGTCAAATCATCATGCCATCATCGACTGCGCACGCGCTGAAGTTCAATTTTCGCACCTGTGTGACGAACCTTTGCACGAAACCTTTGAGCGGTCGCCAAAACTTGTCGTGTGTGAGGACACCGAAATTCCGCCAGCCTCTCTTGCCGTTGTCCCGGTTTGCTGCGATGACTATAACGATGCTACGGTAATGTTTACACCTTCCGACATTTTCATGAGCCGCAGAGCCGTTTCTTTGCCTTTCGCTACACTTGACGTCAATGCTGGCCGAAGCAATATTTTCATCCACAACCCCCTTTCTGCACCGCTTACGCTACTTGCCGGCGAATGTCTTGGTCGATTGGATTACCTTGATTCTTCTTTACTCCTTAACATGCCAGACGAATCGTGCAGTAGTGCCTCTACCGAACTTCATGCCCTTTCCCCACTGGAATGCTCGTCGAGTGACACCTTCTCGAGTTCCATCGCCGACACCTTAACTGCTCAAGAACGCGCCGAACTTCTTAATCTCCTCCAGCACTTCGCGAATTCGTTCGACGTTTCTCAGCCGCAATTGGGTCGTACTTCGGCAGTGCACCACTACATTGACACCGGTTCGCACCAGCCATTGCGTCAAAGACCGTACCGTGTCTCTGCTGCAGAACGTCACGTCATCAACGACCAGGTCGAAGAGATGCTACGTCGTCGCGTTATTCAACCATCGCACAGTCCTTGGGCATCTCCTGTCGTTCTAGTTCGAAAGAAGGATGGATCAATTCGATTTTGCGTCGACTACCGGCGATTAAACAAGGTGACACGGAAAGACGTCTATCCATTACCGCGCATTGACGACGCCCTTGACAGCCTCCAAGGAGCCGAATTCTTCTCCTCCTTAGACTTACGATCTGGATACTGGCAGGTCCCTATGGCAGAAGCTGATCGCCAGAAAACTGCGTTCATTACACCAGATGGCCTGTATGAATTTAATGTAATGCCTTTTGGGCTTTGTAATGCCCCTGCCCCGTTTGAACGACTCATGGACAACACACTGCGTGGACTGAAGTGGTCTGTGTGTCTATGCTACCTCGACGACATTGTCGTTTTCTCTCCCGATTTTCCTACACATCTGCTTCGGCTCCAACTGGTTCTGACGTGTTTAACCAACGCTGGGCTCCAACTGAACCTCAAAAAGTGCCGCTTCGCTGCGCGAGAGCTGTCCATCTTAGGGCACATCGTGTCCAAGCATGGTGTTCTACCCGACCCTGCAAAACTGCGAGCAGTCACCGAGTTCCCGAAACCTACTACACTGAAAGAATTACGCAGTTTCATCGGACTATGCTCGTACTTCCGGCGCTTCGTTCGAAATTTCGCGTCGACCATGTCACCACTGACCAACCTCCTACGCGGTGACGCAGACCTTTCGTCCTGGTTTCCTGACTGCGACGTCGCGTTCGCCACGCTCCGTAAGCTGCTAACATCGCCTCCCATTCTACGGCATTTCGACCCAGCAGCTGCAACGGAAGTTCACACAGATGCTAGCGGGGTTGGTCTTGGCGCTGTCCTCGCCCAGCGCAAGCCGGGCTACTCCGAATATGTCGTCGCTTATGCGAGTCGCACGCTCACTAAAGCTGAGGCCAATTACAGCGTCACTGAAAAAGAGTGCTTAGCGCTAGTGTGGGCGCTTCGCAAGTTCCGCCCTTATTTGTACGGTCGCCCATTCGACCTGGTAACGGACCACCATGCACTTTGTTGGCTCGCCACGTTGAAAGATCCTTCTGGCCGCCTAGCTCGGTGGGCACTGCAAATCCAGGAGTACGACATTCGCGTGATCCATCGCAGCGGACGCAAGCATTCTGACGCCGACGCCCTGTCCCGTTCGCCTTTACCTCCGGACTCGGCCTGCGGAACCACTGGTACCAACTCCATCGCATCTCTCGACCTCGACTCGTTTGCCAGTGAACAACACAAGGACCCATGGATCGCTTCTCTTTTTGACTGTCTCTCTGGATCGTCAACCACTGCGGTATCACGATCTCTCCGACGTCAAGCTGCTCATTTCGCCATTCGTGATCGGCTGATACACCGACGCAACTACGCCCCTGAAGGTCGTAAGTGGCTCTTGGTTGTCCCCCGCAGCTTGCGATCACAAATATGCACCACCTTTCACGACGATCCCCAGTGTGGCCATGCTGGAGTTTTCAAAACTTACGAACGCATTTGCCGTCGCTTCTACTGGCGCGGAATGTATAACTTTGTTCGAAAATTCGTTATGGGCTGCCCTGAATGTCAACGCCGCAAATCACCGCCTTTTCACTCGTCCGGTGCACTTCAACCGCTTCCGTGCCCTGCCAAACCTTTCGATCGAATCGGAATTGATCTCTATGGCCCTCTACCAACAACATCAGATGAAAATCGATGGATCATAGTCGCTGTGGATTATTTAACACGATACGCTGAGACTGCCGCCCTTCCAAGTGCCACTGCGCGGGACGTAGCGTCCTTCGTCCTCCATCGATTCATACTACGACATGGTGCTCCTCGAGAACTACTAAGTGACCGAGGACGAGCCTTCCTATCAGAAGTCGTCACGGCTCTGCTTTCTGAATGCCATGTTGTTCATCGCAAGACCACGGCATACCATCCGCAGACTAACGGGCTCACGGAGAGATTTAACCGCACACTGGGCGATATGCTCGCGATGTATGTGACATCTGATCATACTAACTGGGATCGCATTCTTCCATTCATCACGTTCGCATACAACACCGCGGCACAGTCCACCACTGGATTTTCACCTTTCTTTCTCCTTTATGGACGCGAACCATCCCACACCATTGACACTCTCCTTCCATACCGTCCTGACGCATCCGAATGCCCATCTGTGTCCGAAGCTGCCCGAAAAGCGGAAGAGTGCCGTGAACTCGCACGCGCCTTTACATCACAAGAACAGCAGCGCCAGAAAGAAAACAACGCCGGCTCTTCACGAAGCCACAGCTATTCCCCGGGATCATTTGTATGGCTGGCTGTTCCTTACCAAAGCCCCGGCCTTTCCTCAAAACTAGTCCCGAAGTACAAGGGTCCTTACCGCGTTTTGGAGCAAACCTCACCGGTGAATTTTCTCATTGAGCCACTTTCCCTATCTGACGACATGCGCCGGCGTGGACGTGACATCGTCCACGTCGCCCGCCTTAAGCCATATTATAGCCCTCTGCCTCCAGACTCTTAGGTCGCCAGGATGGCTCTTTTTCGGCGGGGGAAAATTGTGAAGAAGAAAACGCATCGTTGGCAAGCAACATCGCCTCCGCTTGGGTACTGGGTCCTGGGCTTGGCTCGCTCGGCTCGTGCTGATCATCGCCGGCATCTGCTTGACCGTTGCTCATTCCCGATCGTGTTTTATCGTAGGACCACCGTCGCAACAGTCGCCAATAAACCCTTTTTCAATATATATATATATATATATATATATATATATATATATATATATATATATATACTGTACAAAGCCGGATTCCGGCTTCCTTCATCCATAAATCCGGTATGGCCACATCAGCATGATTTCACGCCATCCTCATTCTTCTCGTGCGGGCCGTTTGACGCGCGGCCTGCAATGTAAGGAAGAAATGCCTTCGTTAGCGGCCTCCCTCAAACATCAATTTGCTATCCCTAATAGCTTCGTCTTCTCCTCCATATTTTGCTCGCTCTCTGGGTTCTTCCAGGCCAGTCATTCCAGCGCCGTAATTAGTCGGTGTCTAAGCTACACGCGTGTGGCGGTGGCCTGGGGCGCATCCAACTTTCTTCTTAAACCTAGCTACTTTAAGGATGCACGCAACACAACATTTTCAGATCTTTTTGGTTTTATTTCACATAGTCCGATTCGTATCGTATATAAGTCAGACATTATTAGTTAGTGCACAAAGCAGGAAGTCCCTCAAGAAAAAGTTACTTCGTGAAATCTTTACTCTGGTGACCAAACGAGAAAAATAGAAAACACAGGGACGTTGATCAGCTTAGCATAGACCCTACGCTATCCTAGACAGTGCAAATAAATGAGACAGATTCAATGAAAAGTAATTGATTGATATGTGGGGTTTAACGTCCCAAAACCACTCTATGATTATGAGAGACGCCGTAGTGGAGGGCTCCGGAAATTTAGACCACCTGGGGTTCTTTAACGTGCACCCAAATCTGAGCACACGGGCCTACAACATTTCCGCCTCCATCGGAAATGCAGCCGCCGCAGCCGGGATTCGAACCCGCGCCCTGCGGGTCAGCAGCCGAGTACCTTAGCCACTAGACCACCGCGGCGGGGCGTTTTCAATGAAAAGTAAAGAAAGGGAAAAAGACGGGGGAGCGCAGGCACATTACAGCGTGGACGTCTTGTGCGGTGTACATCTGTATACCGCCTCTCGTTATATTATGCAGTCATTCAAAGCTTTGACGATGCTTTCGCTACTTTTGATAGTCACTACATTGAGGAATGGCATTCGAAGTTAGCGACATCAGCGTGTTGTCGTAGTACGAGAGAGTGAGTATGAGTGATTTTTTTTGTGTGTAGCCTGGCAACGGCTGTCGCAGAAGACTTCTAAAAGGGTGGTAGATAAGAGAAAAATTCGGCAGATCCTACATACCGCGGGAATTGATGGTATGTAAAACATGCGAATGAAAGATGAGTGTGTTTATTTTTTTATTGAGCAAGGCATTGTGAAGTTGCGCTAAATATGTGTACAAATAACGCACACACCCACGTTAAACGACCCCATATGTTTTATAAGAGCTGTTGTTTACATCTGCGGTATGATGCTAACAGCAATATGGATATTAGCAACACCACAAGTTGAAGGTTGATATAAAGCGCTGCTGTCTGCGCTGGTGCGCGTAATGATGGTAGCCGTCAACACTGCCACACAAATCAACTTCGGTGGATGGCACCTAACTACAATTCAAATTAACCCGGCATGACAGCTATATTAGGAGTTCAATGTTGGATTACAAAACCGGATAGCCAGTGCAGCAAGCACACTTGACCTTACACGAACATCAGGTTTTATTTGAAAAGTATATCCGAATCCTGACGTGGCTTTGTGGTAGAATACTTCATTGCCACGCAGAAAGCTAGGGCTCGATTCATGCTGGGACATTGGTATTTATCATTTGCACTCGGCTGGTCCATGCCGCGTACGGCAGCTTTTTCTTGACACTCAAGCGTTATTAAAGTTATCTGTGTGTGTTCTGGCCGTTCCTGAGTAGATATAAGATGTCTATTACTTGTGGCACATACCCCCATACAATTTGTACATATACCCACCCTCGGGTATGTGTTCCTGTGTTTTGGAGATTATTAAATGCGAATCATTCCTTAACGAACTTTTGCGACTTTGAGCGTATCTATCTGTCTATCTACTATCTACTACTATCTACTATCTACTATCTACTATCCAGCCGCTTACGTTTGGGTGCTTTCGTGGTCAAACCCTCAACTTCGTGTGAACCAAAATTAGCATGGGAGGGTAAGATAGTTTGACGAATATGACGTGCTTGGGAAGATATTAATAATGTCACAAAACCGTCGGGTACGTTGTCAAACACTTCCCGCCCGACAGTAGCGCATACGAATGAGCAGGTATGTGCCACTGATATGCGGTATGCGCCACAGATGATTGACACTTAGTGTCTACGCAGGAACGACGAGAACACACATGGGCAATTTTAACGCGCAAGCGTTAAGAAGTACCCGATATCGGTAGTGTCGACCCAACGAATGCAACGAATAAACATCAGGATCTCAGCTGGAATCGAAGCCAAGCATTCTGCCTGGCAATAAAGCATTTTACCCCAGAGCTACGCCAGGTCTCGGAACTACTTTTGAAATAGACGCTAATCTTCGTGAAACGTCAATAGTGGTTTCAGTGTTGCCTACCCAATTTTATAAACATTACATATGTACTCTTTCAATACAGCCGTCACGTCCAGTTAATATCAGTTGTGGTTAGTTGCCATGCGTTGAAGTTCACTAATGCAGCAGTGTCGAGGGCCAGCATCCTCGCAAGTGTCAGCGCTTCATAACAGCTTCTGTTGCTGCTAATACGTATGTTACTGTTGGCATTGTTCCGCAATTGCAGACAACTGGTTATATAAAAATCTGAAACTCTTCAACATATGTCTGTGTGTGCAACATTTGGACATATATTTAGCATCATTTCATGACGTGTCGCTCAAACAAAAATTGCAATACTGTGACCTTCCCTCTGCATGATTCGCATTATGTCGATTCCCAGGTGCGTGAGATCTGCCGAATGTTTTGGCGACGCAAACGAAGAGATTTGACATTATTCATATCATGCCTAGAGGGTTATATTTGACAAACCATCTTGCCCTCCCGTACAAATTTTGGTGTACCCCACGTTAAAGTGGTGATCATAAGAGCACCCAGACGTAGGCGGCTGGATAGATAGATAGATAGATAGATAGATAGATAGATAGATAGATAGATAGATAGATAGATAGATAGATAGATAGATAGATAGATAGATAGATAGATAGAGATAGATAGATAGATAGATAGATAGATAGACATTCTTAAGGCAGGTCACAGGTGCACCTCCAATGTGTAATAACCGGGCCCCTTCATCTTGCTAAGGTGGTTGAAGCCGTGATTAGGTTGCACAAATCTGGGCTGGCCCTTACTACTGCTGTCAGCTTAAGATGAAAAAGGTCGCGTATACAAAAGGTTGATATGTGCCCATGCTTATCCGTTTCAGCAATGAAGACGTACGTATGCATGCCACATAATTGGAACATCTGAATGCTCGCAATTACAACATATTTGTGTCTTACTGTAAGCCGGCCAGTGCTACAGGGTCACAACCTTTTATAACTGCTTCAATAAAACCTTAAAAAATTGGAATCTTCTTGAAAAGCGTCGTCGAAACCTCAGATTAAAATTGTTTCGTAGCATTATCATTCGAGAACAGGGATCATCAGGCAATTGTATTTTCAACCACCCAACTATGTTTCTAAAAGACGCGATCATCACTTAAAAATACGCGAGATTCCTTTTGGGGGTGACGCTTTTTGCTACTTTTTCTTTGTCCGTACTGTAAAAGAATGGAACACTCTGCCACCGGAAATAGTGTCTATTGATTCAAGTGATCATTTTTGCCATCTTTATGAATGTTTTTATAAGTTTGATCACATGTACTGTCCCCTCCCTGCTGTATATCCTTATGGCGAAGCAGGTACTTAATAAATAAATAAATAAATGAATAAATAAAATATATGACATTGAATTCACACACTCAATTTCATGCGCACAACAGAACTTGTAGCACACATATTGGTATGTGCATAAAATATCTGTGCTTCACGGCGACCAATTGGTGTTTCTGCAAAATATTTTACAAGCCACAGAAGACTTGTGAGCAAACGTGCATGGTATAATTGAAGTGTCCTTAGCAGTATTGATGCATGGCTGCCTCCAACTCAGACTAAAACAGGAACGGATTGGAAAATAACGGCATATAAGCACTTGTACCTAAGCCACCTGTGAAAGTGTCTTACGCTAGCATAAAATCTCAACGTTAGATCAGTGCGCAGACCTCAAGATTGCGGAGCGTTTTCTCGAGCATTGCGTAGGAAAGCCAGCCCACTGCACTGTGCTGCAGAGGGTGTCCCACTATAGCGGTCCTCTTCTTCACTTGCGCAGTTGAGGTATGAGTAAAAAAACGAAACGTAATTTATTATTGCGACGGAGTCAAAAAAAAAAGGCGGCACGCCAACAGTAAATCAATGATAGAAAATGTAACTGGTTTCATTATTTCTTCATGTTCGATGCATAATTGTAAGTGATGCTGTTAGTTTGGGTTGCAATTGAAGAGCGCATGGTGCACGCAGAAAGGCGGCCTCATGGAAGCGATTTGACTGCTTCCGCTCTGTATATAGCGTAGGCACTTCTAGAATATTCCGAATCCCAGTGCCATGCGTCATCCTTCTGTTTTATTTGTCTGAATCTTTTCATTCTTTTCTGTCCTCCATCATAAGGCGGGCGGAGATCACGCCGATAAGACGGCGATGAACGATATCTTGACGTAAAGGCGAGATCAGCTCTTCCTGCAATGACGCATGCGTTAATACCGAAGCATCACCTTCAAGGAGTTACAAGCGGGTGGTTTGTCTCCATTTTTCACTCGCTGCTCGTCATGCTACGCATTTTGCAGCCGGCAGATCTTGCAGCGCCGTGGAATGGTGTATGCAGCGATGTTCAGCCGAGAGGTGCGCGATTTGCAGTACGCTCGAGTTGCGTTTTGCCTTTTTGTGTGTGCAATTCAGCTGGACGTATTGAACTATATGCACAAGGAATCTCGTCACTGGAATTTCATCGATGACCACTTGGAGCTTTGTACTCGGCATCAAATCGGTGAGCTCCATATTGTGACATGTCAGCAGGGGATGATGGTGTGTTCACCGAACATCCCTCACAATAGTTTTAGCTTAGTTCAACTGAGTTTAGCTTATTTTAAGGAACCCACCCGTGTAACTTTAGTGGATGGTTTCCTTTAACTTGCCCCTACTTCAGGTCGATATTTGCGGGGACATGCAGAGACAGGTAGGCTCAGCTTGATAAGCTATAGTGAACTAGAATGTAGTATATTCTAGTTCACTCTACTTTGATTCGATATGTGGGGTTTAACGTCCCAATACCACCATATGATTATGAGAGACGCCGTAGTGGAGGGCTCCGGAAATATTGACCACCTGGGGTTCTTTACGTGCACCAAAATCTGAGCACGCGGGCCTACAACATTTCCGCCTCCATCGGAAATGCAGGCGCCACAGCCGGGATTTGAACCCGCGACCTGCGGGTCAGCAGCCGAGTACCTTAGCCACTAGACCACCACGGTGGGGCAGTTCACTATAGTTTGGCAGGTAAGGCAATCAGCTTTTTGTGTTCTCTGGATTATTTCACATGACCAACTGCAATGCCCATAAAACCACCACTGTTATTTCGCGCCATTCTTTTCTGGTTGTCATACGTGCTTTTCGCGGGCCGTGACACGTGGCCTGTTTCAGTTTGCCGGCTTGTTGAAGACTGGCGTGCGAATGTCAAGCGGTTATAGCTCGTCAGGTCTGCACAACACGTTGTGTCGTACGCCTGCTATAAACAGAGCACATGTGGGTTAGCCCTGTTACCGTTCATTTGTGTTTTCAGTGCTTTGTCGTGCTAACTTTTGCCCTGTTTTCTGTCTTTTTTTTTACAGCGACTTAACTCGTTGAGCAGCCATGGCTTCGCGCTGGAGCGTTACTACTGAGTATGCGTTTATTTATGCTTGAATTTTCACCGTCTAACAAGTTTTGCTTTCGCTCCAGGAGTGCTGAATGGCGTACGTGCCCACGCGCCCCGCGCTAGTCCGGCGTATCTTCCTCACTGTCTATAGACTGTAACTAGAAGCTTCGTCATGTACACATGCCGTAGACAGTCACCTACTGCGCATGTCACAGCTTGTGTGTCTGTCCTATATAAACAGTGGTTTACCAGACAATACACGCTTTTCAGACACTGTTTACGCTCGTTGACATGGTGTCAGAAGTAGTGGGCAATGCGCTCCGCTTGCCCTTTCGTTAAAGTGCACCACCGTCTCCCTCATGGCCCAAGTAGAGCCCAGCAGACAACCAAATATGGCATCGACGCAACTTATACCACCAATGCCACTCAACACTACTGGTAACGTCTTTCACAATTGGACTAGATAGAAAAGTGAGTTTGCACTCTATTTTACGGCGACCAGATTGAAGCAACAGACTAAGAAGTTCAGGCGGCAACTTTTCTTGTAATCATTGGCGAAGAAGGAAGGCGAGCGTACTAAACCTTTAAGTTTGAAGATGAGGATGAGAAGCAAAATGTAGACAAGCTTATTGAAAATTTTGAAGCTCACTACAAACCAGTGACGAATCTAACGTTCAACGAATTTCGTTTTGGCTCCCGGGACCAGTGAGAGGGCAAGAGTTTCAAGGAGTGGTTAATAGATCTTAGAACCCTGGCACGTAAATGTGAACTAGAAGAGACTGTTGCACAGTCGAAATATTCTAGGAATCAATAATAAGAGCTTACAGCAGAAGCTTTTGGCGGGAAACCCTTAGTACACCAAAGCTGTTGAAATTTGCCGGGACAAAAAGCAATGGCAACATCGTTTTGACGAAATTGGGCAGGTTTCTTCAAGCACACAAGAGTAGAGTACATTCTTTGAACACAACAACCACTGTCAGGACTTGTGGAAACTGTGGCCTATCGGAACACAAAAAAGAAAGGCGTCCTGCTCAAGGCAAGCGCTGTAACAAGTGTGGCAGCCGAAACCACTTCGCCCACGTGTTTCGTAAACCGCAAGTGACACAGAGAAGCCGAGGACGCAGAATAAAGCAGGTCGAGGTGATAGAGGAACAAAATTATTTTCCACAAATGTTGCAATTCTTGAAGAGCATGACCCTGGTCTGCCACGCTAGAGGTCACAGGGCTCACCATAAGATGTAAGATTGATACCGGAGCAATTTGCTGCGTCATGCCGGACACATGCTAAAGGATAAAACGACACATCCACTACAAACTTGGGGCTCTACACTACGGCCGTTCTTTGGGCACAAGGAAAATGCATCACAAAAAAATAAGCTTAACATCGTTAGTGGAACAAAAGCGACAACAGCGCTGTTCTTTATTGTGAAACAAGCGGTTCCTGTGACAATAAGTGGAAACTTTGTCAACGTTTAGGCTTGATTTGCCGCATAAACACGGTGAGCACGCCAGAACCTGAGGTACTAATCAAATGTTTTGAAGATGTTTTTCAGGGGCTGGCAGAAATCAAGGACGTCGCCTACCAAATGCAGTTGAAGCCGGAAGCTCAAGACACCATTAGGTTTGCAAGGTGCGTCGCCGTTGGCCTTCAAGAACGTATCTGAGCGGAACTTGACAAGAAGGAACAAGACGGAGTCATTGCTAAGGTAACAGAACCTACTGCCTGGTGAAGCCGTATAGTTGTGATAGTAAAGAAAGGTGAGCTGTGCATTTGCTTAGACCCGTCAGATTCGAACAAGGCTATTCTCAGAGCACGTTACCACATGTCAACTTTGGAACATACTTGATGCGGCTGCATAGAGCACAATTTTTTTCCACCTTCCATGCGACATCGGGATTCTGGTAGATAAAGTTAGACAAGCCGAGCTCCCACCTATGCACAATGAGCACTCCCTACGGTCGATACAGGTTTCTGCGCATGTATTTCGGCATATCTTCCACCCCAGAAGTTTTTCAGCGTGTGATGCATGAAAAACTGGAGGGCCTGAAGGGCGTTGCTGCCGTAATAATTGGCATACTTGTTTGGAGAAAATCGCGAGAGCAGCACGATAACAATTTGCGCGCCTTGCTTGAGTGATGCATACAACACAACTTGAAACTAAATAAGAAAAAGTACTATTTTTTTTCATTGCAGAGTCCGCTAAATGGGCCACGTTCTCACCAAAAAAGAGATGCGCCTGTACCCCAGTAGAGTGGAAGACATCATGCGATTGCCTCCTCCGCAAAACCGTAAGGAACTCCAAATTTTTCTCGGTATGATAAATTTTGTGGCACGCTTTTCTAGAACATGTCCACCTTGCCTGCACCGCTATGTGATCTTTTGAAAAAAGACGCTGCATGGGTCTGGACAGACCAGCAAAATGACAAATTTTGCAAACTTCGAGAAACACTCACACGGGCACCTGTACTTGCGTATTTTTACCGAGGAAAACCTGTGATATTGTCAGTATACGCCAGCCAGCGTGGTGTAGGAGCTGTTCTTCTCCAGGATGGGCAACCGATAGCCCATTCATCGCATTCACTAACCGAACCACAGCAATAATACGTGCAAATCAAAAAAGAAACGCTCACCATTGTTCGCAGCTTCTCAAAATTTCAAGATTATATCATTGGGCAGTCCGAAGTTATCGTCGAGTCTGATCAGACCTTTAGAGCACATGTTTAAAAACCGCTGTGCGAGTGCCCACTGAGATTTCCATGTATGCGGCTTGTTATACAAAGGTTCCAAATCAAAGTGACTTATAAACCAGAAAAAGGAGCTCTTCCTAGCAGACGAGCTTTCTCGCTTCCCAAGTCCTATTGAGCTCAAGGATGAGGCAGACCAATTTAATATCAACATAATTTCTTCTCTTTCTGTGTTAGACAAACAGCTCGAGAGCATTCCCAATGAAACCAACAAAGATGCTGCCATGGCTGAACTTCCCACCTACGCAAGCACGGAATGGCCGAAAACGAAGGACCAACTGTACGATGCCCAGCGCAATTACTGGTGCTACCGTGATGAGCTGCACGTCGAGGATGGCCTGCTACTCAGGAGCAATAAAATCGTCATTCCTCCAGTCAAGCGACGAGAAGTCCTCCGCTTGCTGCACGCCGCTCGCGCAGAAAAAAAAAAATGAAGATGATAGCCAGACAGGTAATGGTTGGACTCGAATATACCACAAATATTTCATTCCTATGTACAGCTTCCCTCAAGTACAAGCTCAGAAATACCCGTCTACCAATGCTGAGCCACGAGATACCAAGCCTACCGTGGCAAGTCGTAGGCCTTGATATATCTTCTACCACAATGACTAGACGTACTTAATTCTTGTCGACTTCCACTCATTCTTTTTTCGAAATTCAACAATTACGACAATCCAGAACTAAAGCTGTAAACAACGCGTGCATGCTTGTTTTCGCGACTCGCAGCCTTTTGGTTTCGTAAAGGCTGTGATCCAGGAGCAGCTGTGAACTTCGATCCTAAGGGTGTGGTTGCTATCGCTCAACGCTTGCGATCACGGCAGGCATCAGGGCGAGTAGTTCGCGAACCCTTCTACATGCTGTGCTCTCAACGTGAATAGACGGTGATAAGGGAACTTCTCCCTGGTTTATAGTTACATGATATCGGATCTAAGAGAGCCTTGCATTTTGTTGCAGTCTGAAACGTTGCTTTGCGAATCCGGTGAACTGTTTTTTATAACATGATGTCAGCGTTCGGAAAAGAAATCGAAGATTGCAGTAACTGCGCTCAAAAGAAAGGAGTGGTGTCCGCTTTTCCAAACAGCCTCGCAATGACCGGTGGGTGCACCATGCACATGAGTGCTCATGAAGCGTATGCTCGTTTTTGGCCATTGCGGTTCATGCTTATCGACTCTACGGTTGTCGATCGCTCCTTCCGGTAAAAAAAAAACAAAAAATAAACATGGGCGGGAAAGTCGCAGTTTCAATGCAAGTGTGATGCAATGTATACGATAGCAGCAAATTGCAAGGTTATACAAAGTGACACTGGCAGCTAACTTATTTGGATCCTAGCTCATGTAACTCTACAAAACGCTAATGTAAGAGAATACGATCACTGCAAGGAGAGCAACACTTTTTGGACACTCTCAGTGTGACGAGAGTGCAGCATGTTAAAGTGTATGAGAGTCGCCCGCTGGTGGCTGCCGAGCTAGCCTGTGCACCAGCGATCGCGACCACACCCTCAAAAGGAAAGTTCATAGTTGTTGCTCGAGTGGCACCTGGCCCTCCCCCCTCTCTGCTTGTTGCTTTAGAGGCGAAGCTCCTTAGGCTGTAAAGGCTCCCTCTGTAGTTGCAGTAGTAGTATGTAGCCACCTCTAGTTTGAGTTATTCGATAGATGGCGTTGTGTATATATGTCCTTGAAAATAGTATAACTAGATGATGTTAGTGGTTTTCACAGCATATCCACAGAGTGAATGATGATTAGTGAGGCGAAGCGTCTGTCTGTGTCCCCATCCGTCCGTGCATCCATCCGTTCGCCCGTCCATCTGTCTTTCCATGCTTCCGTCCGTCTGCGTGTATCTCCACCTGTCTGTCCGTTCGTGCTTCTGCCCGTCTGTCCTTGCTTCCGTCAGTGCTTCCGTGCGTCCAGACAAACGAACACTTCGACCCACTCATCATCATTCACTCCGTCAATATGCTGTGATTTTTAATGCTCTTCCAAGACTGGCGGTGTGCTTCCTCTCTGCTTCGACTACAGGCCTCCCAGGTAGGGGTATCGAATGTTGTCGCATGCGACCTCCGGGCGGCGGAGATGGGCCAGATCGTTTGAGCTCTGCTTCAGCCGCGTTCGTCGCCCCCGCTTCGCGCTTTTACTCGTGGATAGAACATACGATGCGCTGGAGTATATTATAAATTTGGAATTTACACGCGACATGACGGCAATGGCGAAAACCTGCTGGGTGTGTCTATATTATTTCTATTGCGATAATCAGGCTATTGCACAATTTAGCTGTGTTTAAAAAAAGGTTGCAATGAACAAATGCATCATCAGAAGTGCTTTGAGTGGTGACAAGACTGCTCTGAATATTTATACTGCTCTAAGCTTGCTCGAAAAGGCCCTCACGGCTGCTCCAAGCCTGCTTTAAAACGTCTCTCTGGCTGCTTCGAGCCTGCTACAAAAAGCATTTTTGCCTGCTTCCAGGACTGCTCCCAAACCCATGTACCCTGTTCCACCCCTGTAAGCAGGTTTAACTGCACATGCTTCGAGTTGTCAATGAATTCGCCTTCGCGAATTCCTACTGATTTTTGCAAAGCAAATACGCAAGTTTACTGCTAGCAGTAAAAAATACTTAACGTAAATGTCAAGTACGGAACGTATGTGTCAAGTATGGAACTGCACGTAAACAATGTTGGTATGCTCCACTAAAATTGGTTACGAACAACTCAGTCATCCTACGTTTAAATTGAATTATTCCGCGGGCAACGCAGATTTGCTGAGACAAGAGCACCGAAAGGTTGGCTTCAGCGATACCACTACTGTCATGGTCTATGTCGCCCTGTACTGTAACGAACATACTGGTGCGTGGCGGAAGTGTGACGGTGTCGTCGACAATGCGAAGCGCAGTCTTCTGCGGATTGGTATCTCTAGGCTTCGGGCCATAGTCGTCAGCAAACGTTACTAGGCAGTCTCGAAGATTTATAACAGCGCCGTGCTCACGAAGGAAGTCCATGCCAAGGATAACTTTCCGGGAGCATTCGGGAAGCACAACGAAAGAAGCAATGAACGTCGACTCACAGATTTGCAGCCTTGCGGTGCATCTCCCGATTGGTGTCAAGAGATGACCACCGGCTGTCCGAAGGTTTGGTCCATGCCCCCAAGGAGTCGTGACTTTCCTGAGTTCAGCCACAAGTTCAGCGCTGATAACTGAGTAGTCGGCGCCAGTGTCGACCAGAGCAGTCACTGGATGGTTGTAGACACGAACGGCAATGTCAGCAGAAACGGGTTCGTCAGCGATGTGAGGTGTCGGCTGAAAAGAATCGTCGAAGGTTGGTGGATGGCTCGGAGGAGGCTGTTTTGGTGATAGCTTAACAGCGGTCCCACCCCCGGAGGCCGCTGATTCTAGTTTCTCCGGCGTGGACTTGGGGACCTAGCGGATCGTCCCGCAACAACATCGGTGTAATTGGAGTATTGATTCGCGGACGTAGAGCGTCGAGGAGACGGAGAGCGTGATTGGCGTCGCTGAAGATTCGGAGACGGTAGACTTGCCATGTATTCTGCGATGGCGCGGGGTCGTTCGCCGTCCCTGGGCCGACGAGCGTCTGGCCGAAATCCAGGTAGGCCCATCTGTATGTACGAGCACTCCCGGTACAAGTGACCTGGCTCACCACAGTGGTAGCATAGTGGCCGATTGTCGGAAGCGTGCCACACGCTATATTTCCGCAAATTAGGTCGCGGATTCTCATAGTGTGGTGGGCCCGAGAAGTACTGCGGCATTTGCAGGCAAGTCGGTCGTTGGTTTTCATAGCGTGGCCCGCCCGAAAAGTGCGGTGGTGTCTGCAGGCTAGTCGGTCGGGGGAAATAGCTGGCTGCCGGTGCAGGAGTACGTACAGCTTCCGCATACGTTAGCAGAGGAGCTTCGGTTGGAGGTGGCGCTAATGGTCGTACCAGCTGCCGCACCTCTTCACGGACAACGTCTGTCAGAGCAGCCACTTGAGGCTTTGAAGGCACTGCGTGAAGCTTTTGCAGCTCGTCGCGTACAATGCTACGGACTAGCTCAGCAAGGTCTCTCACGCTCGTGACATCGGGTGTTACCAAGATGCTGACAGACATGCAAGGTTGTCGGACCGTTCATACTGCGAAGACCGCTGTCTTAGCATTCGCTCCATGGTCGTAGCTTCACGGAGGAATTCTGCCACGGTAGCTGGTGGGTTTCGCACAAGTCCTGCAAACAGATGCTCCTTGACACCCCGCATCAGAATGTCTACCTTTTTGTCTTCCGTCATTGCAGAATCCACTCGACGGAACAGACGAGACATTTTCTAAACGAACATGGCCACGCTTTCATTGGGTCTTTGATTGCGAAAATTGAGGAGACGTTCGGCTTGTTCTTTCCGGTCGGCGCTACCATACGTGTTCCGCAGCTGAGTGCAAAACACCGGCCAGGTTGTCAGGGCGGCCTCGTGATTCTCGAACCATATACGCGCCGAATCCTCCAGGTAAAAATAGACATACCGCAGTTTCCGGTGCTGGTCCCACTTGTTGGCGACGGCGACTCGATCGTATTGGTCCAGCCAGTCTTCAACGTCTTCGTAGGGCTCCCCATGGAAGGGCTTTGGCGTTGGAGAGGCTGGTAGCCATGGTGCTGGCGGAGCCGCGGTCGGTTCAGTCTGGCTTGCAGTTGTCGCATATGCCATGGTTCTGGAGCGTTCCGGAAGAGGGCTGAATTGGGGTGGTAGGCCTAGTTGCTGCCGACTGCGTCGAAGGTTGGCTGTTTCTACTAAGGCGTCGATATTAGGACCAAGATCTTCCTCGCGGGAACAGTGCATAGACTATTACCCAGCGCCTCCACCAGTGCCACGTTACAACGTAACTGTAAGCTGCAGATAATGGCACACAAGGACATCAAACTGATTCGAACAACGGCAGTATGATGATGATGATGATGATGAACCTTCGGCTTTGCTGGCACTCACCCACAAAGGGGGATCGGCCAAGAACCGGGCAGCAGGATCATCAAGTGTGTTCAGTCAGGCATTTAGGTAGTCTCGTAGCCGTAAATAATAACAATAGGCTAACAGGGTAATCTCTTTGTTGCCCTTATGTACTCGCACACAGCAGTGAAAACCTCCCTGTGGCTATAACCTAATGTAATCCCTCCGAAGGATAGAATTAGTTCCACGTTTATTTTTATCCTAGCTTCTCAATTGGTTCGACCAGGGAGCTTTTCTTTTTATAAGCATAACGTTTACAAAATAAGAAGAAATGATCTATTGATTCTGATTCCTTGCAAAAGAGATATAACGGAGATGCTGTTAGTCCAGCTTTATGTAGGTAGTAATTCAGATGCAGAATTCTGCATCGTAATCTGGTGATTGTAGTTTCTAACTGCCAAGATACACACCACTGTTTGTTCCAGCAATATCTTAGATGTACGAAGTCTCTGACTTTATCTAATGATATTTTTTTCATTTCTTTGTGCAAACGAGCCTTTCTATATCTGAGTGCTGTTACGTAGGCAAAATCAGGTAAAATATGTAAGATTGGTCCGCTTAAAGATGCTTTGGCTAACGAGTCTGCCATCTCATTTGGATAAATCCCGCAGTGGCCGGGTATCTATAGCAAGTGAAATTTTTTCAGGTTTTCTGGTAATAAACTGCTAATCATACTCAATAATATCAAAGTTTTTGCTGTAGATAGTGCAGTGCATACTGAGAGAGAATTGGTAAGTAATACCGCTTCTGATTCGCTTGCAGGAAGTTTACGAAGTGCTAGAATTATAGCAAATAATTCAGCGATAAATATAGGCGTGTAATCTGGTAATCGAACTGAGAAAGACCAGTTGAGAGAAGTAGAGAAGATGCCTATTCCAGCCTTTTTGTTCAATACGGATGCATCCGTCGCAATAATGTTGTTTATGGACAGATGAGTCAAGTAATCTTTTAACCGAATATTTAAATATTGAAGGGGCAGTTGTTTTGCATTAGAGGGGAAAATATCATCAAATTTAATTTCGAGTTTTGAATTAGGTGTCTTCGTTATGCAAATCTGATAAATATTTACATTGAGAGGCTCTAGCAATGCTTGGACGAACCTAATCTGAGGGGAGTGTAGTCTAGAAGAGGCGAATAGTGTATTTTTAAGAAAGTTTGAACTGTAAGTATTCCAAACCGAGTTAACAAAGGTGGAAGGCGCGCTTCCACATACAAAACAATATTTGCCACAAATTTTGGGAGTCCAAGACACAAGTGCAAAGCTTCTCTTTCTAATAATATTAATTGTCTCATCTTGTAAACCGCGCTGCCTGAAAATAATACACAACCGAATTCCATGATAGGCCGTACAAACATCTTGTAAATCATTATCTATGAACTCCTACGCAATCCTATTTTTCTGTTTCCCAATTTGCGTAACCACCCCAAGGCACGTGACGCTTTACAGCCAACCTCGTCTATATGGCTTCTCCAATTTAGCGTCCTATTATATACGATGCCTAGGTATTTCAGGAAATCGACCTTGGGAATGAGCTCGGTACAATACATCAGGGAAATGTTGAGACGATCCTTAATAGAGAATGGCAGAAGCGCGCTTTTTTTTGACGTTCAATGACATATGGATATTGTCAAGCCATCCTTCTAGCATGTTCATGTAATTCTGTAATGCCTGATACAATGAGTGCAGATCACTGTTTGTTGCGAAGAAAGCAATATCATCTGCATATACGTAAATTTGGATATCCTGATGAGTTGGAATGGAACTTAGTATTATGTTGAATAACACCGGGGATAATACTGAGCCCTGAGGTACA
Organism: Rhipicephalus microplus; assembly: GCF_043290135.1. Classification (NCBI taxonomy): domain Eukaryota; kingdom Metazoa; phylum Arthropoda; class Arachnida; order Ixodida; family Ixodidae; genus Rhipicephalus; species Rhipicephalus microplus. The sequence continues at coordinate 187,352,343 of NC_134700.1, read as the reverse complement.
CCTCGTGTCTCCTTATATTTTTTAGAAGAGCATCTATCCAAGAAGCAATCAAATTCTGTGCCTTTCACAAACTCTGTAATCCATGCTGTTATATATTTTGGAAAGCGATGGTCTTGCATCTGCTGGATTAGGATAGGATATTCCACTTTGTCGTACGCTTTAGCTAAGTCTAGAGTGACTAGTGCACAGTATTCGCGGCGATGCCGAGCCAGCTGTATGCGACTTTCCAAATCCACATGTGCACACCAAATGGAGTATCCCGATCTAAAGCCAACTTGTCTGGGGTTTAGTATTGTATGTTCATTGATGTAGTTTATTATACGGGCATTTAAGACTCTCTCTACAAGCTTGACCAGGTTAGATGTCAATGAAATAGGCCTTATGTTATCCAGAGTAAACTCCATTCCCTGTTTCTTAAGTATCGGAAACATTTTGGAAAGCTTCCAATTGGCCGGAATCCAAGAATTTTTCTGTGAATAATTAACTATATTACGAATTTCATGTGGCAATATTTCGTATAACACTTTAATCAATGTAGAGGTCACCCTATCAGGTCCGGGATCAGCGGGCGGTAAGCCCTTCATCACATCCGCCAATTCAGCTAAAGATACCTCCTGGAAATCACAATCCACCCTTAATTTCACCATGGACTTTGGCATAATTGTCGTAAACCTGGTTTGCAAGCCTTTAGCAATAATTTCCAAGAATTCAGAGAGTTCGCGAGGAGACATAATGGTGGAATGACTGCTTTCTGTCTGTGGAATCATTTTTCTCGCACGTAAAAACCTGAAAAGCATTTTCTTATTTTTAGTCTTAGACAGATAAATAAATTTATTCATATCATATTCTTCTTTTGCTTTGCGCACTAGACGCTTAAAATCGGCGGCCATGAATTTATAATCACTCCAATTTTTGGGGCATTGGTTAATTAACAGCTTTTTCCAAGCTGCTTTTCGCTTTCTATACCCCCTGACACATTCTTGATTCCACCACGGGCTAAAAGACCCCGCTGTGTTCGAGTTTACAGTAAACGTTGAATTTTTTAGTGATCGTTTCAACAACGCACATAGACTCATAGCCCTAAGGTCTTCCTGCATTTTCTCGCGAAATGTTAACGTAGATTTTAAGTCTTTTTGTAATTTAGCATAATTTACGAATGAGGCAACTTTCCCTGCCAAACTAAACCTCGGGAACTTAATTTCAAACGTAATGGAAAGGTGGTCGCTGTTTGTAGCCTAATCTAATATATTCCACGAGGATATGCTTAAAGTGGAGCTGGAAAATGTTAAATCAATAGTCGATTTAGAGTTACCTCTTACAAATGCAGCAACGTGTGAGTTCAAGCAGGAAAAGTTATTATCAAGCGTCCGCATACGTCTTCCGCATACATCAGATTTGAAGCCCCAAGACACATGGTGTGAATTGAAATCACCACACAGTACTATTTCTTTTCTGCATGAAGCTACCATAATATCGAGGCATCTCGTGTCTTGAACTCCTGCAGGAAAGTATACATTTGCAAAAGAGAAAGGCGAGCAGTCTGGTAGTGTTATGTCTAACACCAGAATTTCGTAATTCGTATCCATGCACTGATACGATATCTTGGCTCTGTGACTAAATTTAGTTGATATTAAGAAAGCCACACCGCCACCTCTACTCGGCCGATCCAGCCGTATTATACCCCTGTCACACGGCCACCACCAAACTCCGTTGAACACCGTCAACGTAAATCTCCCCTAGGGGGTTCGACGGAGGAGTTGTGGCAGTGTCACACGGCAATGACAAGCTTGTAACAGATGCCGCGAGGGGGCTCAGCTGGCACTGTTTGAATTTCGGAAAAGTAATCTAATTTCATCCCTATTGATTTTTTTGTGAATCCTCGTTATGCGGTTTTTACAAAAAAGCACTATTAAGTAGGTATGCGACTAACAAACCATTAAAAATAATTTCAAATAAAAACGCATTTGCTAAATGTAGCAATGCTGCTAGTCATGCTGGCCACATTGCGCTTTTAGTTGTTTTGTTGCCTGTGTACATGCCCGGTACGAAAGTTCTCATGCTTCCTTGCCTCGTGAGCGCACATTTTGTGTTCTTCAGCCATGAGTGACACAGTGGACGACGTGAGAAAGTGGTACGATATTGCGCTGGTAATGACCTTGATCGGCTGGCGCCGGCCGGCCCGAGTCGTCACTCGCGAGGCACGGTGTGTAGGGCATCGGTGTTGAGAGTAAGTGAACTCTGGCGGGCGTAAATATATGTAAACAAAAACGCGTTGTGAATGAGTACTACAACGAAAGAACGTTTAATATTGCCAAAATGTATTATTCTTTCACTGCGGCCACTTAGTGCTCGAAATGTTTCTCTGACCTCTAGACTTCTGGGAACGAGAGTACCTCGTTTCGCTGCGAAGGGAGATCGTTGAATGTTGTTTGCAAAATGCTCCGTTTACCTTCGTTTGCGTAAGGGTGGCCGTGTGACACCGACCACATATTCGTTGTCGTAAGGACGAGGGAGTTAAACGGTCTTCATGGGTGCCCGTGTGGCAGGGGTATTAATCGATAATTTTTCATGTAAAATTTTTTACCGTTACCAAGCCAGGTTTCCTGAATGGCAATTATGTCGGGAGAAATTTGCGAAGAAATATATTGTAAATCTGTAGTTGCCGACCAAATAGACCGGCAGTTCCACTGCAGAATTTGAAGGGAACCTATTTTGATGCTATACCGGCAGAAGAAACTGCCTGATCCAGAATATTTTTTTTCAAGAAATCATTTTTTGAAAGGTTCTCAAAGAAGTCTTCCTTTGACAAGTATTTCTTGGATTTTGGGTTCTGAGAAGACTTTTTAGAAGGGGGAGATCTGTTACGTTTCAAAGTTCTTAGAGATTCTGTGTCCATATCTGTAAAGTCTCCTGAATCATCTGTCACAGGTTCTGACTCAGCCTGAACTCTATTTTTTGAAGGTCCTGCTTTCGGAGAGATAAATCTATGATTGACTGTCTGATTTTCCTCCTCTGTACCCCTTGAAATCAACAGAGCGTGCGAATCCCGATTTTGCACAGAAACTGTACCAATGATTTGTGTCAGCTGTTGTGTTAACATATCAGCCAAGGCTTCAAAAAGAGTAGCTGCCAGACGCTGCATTGCTTTTTCAGTGGACTTTTCATTAGCCTCAGTTATCGACTTTGCGAGCGATGCATCCATTGCCGCTGTGTGCCGGGATGTTATGCCTGCGTAACCTTTCGATCTTTCATGCATTTCTGCTACCGCCTCCTTCCTAGAGCAACGCCTGCGTTCTATGATTTCTAGAACACCCATTTCTCTTTCTTTTGCACCAAATTCAGCAGAGTCTGCAGGGTGCGCTCCATTACACAAGCAGCACTTCTGGTCATCGGATTTGCAATTGCAGCTGTCATGACTCTCTCCGCACAGACGACATCTAGCCTGTGATCTGCATCCTTTCATGCTGTGGCTGAATCGCCAACATTTTGAGCACTGCAAAGGTTTCGGGGAAAGTGGTTCTACTTTGTAGATTAGTGGCCATGCCTTAATTTCTGTTGGCCTAACTCTTCCTGCAAAAGTTGCTATAACTGATTCAGTAGGCGATTCTGTTTTATCAGTCATTCGGGTGCATCGATAGACTGAAACTGCCCCAGCTACAGCAAATAAGTCAAGAATTTCTTGAGGTGTCAGACTCGTATCCACCCCACGGACTATGCCCTTCGTACATGCAAGATGAGCTGGAATAAACGGGCTCACCGGCTGTGCAGCAAATTCAGAGCAATTCTGAAGCTCTCGGACGCAATCCTGGTCTGCAGAGCAGCACAAGATACCCCCTCGGCCGAACTGGCGGACCTCCGTTATCTTCTGGAAAAGCGATGAGGCTTTCTGAAGCTCCACTTGTATCACCTTCGGATTCTTCATTGGAATGAAACCCCTATTCGTAGGAACCAGAGCCACAGGGACGTAGCTATCTCCACTGTGTAGCAAGGTATCGAGCGGCCAATCTTTGACTGGTAGTGAGGCCAGCCAAGGGGAGTGCCCTTGGCCGGGTGATGAGAAAGACATCAGAATATTCTGACTTGTCTGACCTCCAAAGGGCTGCAACAACGTTTCAGTTGAGACAAACTAACAAGACATATGAGGAATGAAAAGCAAACCAAATCTTAGCTACAAGGATCCTGCCGCTAGACGTTGAGCCGATCTCCGATGGCGGGACCTCAAGCCTCCTGCTGCTGCCAGCAAAGTTGTTCACCTCGTTTTAGGAGAAACCTAAAGCAGTATGACTATTGTTTTTCTCTGCACGCGCATCTTTGTCCTCTTCTGAACAGCAGCACATACAAGCATGCCACCATCTGTGTAAATAATACATGTATAACTTGTACTAGTGGCAATATTTAACACATAAGGTCCTATTTTCTAAAAGGAAGGCAAGATGACGCGCATGTTGGACTGAGCTCTTTATTCGATGAAGTGGAGTTCGCAGTGTGCACCTAAGTCTACGTCTACCCAGATTGCTGTACTTTTATTTTGATAGTCTGCCCCTCAGCATTATAAATTTATTCAAAAATATGCTGCTTTCCTTCGTGAAGCCAAGCAGAGAACGGTGGTACTTGGCTTCCAGCAAATTGCAGCTACTGTGGTTTTAATCCTATAGCTCTGATCGGCACAACGTCGTAGCTGCCACGTAATTGAATGCTAACACAGTGAAAGCCAGCACGTTGCAGCGCAGTCAAGTCCAACACTGCACGAAGCTTTCAAATCAGTTTATATATCTTGCTTTTTAAAAAAAAATCGTAAACAGAAGTTTTGTCAACCCAACGTTTCGATCAGTGAACTTGTCTTTCGCAAAGAACTAAAACAATAAATGTGCTTTGATGAAGACGAGTCCGCTTGTAAATACGTCGGCGCGACTCCCCCTCCCCCCCCCCCCCCTGCCCTCCCTCCCGCCAATTCCTGTTTGCATATTTTTGCAAGGTAGGTACGAAAATAATGACGAAGGCGAAATTGCTAGTGGGTATGGAGAGAGAAGAAAAAGCTGGGAGATCATTAAGCTCCGCTTTGAGAATTAAACGCAATAGTGATATCTTGCCCCTAATGCGTACTTTGGAAAGATTTCATGCTCGTAATGTGGACTTTATATGCAGCCACCATGTGGTCCTAAGTAGGCTCAATAACACGTGTGCCTCTTCTATTGAACGACCAGCTTTAAACCATGAATATAATATGATACGCATGTTCTGACACCCGATTGCAATGTACGCTTGTGCCGCGCATTCTCAGTGAAACATTTCATGTTGTATTGTTAAGCATATATACAGTACGCGAGTAATTGTGAAGCTTGACAGTTTCTGTCACTGTTTTTTCAAGCATAGAAAGTTATTTTCACTATGCACAAGCAGCCGCAACGCAGAACGCACCATTTACTCGAACACATATTTCATTAGAATGATTGTTAACCTAAAGAATATTTATAATGAAATGGACTTTAAACCAGACTGGTACCTCACCTTGGTGAGGTATATCGTGATGTGAACCCTCGCTACTCTACTAAACTTCGTTATTCGTCAAGTGTTTGCTCAGTAACGCTAAAGCGCCTATTGTCGCTGTGAAATTGTACTCGTGTTGCCTATTGTTAGGGTTATTTTATGTTTATTCTAGCTCACATTCTAAGTAATACCATAAAAAAATACTTGAAGCTGTGTGGTAAAACTCTTGCTTGTCACGCAAACGACGCAGGTTCTAGTACACTCGGGACCTGAATTTTTAATTATTTCTTTAATGTTTCTCGATTTTTTTGGTCATGCACAAGGTTATCTGTCGCTGAGATTCAATGACGCTGACACATGAATTTCTACATGTGAAAAGTGTGATGAAACGCTATAACGTGGAAACGTGTGGTTTTGAGAGCCGCACCGCAGAAGCAGAAGAACATATAGGAGCGTATACTAGTGGAGAAGAAGTTCACAGATGAATAAAGGGCTGGTGTACTCATGGAAGACTAGGAACTCTACAGCATATTACCATTCCCACTAACACTGGACGTGTGAGGCTTTGGCAATTGCCTACTTCTAGTATAAGGGGCAAAAAACTATAGTATAATAAATGAATTTTATGTAGTACAAAATGAGATACCGCAGAACTGGTGAAACTAAATAAAGTGAGCCAATGATAAACAGTGTTGATATATATCGCCGCGAACATTGAAAGTCATATTCACAGACCAATCTTTACTATTCTAATGTTTTCTTTGAGTTTCTTAACACTATCTCTTTAGGGCGAAAAAAATAACATGTGGGGATGACAAGTGGGGATAACTATGTGGGGATCAAGGTCTGAAAACAACCATATATATATGCGAGACACTGTAGTGGATGGCTCCGGAAATTTCGACCCCCTGGGTTTCTTTACCATGCACCCACATCTGAGTACACGGGCCTACAACATTTCTGCCTCCATTGGAAATACAGTGGCCGCAGCCGGGATTTGACGCCGTGACCTGCGGGTCAGCATCCGAATACCTTAGCCACTATGCCACTGCGGCGGGACAAAAACTAACATGCTAGAAAAAACACGATTGACCAGAGATTACCATCATACATGCCAAACGCACTATCGAAAAAAACAGTAAGAAAAAGTGAGATAAGGATAAGTTTTGTTTGTGAATCAGGGTATAAAAGTAGAAGAGCTGCGCAAGTGGCATCATAACAGAACCAGTGCAATGAATACCAATAGGTGGAAGCCATAGCCAAGGGCTGGTATCTGTTAGCTGGAGCGATGAAGATAAATTTACAAGCCCGAAACCGAGCCTGCTAGCACTGGAAATCAGAGACTGAAAATTTTAACAGTGAATCCTCACTGTTAGAAAGGTCACATTACCAGCCGATGAAACATTCTACTATAAAATTTGCCAAATTGCTTGCGGTAGTTGCCAAACCTTTCACAGCATATTTCTAGGTATTAAAGTGTACTACAAGCAGGGCAAAGAATTGAGATTCAAAGGCGATTTCACACGATACTTTCCGTAGTTTCAAAGCCTTTTATAGCATTTTTCTAAGCAGAAAGGTGTTCTACAAGCTAGACAGAAAAGATAAATGCATTAAACGAGATCTGCGCAGCATTTCATAACATAACTTAATTGTTAAAAATTGTGAACGATAGTATCCGACAAAGTTTCAGTCAAGATATGCATGCGTTTTAATTTAACAAGTGCCTTCTACATGCATGGGTGGTAGTGGGCCTCGGACTCGACAGAGTGAACGGAGTGAACGGGTGGTTAAACAGCGAGGGCCGGTTAAACAGCGAGAGCCGTTTAACCACCCCTCACCTTCCGACTTTGTATTCACTGTGTTGCGTTTCTCACGACACACTAGGAACGCAAACACTTGAATCAGGAACTTCGAGCTGTACTCTAGAGCTCCAAGGTAACCTTTCGGGTAGTAACCACTGCATTTCTTGGAGTGCCAGCTTCAGACCAGAAAGAGGCGCTAACGCCAAACTCGTACGTGAGTATAAGCCGTTGAAATGTCTGCATTTACCGTGATCACAACAAGTGACGCTAGACAGTAGACTGACAGAACCACAGACTGTTCGTACTGCGAGTTGATCTATCACTCACTTTCTCAATACTGTGTTTTCATGTTAATGATTCATGTTAACGATTTAGTTAGGTGCACTAATGTATTTGCCGGCTACTTACTGAATTTCCGGAGCCAGGCTTTCTTAATGTACGGCCCATATCTGAACACAAGGGCGCTTCTCCCAGAACAAAATATATGCACCTGCTATTGATGGCAATGTTACCATTAGCACCGGTGCCTTGGTTTGTATTAGTGCAGCCCATCCACCAACTCCTTTTGGTGGGTGGCATAGGAGCACACTCCGACATACCAATGGCAGCGTTTTCAGAAAATAAATATTTTTAAATATGCTAGAAGCAACATTTTCAATGTACAGTATCAATTTTATTTTAAAAAAACGTGCGAGCGCGTAGTCTGCGCTTTGATGAGGCTGTCTACAGCACCATCAGCCGAGAGGTAAAGAAAACGCGTCCGCTTTTGGCAGCAGCGCCCATTGTGAGACCAGAGCGGGAGAACAAATTAGCAACGCTTCTCCAACGGTCATGACTTGTGGTTTTGGTCGCTAACAAATGACGTGATAAGTGGACGCCCCTTATCTGTTTATTGATAGTGCTGTAGGCAGCTGCGACAGAGCACAGGCCACGCGATTCCGTGTCCCCTTTCATAACAATTTACACTGTATAGTATACTTTTGTAGGTATGAGAATGTGCTTATTTGAGGACGTGCCGCGAAAATGCCCATCAGGTGATCGGTCTATGTGACACAAGGTTTGTGAAGAAAGTAGGCGTTGCTGTGAGGAAGCCAATGAACTCATTAATGACTTCTTTCAATGAACTCATTAGTTCATTGAAATCAATAAGGTGCACTATACACATTGGGATGCAAGTTGTTTTTCGCCGATTCATGGTTCTAGTGGATAAAAGCAATATTGAATGTAGTGATCCGAGCTGATTAGCGGATAATAATGTGAAATTACTGGACGGAAACACGGGCACAAGAGAACCAAACAATACTGCTGATAGAAATGCCACGCAACGAAAAACTGCTTTCTGTCTCACTGAGCTTACTTATTCTTTACTTGCCGAGAAAAACGGCAGCCAACAACTTCTATAAAGAAACGACCTTTTTCGATGGCTTTAGAAGCTAGCCACTTTCTCAGAAAAATGTTGAAAATGTGGTTCGTTCACTCATACATCGAAAAAAATCACATTCATTTTGTATTTAAAAACAATTGAAAAGGAAGATCACCGTCTGCCGAGTTGTTAAACATTAATATATGCCTAATTATCATTCAACAGAAGCTTCGAAAGAATGATTGTCTTTCCTGAAATGCTATATCCAATGCCTTAGAAAATGTTAGGCAAGTTTGGCATTTGAAGACAGTTGATCACAATTCGTGCATGCAGGGTGCTAATGGAATAAAACTAACCGAGAATAAATGTCACGTTACAAAGCACAATTGGCGAATAAACGATTAACAAAAGGGAAATGTAAGGGCTTGTTTGTTAGGCGCAACATAAAAGTAAGTGACAAAAAACAAGCAAAGTATAGAAATGGTACTTGTGGTAATAACGACAAAATCAGCAAAAAGAGTGGCCGGAACGACATCTTCACATAATATGAGGCTTAAATTGGCCTTTGAATATAGCGTACGATGGTTTACCAACTGAGCTACCGTGGAAGTCATCCCCTCGATCATGGTACGAGTTGTATATAAACGAATTCAAATCACTGCATGTGCGGAAAACTTTTCTGTCTGCTGGATGCACGCGATCCTTTTACGAGCTGGCAGCTGACCTCCCGTACCATACTGCCATACGGCACCCAGTCTACTAAACAAGACCCGTGCTGTGAAAGAGGGGAAACGTAAGGGCTCGTTTAGATATGTAAGACACAACAGCAATTAGATGAGACATCCACATTAAAGCTCAAAAATAACGTGCAGCTGTCACAAATTAGAGTGAAAATTCGAATTTAGGACCCAAGTTTTGACGCAATACTGTTAGCGTACATGTTCACAATGGCGTAGCAAGAAACTCATTCCAACATAATTGAGAAATTGACCAAGCTGAATTTAAACATTGGATAAGCATATCCAGATTTCAGCATAATTGACAATGGCCACCAGTAGCATTGGTCTTACCTCCGCAGCGAACCTGCATTAGAGATAAGACAAACTTAGTAACTGTTATTTTTAAAGAACTTCAGCGGATCAGCACAAGACAAAGAAAACAGACAAATAACGTTCTTGAGAAACCACCACAAGCACCCACAAGTGCTTAGATTGCAAAGCATAACGTGGCACCCACATGCTGCAACGCGGTCAATGAAATACAGTGACCACATTAACCGATTGGTTGCTTATCAATGAAAAGAGCGAGATGCCAAGTCACCACAGCTGCTACAAATGATGCCACTATTTGAGCACTCCTACACTTTCGAGAAGCCCGCATTCACCCTTGAGAGAACAGTGAATACGATTAACAAAGCTTGAAAAAACAAGACAGCAATTCGCGTTTATTATGTATGCAGTGTTCTTTTTTTGGGAATCATGAAGTCATGCTTACTTGAAGCAATGCCTATGGCACGTCCACCGAAGACTCGTAGATAGTGCGAATAATACGCCGAACTAGCGTGGGACGCATGAGCACGTAAAAAAGCGATTTAGCAGTTCCTATACGAGGCAAAACTTGTTACACGTTGAGAATTCAAGCGTAAATAAACGCATACTCACGAGTAATGCTCAAGCGCGAAGCTACGGCCGCTGTACGAGTCAAGTGATTGCAAAATAAAGACAGAAAACGAGGCAAGGAATAGCCCGACAAAAGAAACACTCAAAACATAAATGAATGGCCATAAGGCTAACCCACCTGTGCTCCGCCCGTAGCAGGCCCCCGACACAACTTGTTGTGCAGACTTGAAGAGCTATAACCACTTGACATTAGCCCGCAAGTCAACAACAAGACGGCTGGCAGAACCGGGCCACGTGTCACGGTCCGCGAAAGCAACCCATTACGTACCAGAGATGACTAGCACAAAAAAGTGCAGTGGCGGCTTCACGGGCATTACAGTTTGTCACGTGCAGTAATTGAGAGGACACAAAAAGCTGCCAGCCTCACCTGCCTAAAGTAACTGCAAGCTGATCCTACCCGCCAGGGTACTCGAGAATATTAACCTCAAGTAGCGACATGTTCAAGGGAGCCATCCGCTAAAGTTACGTGCAACCTCGCCTTAAATTTCACTTGAACTGAGCTAAATAAAAAGCGAGTGACGTTCGGTGCCCCCCCCCCCCCCCCCCGCCAGCTTGTCGCAATATGAAGCGCACCGACTTGATGCCGAAGACAAAGCTAGCAGTGGTCCTCGATGAATTCCAGGGGGCGCGGTTTCTTGTGCGAAGTTCCATACGTCTAGGTAAAGTCCACACACACACAAAAAAAGTTGAAACGCGACTCGTACACTGTCGTCCTTTATGAAAGGAAACACGTGAACGCGTGGCCTGCGTTCTGCGGCGGCTGCCTACAGCACCGTCAATCGACAGCAAAATGATACATGTTTGCTTTCAGCGTCATCTGTTACCAAAAAATAATAATGATGAGTTATGGCTGGTAGAAAAGCGCTGCAAGATTGCACTCCCTTTTTGCTCAGGCCTGCAGTGCACAGTCCATTGCGAACATATTGTCGCGACCACGGCGCAGCGTGCAGTAATCGCCCGATATCGCCCGCCGAGTGAGTGGTGAGGGAACGTAATCTAGCAGCGCTTGTTTACTGGCCTTGACCCATTATCTTGTTGGGCCATAGATGACGCTAAAAGCGAACGTGATTTTTTCACTTGTCTGTTGATGGTGATGTAGGCAGCCGCCGCAGAGTGCAGGCCACGCGTTCGCGTGTTCCCTTTCATAAAGAACGACAGTGCACGTACTGCAACTATCACGCACCCCGCGCCTTAACATCGTGGTAAACACCATTCCACGGCGCCAAAAAACTGCCGTCTGCAAAACGCGCAGCATGACGAGCAGCGAGTGAAAAATGGAGATAGGTCACCCGCATGTAACTAATTAAAGGTGATGCTTCGGTATTCGCGTATGCGTCGTTGCACGAAAGGCTGATTGCGCCAAAACGTCACGGTATCGTTTGTCGCTGTCGTACTACGCCCGTCGTACTGTGGAGGAAAGAAATCGAAGAAAAGATGTGCACAAAGAAAACACATAGATGGCACTTGATAGTTGGGTTCTGAATGTTTTCGAAGTGCCTAAGCTACAGATCGGAAGCGATCGGACCACTTCCAAGAGGCCGCCGTTTCGCGTGCACTTTTGTGCTCTTTATTTGCAATCTAATCGCAGGCATGATTGCAATTATGTGACGAACATGAAATAATGAAACTAGTTATATTTGTAGTCATTGCTTTCACTATTGCTGCGCCACTTTTTTTCTTGAATTCGTTGCAATAAGGAACCACGTTCTGTTTTCGATACTCATACCGTATGATTGAAACCACCATATGATTATGAGACACGCCGTAGTAGAGGTCTCCGGAAATTTCTACTACCTGGGGCTCTTTAACGTGCACCTCAATTTGAGCACATGAGACTACATCATCTTCGCGTCCATTGAAAATGCGCCACTGAATCCGGAATTCGATCCCGTGACCTTCGTGTCAGCAGCCGAGTACCTTAGCCATAAGACCACCACGGCGCGGCAAATCGTGCCTCAAGGCTTCCAGAAATATATTACACGTGGAGTGGAGAAAACGATAGAGAGAGAGAGAGAAAACATTTATTGAAAGAAGCTTGTGAGTGAAGGTGTGAGGATCCCTTATTCCAGGAACCCTCTGGCTTGGACAGCTCGCCGAGCTCGAGCGACGAGTTGACGCTGCTCGACCAGGTCCGGCTAGGAGATCGCAGCCTCCCACGCTTCACTGAGGAGGTCCGCATCTGGTGCTGCTGCTCGTAGTCTTGGGACGCTTACTTTGCACTGCAGTAGGAGGTGCGCCAGAGTGTCTGCCACATTGCAGTGAGGGCCGATGTAGCTGTGCAACGTTGGCCTCATATGGTGCAATAGTACGCCGTGGGTGAACGTGTTGCTTTGAAGACGCCTATAGTCATTCCCTTCGTCTCTTGTGAGTTTTGGATGTGGTGGAGGGTATAACCTGCCTTCGAGCCGATAACGTTGCAGTAATGCATAGTACGTTAGTGGTATGACTTCTCTTGCCTCTGATTCTGTCGTTGGGTGGAAGGTGCCTCGGATCTCGTATGGGAATGCCCGGTTGACGCACTCGCGGGCTGCGGTGTGTGTCGCTTCATTTCCCTCGAGACCTTCATGACCCGGAATCCGCACGATGCATGTGTAGGGAGGATTGTCCTTGCGCTTTAGTAGCCTAATCGCCACCGTGGAGACCCTGCCTTTCAGGTAGTTCCGTGCCGCTGTTTGTGAGTCGGTAAAGACCACGATGGGATCCACACTCGTCTGGGTGGCGAGTGCTATAGCAGCCTCTTCAGCTGTTTCCGCACGTTTGGCGAGGATAGTTGCCGAAGCCAGTACCGCGCCCTTGAAATCGGCGACGGTAATCACGAAGGCATTACGTCCCGGATATTTGGCTGCGTCCACGTATCGCGCCTGTGGGTCATTGCCATGCTTTTTCCGGATCATATTAACCCTGGCAAGCCGCCTTTCTCGGTGATGTTGAGGATACATGTTCCGAGAGATCTGCTAAACTTTAAGGCTTTCTCGCAGCTGTGACGGTATTTTGCCTTTGCATTCTTCGTTCGGTTCTAGGGTGGTCTGGTATCCTGTGCGTCGAAGGACGGCTTGCCCTGTGAGTGACAGCTTGAGTCTCTCGACCTGGTTGATAAGGTGTGCTTCGGTGAGTTCTTCCCACGTATTATGAACTCCCATGCGAAGCAGTCGGTCAGTGGAGGCGGCTGGCGGCAGGCCTAGGGCAAGCTTTGTAGCCTTTCGTATCAGCAGATTAAGTTTTTGTTTCTCCGCTGTCTTCAGGTTGAGGTAGGGAGTTCCGTACGTTATGCGGCTGTAAAGGAGAGCTTGTACCATTTTTAGGATGTCGTGCTCTTTGAAGCCACTGCGGCGATTAGCCACCCTTCAGATGAGGTGGGTGAGCTGTGTCACAGTGTTCTGCAGCCGGGGTAGGGCAGCGGAGCCAGACCCTTCTTTATGTATGTGTAGTCCAAGGACTCGAAGCGTGTCAACTTGTGGTATTTGAACTCCCTGTAGAAAGACTTGTGGGTCAGGAGTGTCGTAGCTTGTTGGTCTACTCCGGGTGCGTGCCGCAAGTACTAACAGTTCCGACTTTTCCGGAGCACATTGGAGGCCACAGGTCTTGAGACATCCTTCAGTGATGTTAACCGCCTCTTGAAGTCGGTCCTCCTGTTCACCCGTGCTTGAACCTCTTGTCCACATAGTGATATCATCGGCGTGTAACGCGTGATGTATCCCAGGGACACCGTCTAAGAGACGTGGGAGCTTAAAAAGGGCCAAGTTGAAAAGCACTGGTGATATCACTGAGCTCTGTGGCGTGCCTTTGGTAGGGAGTTGAAAAAGCTCGCTCCTGATATTGGCAATCCCTACAGGGGCAGTGCGATTGGTAAAGTAAGCCAGCATGTATAGGCGTTTGTCTCGGCACCGCAGCCGACATCTTCCAGGCTACGCAGAATGGCTTCGTGGCTCACATTGTCAAATGCGCCTTTTACGTCCAAAGCTAAAACAGACGACTTACTGTGCTTGCTCAAGCGGAGAAGAATATCTTCCTTTATCTGCAAGAGGACGTCTTGTGTGCTCAGCATTTGGCGGAAGCCGAACATGGTGTTCGGTAGTGACCATTGTCTTCGTGATGTGTGGTGCGCCGCTCGTTTACCATGTGCTCAAAGAGTTTCCCAGCGCAAGATGTAAGGGAAATGGGACAAAGATTCGCAATCGAGATTGGCTTGTTTGGCTTGGGTACCCTGGTCACCTCTGAGTGCTTCCAGGCTTGTGGTAGCTCGCCCTTCCTCCAGCAGTCGTTATAGTGCCGAAGGAGCACCGTCAACGCCCGGGGCGGTAGCTGTCGTAGGTGCTTATTGGTCACTCCGTCTTTCCCTAGGCTCGTGTTGCGCGTAATCTTAGCGAGGACCGCGTATAGCTCTGACAGCGTGAAAGGCTGGTCTAGTGCTTCGTTCGGTGCTCCTCGGTACTCCCTGGGTGTCGAATTGTTGATGGAGGTAGCTTGCTGGTTAACCGAGCCACGCAGTTTTGCTTGAAGTTCTTGGAGTAACTGGTGCTCTGTGCCCTCATAGTTGTGTATGAGCCGCTGAATTGTATTTGTTTGATTAGTTTTGGTGTGGGTGTCGTCAATCAGGGCTCAAAGAATGCGCCAAGTCTTCTTTGTGCTCATTGTCCCTTGAAGTTTGTCGCAGAAGGACCGCCAGCTCTGGCTCGCAAGGTTTTCGGCGTACTCCTGTGCCTGTCTAGTGAGCAGGGCGATGCGGCGCTTCAGCTTGCGGTTGAGCTTTTGCCGTTGCCATTGTTTAATAAGCGATCTTCGAGCTTCTCATAGGTGAAGGAGATGATTATCGACTGCCGGATTGTCCTCGTTCAAGTGTATTGTTTTGGTATGTCCGTCAGCAACACTTACAATACTTTTTCACCAGGCTTCAATGTCTTCGATAGTCGAATCTTCATCAAGGTCATTCCTGTAGGCGGTCCAGTCCGTGGGCCGAGCTTTTCCTGTCTTGAGCGAGCGGTGAGCCTGTTCGAGCTCTATTTGAATTATGTGATGGTCACTCCCTAGAGTGTCTGGTAGCCTTGTCCACGTTGCGTTGTGCACGTCTCTAGTGAACGTGAGATCAGGATTAGTATCCATCGACACGCTGTTGCCCAATCGGGTTTGATGGAGCAAGTCATTTCACAGCGTCAGACCATGTTGATGTGCAGCGTCGTGAACACAGCCCCCTTCTTGCTGGTGCTGTGATAGCCCCAGGCCGCATGTGGAGCATCGAAGTACCCAAATATGACGAGTCGATTGCCGTTAACCATTTGATGGAGCTCGTGGACGAAGTGGTCGTATTGGTGTAACTGCTCCCGTGGAGGGCTGTGAAGGTTGGCCAGGTATAAGCTTTGTTGAGTCTTCCGAGTGGGGATTATCTTCACGATGGTGTGTTGGATGTAAAGGTCTTCAATTTCATGAGCCTGTGTGGTTAGAGTCTTCTTGACTAGAATTGCGGTGCGGGGTGACCATGTGAGAGTGCTGTAGCCAGAGAGCTTGATTTTTTCTTGTGGGTTTCCTGCTACGCGATCATATCTGGTTTATTTGTTTTAACATATTCTTGCAAGTTTGTAGAACGAGGTCTGTAGGATCTGCAATTCCAGTGCCAAATTCGAAGAGTGAGGAGTGGCTCAGACTGTCTGTGTGTGGGAGCTGCCATTCTGGCAGTTGATTCTCGCCTGGTGCCGGTCGTTTGGTGCTGTCGATCGAATTTCCGCTGCAGTTTCATCCCCTAAAGTCTTTCGCTCTTTCCGCTTGGTCCCTGATTGCTCCACCAGCTGCTCGTGGGTAACGAAATTTTTGTACGCATATGTTATGAAGTTATGCTGTTGTGCCATGAAGCCATCAAGCTTGGCATCGAGCGTGCTTACAGTACGGGTCAGTGGCTCTACCTTTTCCATAATTTTAGTAACCACTTTCTCTATCGTTATGTCTATGGATGCGAGGAGTTCCGCAGTGAGGACTTTTTCGAAAGCTTCAAGGCGTCGTTGGACGAGGTCGAGCATCTTCGCTTCTTGTGCTTGCAGCCTTTCTTCTACCCGCTTCAGTATTCTGGCTTCCGTCTGTTTTAGTATGCTGTCGTCAAGTTCTAGTGTGCTACACTCGGCTGGTGGGCGTTGTTGTACCCTCCGTTGTAGATCTTGGACTTTATTTTCTAGAGCCCGGATGGTCGCTGTCTGAGCAGGCGAGATGGTCGAGGCACTTGTAGAATTGAGAGAACTGGGCCCGTCACTACCGGTCACCTCGGCGGCGTAACTGATTCCCCTAAAAGAGCGAGACCGTGATGGCGTGCGGGATCCAGAGCGACCTTTTTTCTTAGAGCGAGAGCAACTTCGGTCAAATTTTGGGGGAAAAGAGGGAGCCCGTGAAATTTCTGGTGTGATAACTGACCCGGGTAAATCATTGGTGCAAGCACTCCAGTGATTCTCTCGGGCGCGGGCGTTATCGAGCTGCTGGCTTCTTACTTGATAAGAAGGGGGGTTGCTGCGGAGTTTCTTCTTGCATTCCTTTCCAGCAGTCTCATGGTCTTCTCCGCAGATATTGCACATCGGTTGGCAGTCATGTGGTTCTATGTCTTGTCGTGGCCGAATTTGTAGCAGAAGTTCGCTTTCGGCTGAGGGCAGATGTCTTGTCGGTGACCTAGGGCGCCACAGGTTCGGCAATATTGGATGGACTTCCGGTATGGCTTGCATTGGTAGTCTCCACTGAGGTACGTTACTTAAAAAGGAACGTGCTGCCCGTCGAAAGTGATAACTGCAGCTGTGGAAGATCGCAGCATGCGCGTGCCAAGGACGTGGTATCTTGGGTCTACGCGAAGTCCTGCAACAATCTCTGTGGGGCTTGTTCCTGGTTCGAGGCCGTAGATCACTCCGCGGCACACATCATAGGGGTGTCGAATGTGCGGATTCACTTGATATATTACTTCACCGAGCTGTATAGCATTTATACTATGAAGTTTAAAAGCTCGTTCAGTACTTGCTGTGCTTGCGATGATCACATTCTCTACTTTCTGCACGTGCACTCGCACATGGTCATAGAAGTCCTGCTGGGCCAAGCCAATAGATCTTCTGATGACATGTGTAACCTCGATGAGTATTCGTTTTGAAAGATCTAGTCCTGGTTGCGGGCGGAATACAATTTTGAAGTCATCAGTAGGGAATGGCCGCATCCTAGTGCTGCGCTGACGTTGCGGTTGAGATTCGGCGTCTGGCTTCACAGGTTGCATAGCTCGTTCTTCGCTTGACTTTTCTTCTTTGGCTGACCTGCCTTTACGGCCAGCTTGAAGCCACTCAATGTGGGCTTTGCCTCTCGTTTTGCCACTTTTTCATCAAACGTCCATTGTGATGCCGTTCTTGAGTTACCCTCCGTGTTGTCCACTTGCATCGTACTCGGGTTTTCTTGACGTGGGTTAGAAGTCTGCGTTTCCATAAGAGCGTTAGCTCTTTACCTCAGACGCTGCGTCTCTGTGTTGCGCAAGCAGCGTGCTCGTGCACCTACGAGACGCTGGCGTCCAGCTCGTTTCGCAGGCCCGTCCTCGTGCCACAGCGGCGTTCACGTGCAGCGCGTCCTCTGAATTCCTTGGCGATGTTGCGTCCCAGCGAATATGCACAATATGTTTAGAGTTCAGTATCTAGTAAAAAAAGTACACTCAATGCGATGAGTCTGGTGCCAAACGATGCCCTGCAACGTGAGGAATCCCAGGTCACCAAACGCGAGCAGTGTCCAGGCAAGGTTGCACAGAAAATGGCAATAAGAGCAGGAGCCCATGTGAGGTGCGACTACACACCTCAGCCCCCTGGCGGCTTTTTCCGGAGAAAACGAAACTGAAAAATAAACTGCATACAAAGTGAGCGGTCGTGACATGGCGATCTAAGCGAGAAGGTCATTGTGTTCTTGTGCTGATTTCAAAGTAGATGAACGGAGGGCTTCTGGAAGGTTTTAATTATGGCACGAGCGGACGCTAGATTTACGGCATGGTTTACAGTGGTGCTATGTTCGATAAGCTAATATTGAAATGAAAAAAAAAAACTTCGTTCATTGGGGCCTAAGAGCGTAGACAGAATTTTCTTTGGGGTGGCAGGTGGGGGTTTCAGTTAGGGTTTATGTGTGTGTGCTTGTATATATACACAGCAACATTTAAAATCGTCGGTGGTTTTTGTTGAGACGGGGTAAAAGACAACTCAGCATATGGGAGCGAAAATGCAGATGATCTAGGGCTATTTGTCACGCAACAGTACATCCGACAAGGTAACAAGCGAGATGTTATTTTACTTGGCAACAGCTGATTCGGTTATTTCAAGACCCAAGTTTCGAAGAGGTGTTGCTATGAATCTTCTCCTCAATGACGTCTACCGGTGACAGGATAAAAAGTAATGACTAATCGTTTCCTCCTAATAATACTGTTGTACTAAAACTGTATTTTTCCTCGCATGTGGTGACCTAGCTAAATACCTGCCCAGACACACAGGAAAATTTCATTACTTGATATAATCTCCTACTGGTATGTTTCAGCGTGCATAATTGTCTGGGTGACCATATATTTGCTGTGAAGAAGAATGGCAACAACGAAAGGCATATCGTCAGATACAATGATAATAGCTTCTGAAAGCCGACAGTGGTGAAACATGCAAAAAAGAAAAATCACCACTCAATCACTCCGTACGATTGGTTAAAGAAGTTGAAACGTGCGGTTCCGGTGTTTAGCAGTGGGTTGAACCCGACATGGCACCGAAGCGTTTCACAATTACTGCTTACATGTTCCTGCTTCTTAATAAGATTAGAAAAACCTTTTACTGGAGTTTACCAAAGTGTTTAATTCACATGCCACGCATGGTGTCTTCCTTGATCACGGTCACGGAGGAATGTAATGAGCGGTTATATGCTTTTCGCGATGCGGTAATCACAGCGGTTGTTCTTGAACCACAGGTGGTCACAGGCGTCACAACCTGAGCCGATGTGCCGCTGGAGAAACTTCTGCCGAGAGTGGCGTTAGTCCCGATAAACGCACTCCCACAATCATCACGTTGACAGATGTGATATATATGTACATACCTTTCTTCGAATAATCTTTAGTAGCGAGTGGCGCTTATGTTGTTTGCAATTTTTGGTTCAAGTGTCCTTTCTCGTGCGCGTCCTTATTTAGTTAAAGATTAACCAAGACCAAATATAGCCCAATTACCTGGGCTACTGCATAACATTGACGCCACCACGCCACGTTTTTGCAATCGTCTGACACCGCGATCCCCCTCGATTGGCAGGTCTCAGGAGAAACTGTTGCGCGTGGTCTCGGCGCCAAGGCTGTGACGACGTCACTCAAAACGCGGCCAATGGCGTGTGTGCTTAGGATCTACGTAACTGATACAACGACGTAACTGTTCTGGTATTTTTCCCTCAATGTTCGCTCGATTGTATTATGTTACCTGTTTGCGGTATGCTCATTTTTGAGTTATATTTTTGTGTATCTTTGTACACACTTTTGCCATAGCGCAATTAGCGCTGCAGTATGTGTAAATAAATAAATAAATAAATGAATAAATAAATAAATAAATAAACTGGTAACACAGCAAATGGAGACTGCTCATTACATCGCTGCCGAATGGATTTGGTTCCTTTTATCTATATACACCTTTCGCTGTAAAAATGAAATAGCAAAGACATTTTTGCTACTTTTTCGTTAACTGCAATTGCTGGCGCTTAAAAGCGGTAATGGAGGACGCACACCAGCAAAAGACACGAATGTCCACCTAGGTTGTTATTTTCGCTTGAAGAGCCAGTCAAAAGGCTCCAACATTTTTTTTATCCACCCGGCCCTTCCCAACCCCAAACAAACTAGTGCATATTTCCTACGCCTGACCAACCTCCTTCCACGTGCAGTGACGTCAACTCGGCGATCGGTGACTTGACGCAGTACGCAGCTCGTTGATTGGTCTAAACCAGGTCTCAACCAACAGTAATGAAGTCAACGTCACTGATCACCGAGTTGATGTCACTGCGCGGGGAAGGATGTCAGTCAGGCGTAGGAAAGATGCGCGAGCTTGTTTGGCGGGTGTCAAAAGAACCTCGGAGGCTGTTGACTGGCCCTCAATATACAGTAAGAAACTCGCTCAGACGCAGTAGGAAAGAAGCAAAAATAAAATTAAATATCTTCGAAGTGGCCGATGCATAGGTGAGAAAAAACGACGTGACCTAGGAAACGCGAAGTCAGCGCTTCTTCTGGTTCGTCGGGTTAGGGCGACGATCACCGCTGGCGCCATCCCACATCCGGCCTCGTTCGCACTGCGGACGCCGCGTGAATTTCAGTGTGGCTTGTTGAAATACTCTTTGGGACCTGCAAACCGTCTTTGAAGACGACCTATGACTGACGATTTCATGGAATTGTGCTTGTTCGTCCACCTTCGTCACGTCTCTCCTGCGCGGTGGGAAGAAACTAGATCAAAAAGTGATATTGATGGAGGAAAGAAACGACACAATTGGGAATGTGGACAGCTTGCCAGCGTACGTACCAAAACAAATGTGGCACAGAAGAAAACCACAACAAAAAAAAAGTGATTAAGCGAAAACGGGTGGCAAAGCTAAGTGTGATAAGAGGAAAAGCGACAGTAAAAAAACCTGTGATGAGCGAAAAGGATTTTAACTGAAGAAAAGGGCGAGTTAAGTACAATGATAGCAAAGAAAAAGGAACAAATGCACTACGGAGAGTTGGAGCTTGAAATTGAATGTTTATTTGCCTTTACGCTTCACCAGTAACTAATTGGAAGCGCTGTGACCGCAAACTTCGTGGTGTCCCCAACTTCGTTTTTTTGTTGTTGTTGTTGCTAATGCAGGAACCTAAAGTTTATTTATATTTTTGGTTTTTCAATACTACGAGTTCTTACTTCAGTCGTATTGGCATCATACTCTTTCATGTTTATATACTGCACTACTTCCTCAGCTCTCACTTTTTCTTAACACCTTGTTTCTTTTATTTTTTTCACCAGTTGCGTGCATCTCCATATTGATGTCTTCTTCTCAATCATATATATGACCACAATGAAATGGGGACCCACAGTACCACTGGACCCTTATACCCAAGATTTAAACCAGAATTTCCGTCTTTGGCTTGTTCTTGTCCTGATGTGTTGCCTGATGTGTGGTGGGCGAAAGGAAATTCAGTTGAAGAAAAGGGTGAAATAAGCACAATGATAGCAAATAGGAACAAACCCTATGGAGTGTTGGTGCGTTATTAGTCAGATCTTCGCTTCCGTTTTTTACCCGCTTCTTTCTAGCAAACATATGTACCGCAGCTTCCGAGGAATGGGTCACGCTTCCAACAAACCAAATTGATTATCTGTGATTATTTGGTGGTTTCACATCACACAATTACTTCTATTCGCTCTCCGTCTTCCATCTACCTTAACACTTTTTGTATACCTGGCTTTTTTTATGAGCATATTTCTTTTCCTATGAGCTGGTTCTTCGCAACTTGCAAATGACCAAGTTTGACATGTGGAGATGTTCAAAGTTCCGATAGCTTTGGAGTTGAAGTGGATGGTTTTTAAGGCGCCTGTGAAAGGTGTTTTTCTGGAAGATTCATTTTGTTATCAGAGAATGCTAGAACTCATACTAAAATAATGTTTTTTTAGCAGTAAGATAACTTCTTATGGCCACTTCTGTAAAATTGAAGAGAAGGTATAGACTTTTGTTTAGCAGCATGAAAATTATATCAGCATAAGAGGTCTTCTACATGAAAGAATAATCAATATTATGAAACGTTTATTTTTTTAACGAATGTAACCAGACGACACACATCTTTTACATGTTCCAACAAAAATCACTAGTTTCGTGTACGTGCCATTCAATCATGTCAACTTCAGAAGCTTTGAATGCTTATCTGTGATTTGTGGTCCCACTCCACGGCTATGCATACGCACCAAATTGCTCTTAAGCATGCACGCATTGCATGGAAAAACGATATAATCGGGCTCTCAAAACAGCCGCTCTGTTGCTCGGCTTGTCCTACGAGGCCCGTCCACTCGCTTTGCCTTCTTTAGCTGAGAACGAGGCCGCCCGTTTTGAACGACAACTGCTCCGCTCGACTCGCGGATTTAGGTGGTCGCGTCGGCATGCATAATCAACTAAATTTGCACTCTCACCAGAACAGTCAAAGCAAAAACTAAGAACTTTCCAAAATATCTCCTCCTTCTCCCATTCCTTGTCTTCTTTCCACGTTCTCAACGGTTTTATAACCACCCACGGCGGCACCAGCGCATGTGCGCTTTTTCTCGATGATCGGTTTTTAGCCAACGTTAAAATTTGTTATATATGGCAAGTGGCCATCGAGCTAGCTACGTTTTTAAATGAAACGCTTCTTGTGAAAGTGCTGGTGTTCTTGAAGTTTTAATTATTTTATTTACAGTATACTGCAGTCACAAAGTGGCCTGCAGGTGGGATATTGTACAGTTGCTAAGTTACAAGCAAAGATGAAGACGTACAGAACACAATATTACAGAAGAGAGACAGCTAATGAGAATAAAAAGACGCATATATAGGATATGGAAACAAAAAAACCCACCTCTCCGCTCAAAAATATTACTCCCATACTCGAGTGCAACATGTATATTATCTGGAAATTTTAGAGAAACATACAAACAGAAAGTCCAGTATTTGCAATTTATGAAGTGACATGACAAATGAAATGACAAAATATAAAAGTGAAAGCCAAGAGAACAAAAAAAAACAGTCACATAAACACTCGCTAGTTCACTGCATTTTTAAATGCGTAAGCAGCACATTTTGACACTTACTTGCAATATTTTCAGGCAGTGAATTCTAGTCAGAAATTTGTCCATGGAAAAAAACGAGCACTTGAAAAGATTAGTGCGCGTTTCATAAGAAAGTATTTATGTACATGTCAACTTCTTGAAGTGCGTGACAGAAATGGCTGAAGATACACACGTGCAATAGCATTGTGTGTTCTGATAAAGCAAGAATAAAAAAATTTGTCTTATAATTTCCTGCGCACGTCTAAGGTTTGAAACCTATTTACAAGCATAAGAGAAGATGGTGTATGTGTGCTCCTATAATTGTTATATGAGAAGCGTATACAGTGTCCACCTCTACACCATCTCGAGCCTATGCTTATATTTTTAACGTGATAGCGTTAAAGAGCTCGCGCTGCAGAAAACCCGCTGCCAGCGTTGGCCTCGTTGGTTGTGAGCGAAAAAGCGTCTGTGTGCCTGTGACCAAAAATCAAGTTACCGAGATAGCCACGGTTGGCCGCTACTTGTCCATGCGTGTGCGCGCGATCACATTGAAAAAGCCGCGCATTCAAAGAAAAAAAAGTGCTCAAGGTCAAAAGCAGTGGTAGTTTCTTTGCTCTGCCACCCTCCCTGCTTAGCTTCCAGCGCTTTCGTCGGTACGAGAGAATAGATAATGCAATTGCAGGCTGCGACAAACATTTGTAACTCAGCTCGCACTGGACGGATTACTAAACTTTTGCGGCGTTGAACTCGTCCGGCAGTAAGATCACGTAGTGAATTCATTCCATGGTTACTTGCAAAAGTGTTCCAGGGCCCCTTTAAAGCAATTTGTTCGACAGGTGTCACGACGAAAACGAGCCGATTCAGTGATAAAAGCGCGCGGCGCGATGGTCCAATCTACTGTGTGCGTGTTTGTGTGCGCGCGTATTGATGTAACAAAACGTATAATTAAGTATGCACTTAGCAGAGCCGGATTTTGCTATCGCGTTACACTCTTAAAAGTGAAGCTTAAGGGTCCCCCAATTTTTTTTCATGTTGATACCAAACTACGCTAGCGTATTCAACTTTAGGCAAAACATAGTTTTTGTAGACGAGAAGCTTTGCATAGGGGGAAGGGGGGGTTCAGTTCGTGCCCAAGTAAGCGAAGTTTGCATGTAGCTGCTGTACAGATGTTTTCCATGAGGGAGGACCATGTAGGTTGGTGGGGAATGTCTATACCAAATATTTGTACACCGTCGGTTCTTCGATGGTGTCATTAATAATTGTATTGCGTATAATAAAGGTTGATTTTTTATTACTTATGCACAGAACAGTTTTCTCGGAATTCAGGATCATTGATCATGTGGTGCACCATTCGTAAATTTCTATTACAGGCTGATGTTTGATGAAATTTTGTCAACCTGTCAAGATATTTTTTTAAAAGTGACACAATTATCGGAAAACCCCTTAACTAGGACATCTGGGCCCACAGTTGCAGCTATATTGTTCAGGTACATGAGGACTAGAATTGGTCCCAATAGACGTCCCCGAGGCACATTGGACGTACTCGCAAGTGCGTGGGTGGGCCCTCATGCCAAAAAAAAAAAAAACTGAGTTTGTTTAGTCAAGTACTGTGTAATCCAGTTTACAATAGAAAGAGCTAAACCAAACTTGCGAAGTTCTTTCAGGAGTTTAGGATACATGGTCAAAAGCATTGCTGAAACCTTGAAAAAATACAAACCAATCAGACCGGCCAAGTCCAGAGTTAAAGGGACCTTTTTTTTATTGATGTGATGTAAGGAGACGTTGGTGCACCAATAGGGCGCCGGCTAATCCTTATCACTAAGAAGTGTCTAACAAAGTTCACGGAATGTCCAAGTCTCCAAGCGTAGGAAGTCCAAAGCACATAAAATACACAATTTATAATATCAGTTAAAATTGATATTTCGAAACAATGTATTCAACAGTCACATATACGTGCATATAAAGTGATGTGAACAAATTGAACAGAAACCACTGCGCACAGTCAAACAGTCACATAGTTGTCAACATAACAGTCACATACCCAACACAATAGTCAATAGTCTCATAACTATTACAGACTGTTACACAGCATTGATTTCTTGAAATATTACTTGATCAACTGCTCTCCTAGACACCACACACACACAAAAATTGGCAGATCCCACGTAATGTGGCGATTCGATGATATGCGAAGCGAAAATGGGAAAGCTTGGTATGTCACTTTAAAATAAGCAAAATGTTACGAAGTGGAGGGAAGTGATGCTGTGTATGACTTCCGTGTCATGATTATCATGTATGGATGTGTCGTTTACGTTTGCCATCTATTCAGGTCACGTGATACTAAATTTAGGATATGTGTAGCTTGCGAAACGACAGCGAGCACGCTCTGAGCGTGGTATGTTGTCATCTTGTTACATGACACGCGTGTCAGGATTATTATAATTGCACCACTGACATACTGTTGTCATCCATTGAAGTCACGTAACACCAAATTTGGTATATGTGGAACAAGCAAAACGGCCGCGAGCGCATCATGAAGGGCCCAATATACTCCAATACAGCGTTGACGAGCGCGCACGCTGGGCCCTGCGACGCTACGTTAGCAAAACGTGAGCACTCTATAGTCTGACGCCAAGCGCCAACGGCGCGACCAGCGTCCGTCAGCTTGGCCCTAGAGCAACCGGCACGAAATGCGACATGCTGCATTTCGCGCCGATTCGTTACTAAGACAACACTGCGTCTCCCTCTTTTCGTGACGGAGCGACGCTGAACGCTCGGAAATGCGCATGCGTCAAAGCATCGCCGCGCGGCACGCGCCTGTGAGTATATGGCAAGAACGGTGCCTGGCGTGGCAACGCCGGCGTGACCGGACGAAATGAACGCCGGTGAGCACGCGCACCGCGTCACGTCGAAATGTTTTCGCGCCTTGACTGTGGGATGTAGTCATCTTCTCACATGACACGCATCTCATTATTATCATGTTTGCACCAGTCACGTACTTTCATCATTTATTGACGTCGCGTAATATCAAATTTGGCGAAAGTAAGGCTAGCGAAATGGCCGCGAGTGCATCATGAGTGTGGCACGTAGTCATGTTGTTACATGACACGCATGTCGTGATTATTATGTTTGTATGTGTCATTTACCTATGCCATCCGTTCGCGTATCGTACTACCGAGTTTGGCACGTGTGAAGCTATCGAAATGGCCGCCAGAATGACATGCATCTCATGATTAGTATGTTTGCACCAGTCATATACCTTCGTCATCCATTCACATACCGTAATACCAAAATTGGTATATCTGACGCTAGTGAAGCGCCCGCGAGCGCATCATGAGCTTGGCATGTAGTCATGTTGTTACATGTCACGCATGTCATGATTTTCAAGTTAGGGTCTGTCGCTTGTGTTTGCCATATAAAGTCATACCATGCCAGTTTTGCAACACGCCATGTGAACAAAACCACCGCAAGAGCTGCAAGAAGATGAAATGTAAGTCATGACATTCATGACGGTCATGTCATGATTTTCATGTTGTGACCAGTCAAATATGTTCTTCATACAGTCTTGTTATATTATATCAAGTTTGGTATCGATAGCATTATCGAAACGGCCAAAAGAGCTAAAAGTCGTAGATAGATAGATATATAGATAGATAGATAGATAGATAGATAGATAGATAGATAGATAGATAGATAGATAGATAGATAGATAGATAGATAGATAGATAAATAGATAGATAGATAGATAGATAGATAGATAGATAGATAGATAGATAGATAGATAGATAGATAGATAGATAGATAGATAGATACGCTGAAAGTCACCGAAGTTCGCTAATAAATGCTTCGCATTTTAAAAAAACTTGAAAGTGATGTAAACTCAATAGTGAAAGTACTTCGCAGGGTTGCTGGAAGTTTGTGAGGCGGATCAGTATCATCACTAGTAATTGTTCATAATGCTCAAATGCCACAAAGAATTGCATACTTTGTGGCAATTTTGCATGACATTTATTTCACGTCGGAACAAAGGCTGCAAAGACTTTTAGCCAGGAGATTACGCATACGCTTAAAAGTTGCGAAAGTGACTTCCAGTTCACTTGTAGTATAGCTGAGGCTAAATTTGTCATCTGCGTTATAGAAGCGTGAGCACTGTAGAAAAAAAGAGAGAGAAAGAAATAACTTATTCCGAATTCAGTGGCTGTGTGGCACCACATGTTCACCTAAAAGGTGGCCAGTGACCCTTGCATTTATTTTTGTGTCACTGCTGGTCATCTGGACGCCCCGCATGTGGTATTTCAAGCCAATAATTCAGATATAAGACAGAAAGAACGAGGCTGACTAATAAGCTCTCCCACGGCTTTTGTTCGACCTTATGCGTTTAGTATTCCTTATCCAAATTTTCAAACAACTCGAGCAATTAGCAATTCATGAATTTTGTATTTCCTATAGTTTTAGCGTTGACCAATTTGAGTTGTGAACTTTTTGATACTGCAGTGATCGGCTTCGTTTGGTTATAAGATTTTGTTCTTAAGTCAACCAGAGTAGTTACTTGCTGCATTGTCACGCTAGTTAGCTAAAAGTCGGAGATATGGTACTCGACACCACAGTGGTTGCATTTCGTGGCAAATTAGATGCAATGTATGGAGATGTTATGCTGGTGTACAGAATGAAAGAATTCTATATGTGGATATGCGTGCATGCGAGTTTTATGGTAAAAAGACAGAAGTTCTTAGCGCTCCATGAAACTTTTATGAACCAAGCACATTATACAGAATTGCTAGATGCCAGCTAGTCTACAAAAAAAACTTCATGGAGCCGCAGGCTCACCATCGATCTATACACTGTATAAATTAACCCAGATGGAATCAAGCATGAGAGATAAAAGAAAGAAAGATAAATAGAGAGATATATAGAAAGAAGAAAAGAAAGGAATACAAAAGTAAGAAACAAAGTCAGTAATTCCCTACACCTGACTTGAAGGCGTCTCTTTTGCTCAACCAAGTTATTTTATAAATGTCACCCTCTCATAATCACGCCCTATAGTGGCATCATTACATGCATTCTTGGAGTAACCAGATACTGTTTATATTCATTGATGCAGTGGCATTGAATGCCTCGAAACCTATTGTCATCATGAATGTTCTAGGAAGACGACGAAGCTGTTGCTGCTTGTCTAAGCTTATCTGTCTTCATTTATCGTTGTTTTTGTTTACATTACGGCTCAGCACTCCTGAAGGCGTCGGACGACTCGAAAAGGTGCCTGCCGTATCGCTGACCGACGGGAGCTGCGCAGCCCGCCGCGTCGAAAGGTGCTCGAAGAACCGAAACAAGCATCGGTGGAGCGCCGCCATGACCTCCCAACGTGTGACACCAAGTCAGAAGCACCAGCTGGTTTGCGCAAGCATACCTGAATGCAAGCGACAACACAGCGCTGAATGGGAGGGCGTATAAACTGTCATCGGGGATCACAACGTGGCGAACCTCACAGATCTAGACATGGATGAAAGTGGTTTCCGTCTTGTGCGACATCGCAAAGACAGGATGGTGAGCCTTCCTGTGCTAATTGCTCCAACATCCGAAGAAGCTAACTTGAGGCAAGTGAACCCTATTGACCTATACTCTGAAATTGAAACGATTCTCGGTGGAGCACCAGCTAAGAGCCATTTCGCAGCACAGGGAGCCCTGCTCTTGGATACAGAGACGGAACACCAAGTTAATAGGCTTCTAGAGACCAACACTATCTGCGACCTTACCATATCTCCCCGTGTACCACACAGCTACACGCAAAATACATGCATTTTAAAAGGAGTCCCAAGATGGTACTCGGACGAAGAGCTGTTAACCAACCTGAGACCTCAGAGAGTATACCACGCAAGAAGAATCCTACGACGGGTCCAAACCTCATCGTCCGAGTGGGAATCAAGGCGCACCGACTCTGTGGTTCTCACATTCGCTCCCGATTCGGAACGCCCAGAGAAGATTAACCTTGGCTTCACTAGACACGAGCTTGTAGACTACGTGGAGACGCCGCCACGCTGTTTTAAATGTGAGCGTTTTGGACAAGTTGCTAAGCACTGTCGTGTGGAACAGAGGTGTAAGCGCTGTAGGGGGCTTCATAACTTTAAGACGTGTATAAGTAAAGAAAAACTTGTTTGTGCAAACTGTGGCGGCAACCACCCACCTGGCTACGGCCGATGTTCAGCACGAACAGCTGCGCAGTGAATAAATAAGACGTTTGTCCTCGGCCCGAAGACTGTGAACGAACCATCGTTCATAAGGGAGACGTTCGGCGCGCCACAACGTGGTGGTTTGGACAATGAATACGCAGGAAATTTTCTGTGCTTAAATCTGGCAAGAGCTGGTACTGAGTCAGCGGGAGTGCTCAACGCTGGTGAGGAATGTATCACGAAAGAGTCCACCAAGTGCACCTATGCTGATGCACTGAGCCCACCTCAAGTACCACCTGGAAGTAAACAGCAAGAAAACCTCGAGAACGTTATTCGCCATCTGTTCACCGCACTACGTTCACACGTTGCTAAGATGCCTGCGAGTTCAACGAAGGACGTGTTGGAAGCAGTCCTGGCTCTAGAGTCAGTGTTACTTTTCTTTGCTTCCACATACACATAGTAGAATAATGGCAATGTCTCGCCCACCTGGTCTATTCCGTCCTTCAAAAGTGCCCTTAATAATGGGATCGAATTGCGCCGGTCTTCTAAAACGTGTGTGCGAGCTCAACCTTTTCCTGCGCGACATTCCAATACCGATTCTAGCCCTCTCCGAAGCCGGTCTCCCGAATGCAAGGACGCTCCCAGGGTACACCCGACACGGCAACCCGAGAATAACGTCATTTGCAAATGGAAGCGCAACGATATACATAAGGCGGGAAATACCTCACGCCGCCTTACCAGTGCAAGACCTCTGTTCCAACTCACTGGAAGTCGCTGCTGTGCAAGTGTACCTGGGAAACCGAAAACTGAGTGTAGTATCGGTGTACATAAGTCCACGAAAGAATGTCTCCATGGAGGTTTTCATAAAGGAACTTTGCACTCGATGTCCCGCTCTTCGAATAATCTGTGGTGATTTTAACGCGCACCATCCACTCTGGCGAGATAAGAGTGTAGATTTTCGAGGCAAGGAACTTCCAGCAGCTGCGGATGCTGCCGACTTATATGTGACGAATGATGGCAAACCTGCATTTTTCAGGCCACCAGATTCATGGAGTGATATAGACGTTGTACTTCACTCCATGGACCTTCTGGTATCATCGACCACGGCTCCAGACAAGATGGGCAAGGACCATTTCCCCATCTTCACCAATGACCTGGGATTTCGAACTGCTGGTCGACAATTCTGCAATGTAGCGCGCTGGGACACCTACAGAGAAGCTGTGGAGAAATCCACTGGTGAGCTTTTCGCAGATATGTTGCAAAGCAAGTGAGCCGCAACATCATTTCTGAAACTGCCCGACCATTTTTTCTGCTCCTGACTTGAAATTGAAGAACCTCTGCGCAGCACGTAGACGAGAGGAGCGGAAACTAATGAGAACGAAAGGAAATCTGTCTGCGAAAACCGAATATAACAGGATAAACGCTGCGCTCTGTCGCCGTACAAAAAAAAACTAAGACGAATTCAATGGGCCACTTTCTGTGAGAGTTTATCAACGTTTACGCCCTTGACAAGGATATGGGCAGTAATAAATAGTCTTTCTGGGAAGATCCGCTCACACAGGCCATCTGATGCACTCGCTTTGAAACAAGGGAAAGATTTGCAAACCCTTGCGGAGGATTTCGCAGACGTGTACACATCTGGCAGATCAACAGGAGTGGCGATTCCTCTGTCACCCCAGTTTTTTCCCTCGATGAATACGCCATTCACCTTTCGAGAGCTGGATATGGCACTTAGCAAATTAAGAAGATGCTGTGCCGTGGGTCCCAATTTGATCAGCAATCAAATGATGACAAATCTGCCATATGAGCGAAAAAGGGCCCTTTTGGACATATTTAATCATGTCTGGAGCACGGAAGAGATCTCAGTTGTTTGGAAGACAGCATAGGTGGTGCCAGTCCTAAAGTTCGGAAAGAATCCTGCGACCCTCGCATCATATCGACCGGTATCTCCTTACATGATGCGTATTTAAGGTGATGGAAGGATTAATATGTACAAGATTAAGTTGGTACCTTGAACAAGGAAGACGATGGCCATCGTGTATGACGAAATTTCGCCCATGACTGATTGTCTAGGACAGTGTTTTGGACCTATTAAGGCACATCAAGCACCACCACGTCAGCAGACTCTCGACACTCGCCGTCTTCATGGTCGTTGCCAAGGCATATGATTGTGTGCTTCAGGCGAGCATCGTGAACAGGCTCCAAGCCATAGTGTATCGGGAAAAGCTCTTCGGTTCGTACAGGTTAACTGTGTCCGGGTTAAGCTTGGAAATGTAATTAGCAAAGAGAGACGCGTTTTTCTCGGCACCCCACAAGGAAGTGTTCTATCTCCCTTGCTTTTTAACGCTGCCATGGCCAGCCTTCCTGACACTCTGCACGTAGCTCTGAAAGCAGTTTTAATATCCAACTACGCCAATGACATCTGCATTTAGATCTCAGGGTACCAGCACAAATCTTTAGCCTGGATAGCACAAAGTGCTATTTCAATCATTGAGCGTCACTTGTTGACCCTTGGCCTATCTTTATAAGCGGAAAAATCAGCCTTCATGCTCATCCCGGGAGCGAGACGGAAGTCAACACGTCTGTCACTGAATATTCAATGCCACTCAATTCGTTGTGCAACAGGTGTCCATTTCCTGGGCATTACTATCGACAGCAAGCTATTATGGCGACGTGCGGTTGATGGTATAGTCACTGCATCAGTGCAAAGGATCAACGCTCTTCGTCGCATGGCAGGGGTACGTTAAAGCAACAATTCTATGTCTATGCTTAAATTGAATACTGCGCTTATAACAAGCCGCATTCTTTATCACTGCCCCTGATATCACCATCACCGAGCCAGTTCGAACGCCTAGAAGCACTGCACAAAAAGGGTCTTCGCTTGGCGATGGGAGTTCCTCAGGCGGCTTCAAACACGAAGGTCACCAATGAAGCCGAGTCTCTTCCGCTCCGCCTTAAGTCGTCTCAGGCCTTATTGACGTAGCTGTCAAGATTGGGCGAGTTCTTCGCAGGCACGGCGCTTCTCCGGCGGCTAAGAGCAAGAACTGGCTCACATTTTAACGCGGCACTGAACATATTTCAATATTTAGGCTTGAAACTGCCCAAACGGCGCCCTATGGACTCGCTATTGTCTTTTGTGGATGTTCGTGTAACTTCAGCGTACCCAAGCTACCAGCAAAGCGCACCATTGCAGCCGCGAAAGCAAAATTTCTTGTGCGGCACCACTTGAGCACCATGTACCGTGGCCACTTACAAGTGAGCACCGACGGATCAGTGTGCACACAAACAGATAGCTGCGCAGCGGCTTTCTGCATACCCTGCCTTGGCGTGTCGTGGTCGGGCCGCCTGGATCGCGTGGTTTTGTCCACAACGGTAGAAAGCGCTGCAATCACGGCGGCTTTGCGAAAATTGCGATCCTTTTCTGCATGAGATGTTGTAGCGCTGACGGACTCCAAATCGGCCTGGTCATTCAAGACTGGGAGATACGCTTCCCGATTCTGTGCCTTCTGCGGTGACATCGGGGATATTGAACATTTTATTTGGCTTTGTCCACAGTGTGATGTGCAAAGAGCAGCGGTAATCCGCACCTTGCAAAAAGGCTGTCATAGGCACCGGACAGTTGACGACGTCATTTTTCCCGAAGAACCCGCGGCAACTAGGAGTAACGTGCAACAAATTTTGTTGGTGTTACTGCGAGACACTGGGTTGTCTGACACGTGATGACAATTTCCGAATTCAGGAGATGCTCAGGCGGAACAATTGCTGGGCTAGGCTAACCCCGCCTGCTGCAACACCACCACCACCACAACCACCACAACCACCACCTTCTTGTCATCATGTTCATCCGCCTCCAGTCATACTAATGACACTCTCATAATGATTAAGACGGCTCAGTTCCTGCCAGCTACGAAAACGTGGTCATTGTCACCATCAACTACAGGCTTGGAAATCTCGGTATTGAACCTTCTTGAGCGAATCTCGCATTTCAAAGCAGCCTATACATCTTCGAAATTCTGCTCTGTGAACGCGCCTTTCATACCCTTGTTGCTTTTGAACGTAAATGAGATAGTACATGTAGTTACATTCGACGCCTCAAGGTAACCTAACTTTTTCAGAGCGGCATCTAGCACTTGCATTGAGCTCTTGAATATACTTTTTTTTAAATCAGAAAGCGGTACCACACCTAATGCTTGCCAATATGCCTTAGCAATATAGCGTGCAAAAAGTATTGACACCACGTGGTTATGCATTGTTTTAATGAGCACAGACACTTCTACGTGATTGAGGAGCGGTCGAAAATGTCAAAACTTTGATATAAATTCATTGAAAAATCTACGACACGTGAGTTTGACTGAGCCACATGCAATAAATGCAAGAAGAAATTTCTTTTTTATTTGAAAAGAAAAATCTCATTAGAAAGAAATGATTATGGTGGCCGCAAGAGTCCATGTCGTGATGTCGTCATGGACACATGAAAGGAGACGGAGTTTACGAAAAGGAATTGTGTGAAAGTTTTGACGGAAGGGAACGCTCTTGAGGCAGGCCATAGACACCAAAAATGGCGAACAAGTTAACCGGGATATTACACACTGGCGTACCGAGTCTTCTGGTGCAAATTTGAGCAGTGCTGAAACATAAAAATACCGGCTGCCAAGAATGCCAGCCTCATGCGATTGTACAATTTTACCAGGTGTTCGTTAGTAGTGTTCATGTCTGTTACTTCTTTGCTTTTTTGTGTTTGGTCGATCTAAGCAGCAGAGGCCAGTCACCTAGCTCTATACTCAACCTCACAAAATGCTCTACAGTCCGCTTGGTGTTGATAACACATTGAATCCATCAAGAAAGCCATGAAAACCATGAGGAAAGACAGCCGCAATAAGAAATCACCGTGTTAAGGAAAAGATCAACCAAAGAAACATAAGCGAGAGTAACTAGAATATGCTTCTCAGTGAAAAAAGAGTGTTTATGTGACAGCCGGCACAAGAAATACTGAAAGCGAATGCAAACAAAAATAGTAGTATAAAAAACTATAGTGATGACTGTGGGAAGACATGTGTGGCGGTGACAGCTGCGACACAGTACGGGTGAAATAATTCATTAACCCGTAATGTGTGCAGGCTCCCATATCTCTGAGCTTTCGCTGCCCGAGGAAGTTAGCGTTTCGTCAAGGGCTGCTCCAAGATTTGCGCCGTTTTCTCTTTTGTGCGTCCGCATGTGACTCCTTGACAGCTGATCGGAATGAGCGGTAAAACAAGCCAAGGTGGTAGCGACAAGCCGGCGCACCATATTACGGATCTGCCATTTGCCAGCAGCGCCAGATGCTGAACTTAGCTCAAAACAGTCATCACCAATTCTTCCCATTCCTCAGCTCAGGAGCTAAGTCGTTCGCTTCATGGAAACCACCAAAAAGGTGTTCCCTGCTTTGATTCACCGTAGAATGGCAGTCATAAGAGTTGCAGCACACTCGAATTTCCTTTCACCTCTTTTCGCTAAGCTCCATACAAGCCAGTGGTGTTTTCGCATCGAGTTTTCTTCACCATTGCATTCTTCTTTGTTATGCCGACTCATACAAAGAAGTAAAAAAGACAGAAGCCGATGTCATTACTCTGTCGCGTTTCTTGGCACACTAACATCGCGAAAGAGGTATGTGCTAGATATATCAAGTATGTGGTGTTTACCGCAGCCCCTTTGTTATGTGCTACCTTTCTTACATTTTCTTTGCGTTCCTTTTCTTTTTTTGTCTTAGTAAATATGGGCACTCCGTCCTTCGAGGAAGTACTCAGCTTGCAAATAAGGCTAGACTGTCGAAGAAAAGTGAAGAAGCTCTTTCTGTCGTTCGTCCTTCCTGTGTAGTTCACTGAACTTCTCTGTGCGGTGGGAACTTCGCTGGCGGAGAACTCTGCAGTGGAGTTACTATTCAGTTCACGATCCCAACTTTTTTGTAGCTGTCATCATTTTTTTACCTTTTAGTTTTGCCAGACTTCCACCAGTCACCGAATTACCATTAGGGCAACGACCGCGGCACTGGTAATGTTAATTATTTCGTGATATATTTTTATTTATGTATGCTCAGTCACCAACTATTGCAGCATCACGTCTATAAAGAGAGACATTATCATCGGCTGAGGTTTTTTTAGCTTCACGGAAACCAGAACTTTGTTTTGCATTTGCTGATCGTCACTGAATTCTACTGCATACTCTAATTGCTAAATCTTGGGAGTTAGAACCTCAAACGGCAGAAATGAAGCTCAACCCTTTAGAGGTCGATGCATACCCTACAATGCTTGGCTCACCACAGAGCCTGCGATGCGGTGGTTAGACTTGGTTGAACAGCCTCAAATGGGAGCACATCATGGTGTCGCCCCAAGTGGTAGGATTTTCCAGAATTCCTAAACATTTTTTTTTGGTATACCGTACCACACCTGAACATTATTTCTCTCTCTTTTCTCAGTTACTACCATGAGCACTCCTACTTGGTTTAATCTTTCTTTCACACAAAAAAAAGCTATATAGCAGCGTGTCCTATTAACCGCTTTGCTACTGTGCAAAATTAGGCATACTAATATTATTTGTAACTTTTTACTTCGAAGGAGATTGCCAAATTTCTTTTCCGCATGTCTCTTTTATTGAAGGTATTTAACAGAATAAGATACTTTCCAACTATTTAAAAACTGTTGAGTTTTCCAACAGTTTTCAACAATAACAACAATAACACTATTGAGCAGTCACCGTCTGACACTTATGTCTATTTTTCATGTTTTTCTATCATTCACACAGGTAACGGACTGTTCCAGCACACTGTGATGATGTCTGGCTTGGCTTTTAGCCCATGGACCAACCCTCAGGACGAGGTGCGCTATGGGTTCAAGGTGGGCCGAACACCACGCCGCCGACAGTGTGGAATTGGCGCAGTGCTTGGAGGCTGCTTACGTCATCAGCTTGTACGCAAACAGGTCGACGTCCCTGTCACTGTGCCCGAACATCTTTCAACATTCGGTTCCATGTGGATGGCGTTGTGGTTCCACGTGAGCCACGCTGCAAAGTAACCTGACTATGTTTATTATTCACGGTTTTGAGGTTGCAAGTGTTGTATCCCAAAAAACTTCCAGTCACCTCATTTACCAGCTCCTAACGCCAAAACTGAAAGCCCATCCTCAGGTTTTTGCAGAGTAAGGAAATTGTCTCTTTAGGTTTTCGAATAAAAGAAACGTGCGTAAGGGTCAAGGAAGTCTCTCTACATTTTTACGTAGCTTAAAAAAATTCATTTGAAAATATTTTGCCAAATAAGAGAAAGCAAGTGTAGAAAATAAGCGGTCTAGGTTTTAAAGCTCTTCTTGCTCACCGATGCTGTTGGAGCGCATAGTCATACGTCACTGAATATCATCGTGTGCCTGTGCTTGCAAAATACCTAATAATCTAAATCGTTCAACACTCTTTCTACACACACAGTGAAACGGTCCATATGAAGTGCGATCTCCTCTTCCATCGAGTGAGTTTCGAGGAGTACTTGTTGTTCACAGCTTACGTGGAGAGGCATAGCTTTGATGGGAGCACTACTGCCAACAATTTGTCTTCATCATAAGTAAAAAGTGTCTTTCAGCATACTCCTGGAACTGCTTCTGGTAATTAGCTACACATGCACTGTAGCATGTCATATGGTAAAGTTTAACGTGGGGTTTTTGAGGGTCGAAGCTCCTTGAAGCGGCACCCGTTCATCCGTCGTCGTAGTACGTAACATGTCTTACGCTTTAACCTGCAAGGTGGTGCCGGGGGGAGATTTCGCCTGTGCGTTGTTGAACAATGAAAAAATCGCGCGTGCACGTTACCTTGAAAGCCAATTTCCCCTGTCTCTCATACACCATTGGCAGCCATTGGCATGTGCATTGAGCACTATCTGATAAGAAATGGCTGCTAGATTATACTCGCTGGGCATAACCTCCTTGTTTATAGAAAGGTTTAGTGAGCGTTGGGCCGCAGTGCTATGAATACAGTGACCTAGTATACACCATAAACTCGAGGTGGTTAAAGGTGGGAAATAGACACGAA
The DNA here is from genome assembly GCF_043290135.1 of Rhipicephalus microplus. Lineage (NCBI taxonomy): Eukaryota > Metazoa > Arthropoda > Arachnida > Ixodida > Ixodidae > Rhipicephalus > Rhipicephalus microplus. The sequence goes on along the minus strand of NC_134700.1, from coordinate 187,315,056 downwards.
GCGCAAGCTGTAAGAAAGTGTGCGTGTGCCACCTATCGTTTAGTCCTTGAAATGTTCGCTAAATGAAGGTGCTTTTATATGCGGAATATATGATAAAAAGAGGCGAGATGGTGGCACTTGGAGTGTTGACTAGATGGGCTAACGGACACACAGGCAGATGCATGGACGGCTGCACGAATGGCTGCACGGACGAATGGACGCATGGACGGACGCAAAGGCGGATGTATGGACGAACGCAGGGTTGGACACACGGATGGATGTGCGGGCGCACGAACAGACGCACGCACGGACGGTCGGATGGATGCACGGACGGTCACACACACGGACGCATGGACGGATGGAAGCAAAAACGAATGGATGGACGGACGCTTCGCCCCACTCTATATCATTCACCCCGTGGATATGCTGCCATTTTTTTCAAACATGGCACCGATTACACAGAATGCAGTCATACGTGAAAGCTTCACCGACATAGGCCAAATTCAACTTCATCGGTTTATTTATTTATTTATTTATTTATTTATTTATTTATTTATTTATTTATTTATTAGAATACCCTCAGGGCCCGTAGGGCATTACAGAGGGGGTGGGTACAACATATATAACACACAAGAAAAAAAGACAAAATAAAGAAACAAGTATCAGATGCACAAAACAGGAAGGCAACATAAGTCAACTAAAAATGTATAAGAATTCAAGCACATACAAGACAAAGATAATGGAAAGTGCGTATAGTTACAAGCATTGCTGAGAAATTGCAGTCTTGAATAACAAAGGGTCTGTTATTGATACAACGGAAGAGGGAAGGTGGTTCCAATCGGCGGCTGTTTTCGGTAAGAAGGCTGCTGAAAAGAATTTGGTGCGGCAAAACGGAATGGCAACCTTATTGATTGACTTGATTGATTGTTATGTGTGGTTTAACGTCCCGAAACTACCGTATGATTATGAGGGACACCGTAGTGGAGGGCTTCGAAAATTTCGACCACCAGGGGTTTTTAAACGTGCACCCAAATCTGAGCACACGGGCCTACAACATTTCGCCTCGATCGAAAATGCAGCCGGCTCCGCCGGGTTTTGATCTTGCGAACTGCGGGTCAGCAGCCGAGTACCTGAGCCACTAGACCACTGCGGCGGGGCACTATTCAAACTTGTCCAGCAACATTGTACAATAAATGGTTCTGCCCTTCTTGCGGTGGTTTCGTTCACATGGCATGTTGCAAAACTGCTATGGTACCGTATGATTGCATGGCGAATACATGCGACGGACCCTAACATGAAAATCACGAGATGCGTGTCGTGTAACAACATGACTATATGCCATGCTCAGGATGCGCTCGCGGCAGTTTCGCTAGTGTCACTTGGTACTACAGCACGTGAACGGATGACGAAGGTATGTCACTAGTGCAAACATGACAACCATGAGATGCGTGGCATGTAAAAACATGACTACAGGCCACGCTCATGATGCGCTGACTGCCGTTCCGCTAGCTTCACTTATACCAAATTAGCTGCGACGCAAGAAGGGCCTTCCATTGTTTCCATGGTCTGCAGGCATCGTGCCCTAGCGGGGGAGGATCAGCAAGGTTGCAAAAAATTGGCAGATTCCACGTACAGTGCGAATCGATGATATGCGAAGCACGAATGAGAAACGTTATGTCTGTGTAAAATCACACAACGTTATGAAGTGGAGGGGAATGATGGCGTACGTGACTTCCGTTTCATGATTTTAATGTTTGTATGTGTCGTCTACCTTCGTCGTCTATTCACGTCACGTGATCCCACATTTAATATACGTGGAGCTAGCTAATCACTAGTCATGAAAGTGAGTCGTCGGGGTGAAGTTGTATCACTAACGTCAACATGGATGCAGTTACGTCATATGGTGCGTTAACGGGCAAACAGCAACAGACATCAAACAACGTTTCTGGAATGTTTTATGGGTTTTTCTTGAAAAAAGCAATTATATGGACAGTCTCGGTTCGTGTTTGCCGTCACCCCGACGCATCATTCTTATATATATATATACTATGAAGTCTTGGTTTGGAATACCTTTATTAGGCCCGAGGAACCGGCAGCCGACAGCGGAGATGCACGAACCAAGATGATGATGATACGTGACAACGATGACGATGCATAAGCAATACATGATAATGATGATAATGTACAGATGAAGAGGATTGGTATACTAAATGCCCACACTAATTCCCCCCACGTGAGAGCGGCCAGCCTGGCCGCGGCAAGTCAAGGGGACAAAGAACGTCGCATGAAGGGCTTCATACGGGAGACATGGACGACTTCAGTAGTTCGATAACGGCGATCTGCTGGGGCTACAAGTGACGTCACGCGATAATTCACTGGTGAAGTCTCTTCAAGAACTGTGTACGGCCCAATAAATCGTGGCTGGAACTTGTCGCACAAACCAGGTGTGCGAAAAGGCGTCAAAAGGAGCACTTCGTCTCTAGGTTGAAAAGATACAGCACGATGCGATTCATCATAAACCACCTTTCTGTCTTGCTGTCGGGCTTCAGTGTTTATACGAGCACGTTGGCGGCTCTCTGCGAGCCGCAAAACGTATTCCTCTGAAGAGGATAGAGATAAATCCGCATGACAGGTAAAGAAGGAGACGTCCAGCAAAGAAGTAGGGGAGCGTCCATAAACTAGGTAAAATTATGAGTAGCCGGTTGTCCGCTGAATAGCCGTATTGTAGGCGAAAGTGACGAATGGTAGAACTACATCCCAGTTCTTGTGGTCTGGTTGAATGTAGGCGGCGATCATGTCAGCAAGAGTGCGGTGGAATCGCTCAGTGAGGCCGTTAGTTTGGGGATGATAACTAGAGGCAGTCTTGTGAGTTTTGCCAGAGGCGCGAAGAAGTTCGTTCACTAGTTGTGAAAGGAAGGCCCCTCCACGGTCGCTGAGAAATGCACGTGGAGCACCATGACGCAGTATAATGGCTCGGAGGAAGAAGTCGGCAATTTCAGAAGCTGAACCAGTAGTGACAGATGCCGTCTCGGCGTAGCGCGTCAAATGGTCAACGGCTGTTACTATCCATCGGTTTCCAGCAGCACTGACTGGAAGGGGGCCATAAAGATCGATGCCTACAGCTTCGAATGGTGTGGCTGGGCATGGAAGAGACTGTAGTGTACCGGCTGGAGCAGATGTGGGTAGTTTTCTACATTGGCAGGTAGTGCAGGACCCAACGTACCGAGCTACACTAGTGGTAATACCTGGCCAATAAAACCGACTTCGAAGGCGATCATAGGTTTTGTGGTAACCAAGGTGACCAGCCGTCAGATGGTCATGAAGTGCTCTGAGGACTTCGGACCGAAGCGATCGGGGTAGAACGAGAACCCAGCGCTGACCGTCAGGATGGTAAATTTTGCGGTACAGCACCGAGTTGTCCAGCTTAAACTGCGAGAGTTGGCGACGGAGCCTCGCATTAGGTGGACGGGAACTGCCAGTGAGGTAGCCTATAATACGTCGACAGTATGGGTCAGCCAACTGTCGAGAAGAAAAATCGTGCGGGTCGTCCGAAGGCAGCTGGTCCATAGAGGCGAGAGAGGAAACCGCCGTAGACGTGGACTCCGAGGGCGTGTTGTGCGAATTGATTGCGGAAACCCCGAATGGAGTCGCTGGTAGTGGGCAGCGAGAAAGAGCGTCGGCGTCACTATGTTTCCTGCCGCACTTGTATACGATGGCAAAATCATACTCTTGTAGGCGTAGAATCCAGCGGCCGAGGCGTCCCGACAAGTTCTTGAGTGTCGAAAGCCAACATAGAGCGTGGTGGTCGGTCACAATTGTGAAATGGCGGCCGTGAAGATAGGGACGAAATTTCTGCACTGACCAAACGACGGCGAGGCACTCCTTCTCGGTGATCGTGTAGTTCCTCTCGGCTGCGGAGAGGACGCGGCTGGCGTACGCAACGACTCGCTCTCGCGAAGAGTTGTCGCGCTGGAGGAGGACGGCTCCTAAACCGTTGCCGCTAGCGTCCGTATGGAGGAAGGTCGGTGCACCATCGTGAAAATGAGAAAGTACAGGATTGGTCGTGAGGGCATTCATCAACCTGTCGAAAGCCGATTCACATTCCTGAGACCACTGAAAGGGTGTACCAGAAGCAAGTAGCTTATGGAGTGGTGCGGCTATGGAGGCAAGGTTTTGTATGAATCGCCGAAAGTAAGAGGCGAGACCAAGGAAACTTCGCAAATCTTTCGGCTTCTCAGGGCGAGGGAAGCGAAGCACCGCAGCAGTTTTCTCAGGGTCTGGACGAATTCCGTCCTTGCTCACAACATGACCAAGGACCTTGATAGATCTGCTGGCGAAATGGCACTTCTTGGTGTTAATTTGAAGACCAGCGCCCGCAAGGCAAGTCAGGATCTCGTCCAAGCGTTGCAGATGTTGAGGAAACGTCGACGAAAAGACAACAATGTCATCGAGGTAACATAGGCAAGTCTTCCGTTTCAGGCCACGGTGCACGGTGTCAATCAAGCGCTCAAAAGTTGCGGGCGCATTGCATAGACCAAACGGCATAACTTTGAATTCGTATAGGCCGTCCGGGGTTGCAAACGCCGTTTTTTCTTTGTCATCTTCGTGCATGGGAATTTGCCAATAGCCGGAACGCAAGTCGAGGCTCGAAAAGAATTCAGCACCTTGTAAGGAATCGAGGGCGTCGTCGATACGTGGCATGGGGTATACGTCCTTCCTAGTGATCTTATTGAGTGCTCGGTAATCGACGCAAAATCGTACGGAACCGTCTTTTTTGCGCACCAGAACCACTGGAGACGTCCAAGGACTGGTTGAGGGTCGGATTATCTCCCGTTGCAGCATATCGTCTACGTTTTCCTCAATGATTTTCCGTTCGTCTAGGGAGACGCGGTAAGGACGACGATGCACAATGGATGTTCCGTCGGTCTGAATACGATGTGCTGTAGCAGTTGTCTGACCCAGGCTGGATGAATGAATGTCAAAAGAGTTTTCATGCTTTTGCAACAAATCAAGCAGCTGCTGCTTCTGTGAGTCTGTCAAGTCCTTGTTGATGGCTGCTGTAAAGACCGAGGAAGCAGTATGATCTCCAAGATGGCCTTTAGGGGAGGCAGGGGTAAAAGGCACGACGCACACAGGCTCCAGATCGGCAACGTAGGCGACAGTAGTGCCCTGCGGCAATAAAATTTTATCTGGTGTGGTGTTCGTACCAGCGAGGACAGCTGATCCATTGTTGAAGCGAGCCACACCTGATGCGAGAGCTATGCCTTTATTGAGGCAACGGGGCGATGGAGTGACCAAAATGTCACCAGAGTCAACGTCGTTGGACAAAACAGAGACTAATTGATGTTCATTTGGGGGTAACTCGATGTCTACAGCAGCGACGAGTCGAAGTGGCCTGTAGGTTTCGTCACTAAGCAAGTGGTCTGTGTCAGTAAGATGGACGACACGTTGTGCACAACAAATAGCCGCGGAAGCAGATGAAAGAAAGTCCCAGCCTAAAATGAGTTTGTGGGAGCATGGAGATAGCACAGCGAATTGTATATAATGAAGAATGTCGTCGATTAGCACACGGGCAGTACAGAGAGCGGAAGGGCGAATCATTGTTCCCTGGGCTGTAACCAGTGTTGGTCCATCATAAGGCGTCGTGACTTTTCGAGGACGGGTACACAAATCAGCACGAATAATAGAAAACCCAGCCCCAGTGTCCACCAAAGCATCAACATCCACTCCTTCAACTGAGACTGCAATCATATTGTAAGGGCGCGCTGGAGGAATTGGAGTACTGTGTTGGAATGCAGTTTGTCCTCCAAAAACTGCATCGCTTAGTTTTTCGGACGCCGATCAGAAGCGAGGGAAGCAGGCTGAAGAGGAGAAGAGGAGCGACGGTAGGGCGATGGTGAACGGCGTCTGGTTGATCGATGACTACTGCGCAGTTCACCGGATGCTGGCGGAGATGGAGACCGACGCGGCGGTGACGAATAACGACGGCCCTGGTACAAGGCTCCTGCGGTATAGTCTCGTTTGCGTATGTCGTACCCTCGGCGCTCATCTCGCTGGCGCTTGCGGCAAAAGCGTGAAATGTGACCACGATAGCCACAATAATAGCACGTAGGGCGAGTTGATCGATAAGAAGGGTAGTAGCTTGTGTTAGATGCACCGGTAGAGAGAGCAGTGAGAGGGACAGATGATGGCTCAGGCGGTGGTGATGGAAAGCTCGTGGGAAAGCTTCTGGGAGGTGCGGCAGCAACCGACGCGTACGTTGGTGGCGGCGGCGTCGAGCTGACGGTGCCTGATGGTGCGGCGACGGCATGCGAGAACGATGGGAGAGTACGAGCGACAGTGGGCTGCAGGTGGGCCTTGTGGGTCATGGACGTGAGCTCCTCCATGATGACATCCCGCAATGACGTTGAAGAAGACTGCATGGGACACACTGAAGGTAGTGTGAATCCCATTGATTCTAATTCTTCGCGTATAATCACCCTTATTGTGTCTCGTAGGTTTAGATCTGCCGTATTACGGGCCGCGTCACTGTCCGGTTGTAGGCGCATAGACTCGAGTTCTTCGAGGCGCTGACAGGTTGTCGCAACGTCAGCAACTGTAGCTGGTTCTGGATTGCAAGGGCATTGAATGCGACGGGTGGAATCCCCTTAAGAAGCTGGCGTACCTTGTCTGACTCTGTCATTGGGGTTTCAACCCGGCGGCAAAGTGAAAGGACATCCTCGATGTAGGATGTATACGACTCGCCGATGTGCTGTTTCCGAGCCGCGAGAGCTTTCTTTGCGAGAGCCGAACGAACAGTCGCTGTGCCAAAGACATGCCGAAGCTGATCTTTGAAGGCGGACCAGTCGGGGATGTCGATGTAGTGGTTGAGGAACCACGTGTTCGCGACACCCGTGAGGTAGAATGACACGTAAGCGAGCTTGTAGGTGTTATCCTACCGGTTAGCAGCGCCGACACGTTCGAAATTGTCCAGCCATTCCTCCACATCTTCCCCGCGCATACCGGCGAAGGGATGGGGCTCACGCTGGGGGCTGTTAATGACGTGAAAAGGCGCGGCACGCGGTGGCGGAGTGGGAACGGTTGCAGCACCGACCTCTTCTTGGTGCGACATATTTCCGGACACCTGGCCCAAGCGGCGACCTGAACGTAGCTCCAGGGGGTAGAGTGGTCGAGAGGATGACGAGGGATCTAACAGCACGCTCCACCACGTATGAAGTCTTGGTTTGGAAGACCTTTATTAGGCCCGAGGAACCAGCAGCCGACAGCGGAGATGCACGAACCAAGATGATGATGATACGTGACAACGATGAGGATGCATAAGCAATACATGATAATGATGATAATGTACAGATGAAGAGGATTGGTATACTAAATGCCCACAATATATATATATATATATATATATATATATATATGAATAAGATAGTTAGTGTAGCGGAGGGAGGAGTTTTATGGATATCTGTAAAGTAGCCGGGGCAACCACCGCCTCAATGTAAGAACTAGCAGTAACCCAGATAACCCAGATAATGACAGTCGTTAGGAAAGCTTTGGATGGAATGCAAAGAGGCAAATTTGCTGGTGAGGATCAGGTAACAACAAGTATACTGAAAGACGGAGCACAAATTGTGTTAAAAAACTCGCCACGCTGTTTACGAAGTTTCTCTTGACGGGGAGGGTAGCAGAATCTTGGAAAAATGCGAACATCACCTTAATCCCTAAGAAAGAGAATAAAATGACTTTTTTGGCAGTACCTGTTGCAGCTGGCTTGCATCATTTAAGACTGTCTGCTTGTTCTTTCAGACGCAGTAGTTACGCGGCATTGAATTCAGCGCATAACCTACTGCTGACCCACGGACGCTTAGGTGACCTGCAGTGACTCGTGCTGCTGACTCATCGATATCCACTGATGCGACTGCGCACAGTACAGCGGCTATATACCTGTAAAGCGTATAAAGACGTCTTCGGCACCTTCCCGGAACATTTGGCAGTAGCTGTTGCGGCTGGCATGCATCATCTAAGGCTGTCTGCTGGTACTTTCAGGTTGGTTAGCTGTGCCTTCTTCCTTAGTTGATTCAAGCTACATTAGCCGCAACTGCTGCCAATTTGTTGCCCATTTTTTACTTGCGTGTCCACGTCTGTGCTACGTCATTCTACCTTCGTGCAATGAACTTGCTAAAAAATTAAACAATTAGAACAACATTTCAACGCGAAGATGTATTCCTTGATGTTAGAAATCACCTCTAAGATCAAGCTGAAATTAACTGCTTTGAGTTTGTCTGATAACGCCTCACTCAGTGAAAGTATTGACTTTTTGAGCAGACAGTTTGATAACTTCACAGCCCAGCAAGACAAACTGATGGCATCGAACAAGGCCTTACTGGCCCGAAACGAAATGCTTGAAAAACGTGTTTCTGATCTTGAGCACTATTCAAGACTGAACAACGTAGAAGTGAAAGGCGTCCCCACAACAAAAAGCGAGGACTGCCGTGTCATTGTGAAGCGTACGGCCGATGTCATCGAATGTCCTGTATCCGAATCTTATATTGAGACTGTTCATCGCGTGCCGTCCAAATCATCTGAACAAAACCTGATTGGTAACTTTGTATTAAGGGCAAGAAAGATGAATTTGTTAAGAAGGCTCGAAAAGCGTGTCTTCATGTGAGCCAGCTTGGTTTTTCGGAACTAACGACACGCCAGTGTATGTGAACGACCATCTTACTATCGGGAACGAAATGCTGTTTGCAAAAGCACTTGCTTTGAAGAAGGCGAAAAAGGTGGCAGTATCTTTGGACGGAGAACTGTCAAATTAAAGCACGAAAAGCCAGAGATGCTAGGGTATCCCTAATCGCAGCAGAGTCTGATATGCGCATATTCACTTAAGGGCTTTATTGTACTGTTTACTTGAGACACGTGCCGGTGGGTGTCTTCATTGCTATGTCTCAGCTGGATCCAAGCGAGATTCCCCCCAAAACTAAAATCCTGTCGTCCTTCCTTGGTTCATTTCAACGCCCGAAGTTTAGGGAAGAATCACGAATACTAGCAAATCTTCCTATCTTCTCTTGATAAGTTTTTTTGCATTTGTATATCCGTGACCTGGCTTTCTAGTGATGACTGTAACATGTATGGCTTTGTTTCTTACACTGCCCAATATTGTCGCCGTTTAAACAATAGACATGATGATGATGCCGTATTTGTTTCCCCCGACATCAGCTATACTCTACGAAACGACCTAAGCTTCAAAATTGATTGCTGTGAAATGGTGTGGGTGAAAACTAATGAACCCTTCAAGTCATACAATTCTAAAAGCCTTGTTCTTGGCTGTGTTTACAGATCACACGCGCCTAACATATCTGATTTCCTTCTCGCTCTCAATAACGTGCTTAACAAGCTGTTATCTGAAAATAAGAGTGTGATGATAGTTGGGACATAAACAATAATCTCCTGGATGGAAATTCTGGCGTATACAACACTTACACTGACTGCTTTAGTGCGTATGGTCTTGAATGTCTCATCCCATCACTAACTCATTGCTCTGCTGAAAGATTCCATTCTCTTATCGATCATGCTCTAACATCAACCTACCAACTGCTACAGGCGTTATTAACACCGACCTTACAGATCACTTTCATATTTTTGCAGTTTTCGATACCCATTTCTCTAAAGTTGGCATCTCATATTTAACCACAAATCTCGATACAGATTTCTACAAATTGCTCTACCGACTGGTCTCCTCTCGATTCGATTCATGAGCTTACGGAGGCTTTTAAGTTTGTTTTTTTTGCGGTGTTTTAACGAAGGCAGTTTCTACTACCTCTAGATTTGTACGCTGTAAAAATTGATTTAGGTACCCGGAAAACCCGTGGATGACCAATGGTTTACTGAATGCTTGAGGAAAAAAGATAATATGTATAAGAAAACCAGAAGACAGCCATTCAGTAGTTTTCTGATTATTAGGTACAAGAGGTATTGTAAAATTCTCACTAGCACTCTCCGGGAAGCGAAAAGGCGACACTACTAAGCGGAATTTGTGCAGAATAAAGGTGACCCTGAAAAGCAATGGCGATTGCTGAATTGATTCATGAGCCGTAACTCGCCAACGGTTATATCTACAATTGAACACGACAGCATCACTTTAAGCCAGCCTGCTGAGATCGCTAGCACGTTTCCCGATCATTTCGCATTATCTCAGGGCATTCAGCCATCAAAATTTAACCTAAATAATTCGTCTGCGTCATTCATTTTATCTTTTACCAGTTACGCCAAATGAGGTGCTACCAACTATCCGACACGCTCGCAACAGTAGCCCTGGATTAGATGGTATTTCAATTGGCCACTTAAAACTGGTTGCTGACATTGTTTGTGAACCCCTATGTGCAATAACTAATTTATTCTTCAAAACTCGTGAATTTCCGCAAGTACTATTATTTGTGTCCAGGCTAACTACATACTTAGATAAATTCCACATAATCGAATCTTGCCAGTTCGGTTTTCGGGCCGGAAGTTCTACTAACTTAGCCTTACTTTGTCTAACAGATTTCATCAGGAACAGTCTTGATGGGAATGATTTTGTAGGTTCCGTCTTCCTCGACCTTACTAAAGCCTCTGACACCATAATTCACACAATTTTGTATCGTAAGCTAGAAGCCTATGGGATCACAGTCCCTGCTCTAACGTTTTTAAATCATTTTCTCACTGACCGAGAGTTTGTAGTATACGTGCGCGAAACATTTTCTCTTCCTAAATTTACTAACCAAGGAGTGCCGCAAAGTTCAATTTCGGGACCTTTGATTTTTTCTCTTTATATTAATGACTTGTGGAACGTCACTGACTTGTGCCAGTATGTGTTGTACGCAGACGATACAACTATATCAGCACGTGATAAATATATGAGTTCATTACTAAATAAGCTAAATATGGCACTTGACCACCTGATTAAATGGTGTAACATAACAAACTACCTAATAATCCATCTAAAACTAAATTCTTGGTTTTCCATCCCCGTTAAAAGCCTTTAATAAACTTTGCGTTCTTTTTCATTAGAAAATCATTCTATTCTCATAAATGACTGCGGTATTTCTAGGTGTGACATTCGACAGTCATTTAAAGTTTCACCTTTATATCAATCATATTAAAAAGAAGTTGGCCTTTGGTATCCGTGCGCTTATCAAGGTGCGTCAGTATTTTTCATCTCCTGCATTGCTTTCACTGTACTTTGTATTTATTCATTCACATATTAATTACGGCATAATCGCTCGGGGTAACGCCAATCATTGTTATCTTCATTCTATCCAACATATACAAAATCAAGCCATACTCATCATAACTTACAGTTCTTCCCGTTCAGATGTCTTTAGCCAGGTTAATGAGCACAAAATTTTATCTTTTAATAAGTTATTTCAGAATAACGTAAGTATAATGTTTTATAAGTTAATTGATTCCCAACTCTCCTTTGAATATATTGAATATAGCTCGCTTAAGAATACTAACCACACCAGGTTTGCTTCTAATCATAATTACTTGCTGCCACACGTTTGCACTAACTACGGTAAAAAAAGCATCTAAATTCTCTACCCTTCATCTTTGGAATAGTTTGCCGTCTGAACCAAAATTTTCGCCCTCATTTTCACTTTTCAAAACATCAATGAAATCTTTCCTTTTAACACCTGATTGCTCACCTTAGTTGTGGTCTATAATTTTTTCCCACTTGTCCTTATTTATTTATGTACTTATTTCTGTTTCCCGTGTAAACGTTTCATTGCCTCTTTCAACTTTTGTGATTTTTTTCTATTTTTATTTCGTATTACTTCGGTGGGTCGTATTTGACTTTCCATTGCATTGCTCTTTTTATAATAATGTCGCATTGATTTTCGTTTTATTGCACTATTTCATTTTTTCCCAACTGTTGCATATTGCTGCTTGTTTTACTTTGTACGAGTTTATTATCACCTGCTGATCTTCCGCCAATTGTTTTCAATTTGTTTTTGCAGTAGTTTTGAACTGAGGGTCCCGTTTTCAGCATTAATACTCTGAGACACTCGTCTGCATACAAGTGTTATGTAATCGATGCTTTGTACCTAATAAAACTGAAACTGAAGAGCTACAGGCCGATAAACTTACTCTCTATTGTATACAAGCTATTAAGAAAGATTGATTGATTGATTGATTGATTGTATGTGGGATTTAACGTCCCAAAACCACCGTATGATTATGAGAGACGCCGTAGTGGAGGGCTCTGGAAATATATATGAAGCAAGATGATTATTAACAGAATAAATACATTACAACTCAAGCAATCAAGGGAACAAGTAGGATTTTGAACAGGCTAATCAGCAATTGAACAAATTCATACTACCAATCAGGTGATAGAGAAATGCTAAGAATACACCCAAACACTATACATAGCCTTCATAGATTACGAGGAGGCGTTTGATTCAGTAGAAATATCGGTAGTCATGCAGACAATGCGGAAAGAGGGCGTTTACGAAACATATAAAATTATGCTGGAAGAAATCTACAAAGGATCCACTGCTACCATGGTGCTCCATAAAAAAAGCGACAAAATACCCACAAAAGATGTGTAAGACAAGATGATACGATCTCTCTAATGCTATTATCTGCGTGCTTACAGGAGGTTTTCAGAGGCCTAGAGTCAGAAGAGTCAGGAATAAGAGGTGATAGAGAGTACCTTAGTAACCTGCGTATCGCTGATGATAATACATGGCTTAGTATTTCAATGGACAAGTTGCAATTCGTGATTACTTAATTAGTCATCAAGAGCAGAAAGATAGGTGTTAAAATTTTTCTCTGCAGAAAACGAAAGTGATGTGCAGCAACCTCAAAAGACAACAGCGCTTCGAGATAGGTAGCAGTGCACTTTAATTTGTAAAAGAGTACGTCTACTTAGGACAGGTTGTAACCGTGAAGTTGAACCAGAGATTGAAGTAGAAGAATAAGAATTGGTATTATATGTTTCTAGAAAAATTTTTGTTTCGAGAAGAATACAAGCTTTTTTGCAAAGAAAGCACTCCATGCATGCAGTTGTTTTTCGATGCCAAGTTTTGATCGGCAGATGACATGGGAACGTCACCGATTGCGGAGCAAGCACTAAAATTCATTCCATTTAGGCACGTTTGTTTAGATGATCTTATACTTACAAAGCTCCATTGTTCACACAAAAAAGGAGTAATGAGGTGGAACATAGCTTCGCAAACGTGTTTTCGTTCAGACACTTCGTTTTTCTGATAGATACATCTGTGTTGATCACTGTTTTCTGTCTCTCTTTTGTCTGTCTTTTTCCTGGAACTTCTCTAGAGAGTGCTCAGCTCTGATTCACGGGAATAGCGCATGGAGCGCCAAGTGACTCAAATGGGTGGTGCACACGGCCCATTTGAGTCACTTGGTGCTTAATGCGCTATTCCCGTGAATCAGAAGGCACCGCCCATTCGAAACTTGAAAAGCGTTTGAAATTGAAAGTTCCAATAAATGTGAGCTTCAGCGCACACGCCTTCAATATACGAAAGCCGATCTAGAATTTCACCGAGCGCTCATTTTAGGAGAGACCTTACCCTGCAGGTGGGGAAATGATGAAGCACTTGCATATACTGTTTTGGGCTTTTATTTGGGCTTTTATTTATCAATGATTCTTGGGCTTTTATTTATTAATGATTCTCTGCTTGTCTCTCTTTACACGGGGCCGTTCACGCGCGGATGAGAAAGTGATCAGCCTGAAAAACTCGTGGGCTGCTGCAGTAAGGTTTCTAACTACTTGCTGCTCGTAAAAAGCTGGATATGACTTCTCATTTTTGTCAGCTGAGTGTAGACTTACTAGATTGGTGGATGCTGGATGTTGGAATAAACAATGACAATCACTTAGAACGGGGTAGAATTGCTGAAAACACTCAAAACACAAGTTGTAATACACTGATGGATCGTCTTAGCTATTGACTAGAAAGAGCCTCATTTTTCTTAATAAGCATATACTAACTCGTTATTTTTTTTCACTAAAATTGCCAATAATCACTTTGGCATATGACGCTGCAAAAATTTAAGGCTGCATGTGATGCAGAGGGCCCGTGAAATAGAGGAGAGTCTTGACCTCTCGATTCCGACATGGGAGCAGCCATGAGCGAGCCGAGGGCCACGTGGGTCCTTCCCGACTAGTCCCTCAGGACGTTATTAAAGTTGTTTGTCTCTCTGCCAGCGTTCGATTTCCATAACGGGACCATTCACTGGTGTATTCTCCTTATTGTCTCTATGTTGGCACTGAAATGCAATAAACATTTTTATTGTAACATTTTTATCTGTAGACCGTAGATATATGCTTTCGCTGTACGGAGGAGAACAGAGTTGCCGCTTTTGTTTCATGAACCATCTTATGTTCGAGAGTGGCAGCGCAACCGTTGTTAGCTGAGGGCCTAGTGGCACCTGCCGGCGAGTATGAATAGTATAAAATGTGCCTTATGGTCGTGATGTGCTAAATGAATCTTACGTGACGACAAGCATGCAGTAAACTTTTTCTACAGGTGCTTTATAATAAAAAAAACTGTTTACATCGTGAACATGAAAGCCGTCATTCACAATACCTGCCGTGAAACCAGAACGTAGTGCTAATGAACCATTTGAAAGGAAAACTATTCTCATACCTGTTGCTTCCCAGCGTAGCTGCAGAAGCTACTAAAACTTCTTTAGTATCTTTTGAGAACGTACAATTCTAATATTATATACCCACGCGCTTTTGGCCTCAAAACCAGTGGATATACCCCTACATTCCTAATGAGGTGCCGTGTAAGTGTCTAGATATATACGGAAAATAGGGAATCTTTAGTCCAGTGTCCTGGATATGGCTAGCATTTTACAAAGACCTGGTTCACAGTGTACTGAAGGACAGCTGCTATAAACACCGTAAAAAAATCAGCTCTCCTCAAGTAAATTTGTTCGTTCAATGTACCTTTCCTTCAATACAGCCGAACCTGATTAAAATTGACACTTAACAATTTTCATTTTCATAGAGTGAAAAATAACGATTTCACGGGGGCGACCTCTGAAATAAAAAAAATGTGTTCCCCCCCCCCCCCTTTCAAAAACAATTTCTGCAGGCATTTCTGCCATGCATGACTTCGCGAAAAAGGACACTGTTTTTTTTTTCCGCTTCAGTAATGAAAACACTAAGATGAAGTAATGAAGACCCAGACCTCTTTAAATTTAAGCATGCAACAAATGCAACAACCTGGAAATTGGTGTGTGTTTTCAACTCGGTGTTTTTCTTTTTTTCCCGTCTGCAAGCGAATACCAACGTTTGCTTTCAGCGCTTCGCTCTTTAGGTTAACATTGAGGAAAACATTCATAGAAGTTAACTCATAGAGCCACATAAAAAGAACAAGTACACAAAAATGAAGGTTATAATGCAGCCAGTGATGGCCACTCCAGCAACAAAGCACGAAGAAATGGCTACTGCGGGAAGGTCATGTTTTTTTTTAAAGATGACATGAAAAATGGTGCGGCCATTGGCGAGCTTTGCAGCACTAAAGATTATAGCATCGCATTCCGTATGCCTGAATCCAGTTGTATGTACAAAAACACAACACCTCTTCGGTAGCACCCAGTGCTGTGGCCTCAGGACTGCTGCTCGTTATAGCTATATTGTTCTTAGGGTGATGGCCTTAAAGAGCTTGTTTCGCAGAAATGTCGGCGTCGGTGTCGGTGATTGTGAGTGAAAATTTGTCATTTTCGCGTGATCAAAAAATCTAAAAAGATGCTAATAAAATGAATGAAACCCTCCGGATTTGAGTTAGAGTTGAACCCGGCTCATTTGCTCGCCAAGTGGGTGTTTTACCTCACAGCCATGCCTCTGCTTGTGAATAGAGTAAAAATAAGCTCCCCTGCTTTGAAATATGGTGATAGTGACTCGTGCTTAACAAACACACTTGTCCTGTGTTTATGTTTCCTAACACACAAAATTCTCACGTAATAATGCATGGGACAAGCGTAAATTGCCATTGTGCGTCAAAACACGGAATTAACTAGACTTCGTAGTTTAAAGAAAGTCACCCACTACAAACGGCACACATGCTACTGCACCTTCAAGGCTACGTGGGGGTGCATAGCAAGTTATAAAAGCCTTCACAGACTAAGTGCTTGAAATACAAACTATGAACAGAATATCGCTATTGCGTTCAACTCCTAAAGGCGAAGATCTACCTGCCACTGCACTGATCGAAATTCAGGTGTGTCCGTACACCGCTCATCTTAGAAGATGAGTGTTTCGGAATACCAAGGATTGATACTTGGTACCACAAAAAACATATTTCGCCAGTTATTATGGTGCATGATTTATCGGAGATTGTTATTTTATAGCACTCCTCATACAACTAATTATAGGAATAGGGGGATTCTAGGAATAAAATCCCGAATCCTTAAAAGGGACTTCAATGAGCGATGCGTACAGAGAGTAAAACAATGCTCCCCGAGAAAAAAAGTGGACCATTCTCCATCCACGATTAAGCGCTTATAAATGAAAGCTAATTCATACGTTTCCAAAAAACCTTTGGCCTCTTTATGACACTGTCTATTTAGCGTACACCATAATTCTATATCAGTACACTTCAGAGTTGTTATGAAAATACACCAGATTACATATTATGAATGGTTTTGTCACGCGAGTTATTACAGATCACGTCCCTGTGTACAACAAGATAACCTTTTAGCACTGAGGTCAGGAATCTTTTGAGGTAGTTGATCAAGTTGCATGAAGCCGAAAATGTAGGGGTCACATGGAAAAGCGATGAGGGCAGGTGTGTGTGGCAGGACGAGGAAATAAATTCCACAAATCGGTAATAATCTGGAAAACTAGAATAGAAAGCGCAGTCATTTGCTGCACGCATGTCACAATCTAAATGTACAAAAATAGGTTTCAAGCAAACAGTTCGGCAGATTTCACATACCACAGAAATCGATTTTATGTATGCGTGTGGCAGAAATGTGACAGAGTCGTAATTTCATTACTGAGTAAAACTTTACGAAAGAATGCTAAGGTTATGTACAAATAGTTTACGCTCGTACGAATGTTGAGGATCCGCATTCTCTGTGTAATGATTTGTTTATAGTTGCGTAACAATGCCACCAGCACAAGTGGGTGTTAACAAGATCAGAAGTGGTATTCTGCGTGCTCTCCCTAACACCACTTCTACTTCGTTAGTTTCTGAAGTTGTCGCCTAAGTCGACATGAAAAATGCAAGCCCCTAAAGCACAATAGCTGCTCACAATCGCGTGCTCCACTGATGGTAAATGCACGGGCTTCTTGCGTTTCACCTTAAACGCTGAGGACGGACATTCACAGAGGAAAACAAACGAGCAAACAAACACGTTCTCTGTAGGCTCGTGCACAACTGCAGCACCACAACTGAATTTCGCTCTGCTTGTCATGGGGCATCCCGCTTTCTTTTAAAGGCCTTGGGCAAATGGAAAGGTAAACTAGCTCATGTTGGCCAGTAAATATTTCCCTTGCAAATCACGACCGGGCTGAAGACGAGACATGACGCGCCTTGCAATTTCCTCGAGTCCTGCCGTATTGCTCATGAACTCTTTAAGAAATTGTTATCGTTGAGGAGATGAGTCTCTAAGATGTCGGTTGTGTGGCTAACAAGTGAACGAAACAATGCTATACTTGCTGAACAGGACAGTGATTTGAAATAGTGGTTGATTAGTGTGTACTGAGATGGAGCGAAACGTTTATTTAAAAGTAGGAACGCGAGTGTAATGAAAATGTCGTGGCATTGTCGGCAGTACAGAATAATGTCCTATGGTTTGTCTCTTTTTGAGAAACAATGCCTTAAGATGATATAGAAATAATTCAGGATAAAGCAGTTCAGATAACACATTTATTCAAATAATAACCAAACATGACTCGTTGGTTAGAATCTATTGCAGTAAGATTTGTTTGCTTGGGGTTCTAACTGTGACAGTTATTTCAGCGAGCACCTCTAATTCCTACTGAATACTTTCCCAACGACGTGAATTCGTTCTTTACATCTATAAGTTACAAGCCTCAAAATGCAAATAGTTTTACGATCGCGTTTATTTCGTTACAGAAAATGGCCTCCTATAAAAAAAAGAGGCCTGCCAAAGCTCACATTGAAGGAATTTGCAACAGAAGAATAAATAATGAGGCCCTTTCTCAGCTAGCTCTAAGGACATGAAGCGAGCTGCTTCTCATTTGAGTAATTTGAAGACCTTTGACCTCGAAGGCCCTCAGTTTCATTAGGCTCTTTCACTAATGCAACGACTGCATTTGTCCAGAAGATTAAACATGTCTCTAGTGCCCCGTTAGCTTCAAAAAAGAAAAGATACAACTTTGCCTTGCGTGTCGACTTTGCCTGTTTTGCCTTCTGTTGTGCCATGTTTTTAGACAATTTCTGTACAGCAGTAATAGATGTAGTTTGATGGTATCGGCTGAATAAAAGTAGGTAAGTCGTTGTTAGGAACACTTGCTTATATTTGGTAGAGCACAAGATGTGCGTGCACAGATCTATGCGTGGTCTCAGGTATGCCATACGAAAACCGCTTGGACCTGGGCAAAATTATGCAGAAGTTCAGTCACATCCAGGAGCAGTATGCATCAGATCTTGACGTGTTTGTTGCTTTTTTTGCGGTGATTATTGTACTTTTAAACAGTTAGCCATATTGAAAAAAGTCTAAAATGTAAAATCAAGATCTTTTTTGAATAAAGCGATCAAGCAGCCATGAAAGTCTGGGAATGCCGATGCTGACACACGAGCACCCGTCTCTCTGCTCTCAGCGGCATATTTAGGCGCGCTGCTTCTGTGGTGTTATCATATAGGTCTGTCGACCATGCTTGTCAAGCACGACCTCGTCATCGCAGTGACGTGGAAAAACGGTTGCGAAAGGCGTACCGCTCTGAGGAAGCTTTCTACGGCTCACTTCGTTCGGCAGTGCCTTTGGGGTCAGGCAAGCTTTGGCGGATTTAGTGGTCAGTTAACGACAACTAATATCAACCTGTAATGACATGAGGGCATCACGTAGTTGTGTCGAGTCATTTTTCTGTTCTTGAATGGGCACGAATAGATGTGTACAGACACGGTACATGGTGCAAAATCCAGGCGAATTGTCATTCAAAACTGACTGAAAGTGAGTTTTACATACAAAGCGGATTTTTAAAAGAAGGCTTTAAAACAATCCATGATTGATTTTATTGAGAAATTACTCACGAGTTCCTCATATATATAATGTATCCCGGCGGGGGTGTCCGCGAAAATAGGTGTTCGGTAAGTGGTGTTTTCACGCACCACCAGAGCCAATGAAGCGGAGGAGGAGGCGGGGTGGGGGGAATCGGTTCGCTTTTACGCTCCGCAATGCGTGGCTTGGTGGCCTCGTCCGAAGAAAAGAGGATCCTGGGAGTGTAATTGGCGCCAGATGGCTGTACTGTAAGGCCTCCCGGCAGAAACAACACACGTATTCGGCACATTGGTTATATATATATATATATATATATATATATATATATATATATATATATATATATATATATATATATATATATATATATATATATATATATATATATATATATATATATTGTTACGTGAGTAACGAGACAAAGTATTGCGAATATATTCGAAAAATATATTTGCAAGAGCGGTTGCAGCACTGGCCAGTCTGGCTCCGAGCTCGAGCAGCCAGCGAGCCTCATCTTCCTCGTCGGGCGCACACGCGCATTCGCACTATGGTTTGTGGCAGCCTACAGGTAGCATAACCCCCGTCGGCAAAGGCGCCGTCTCGGCGCATCTAGATGTCAAGATCATTGGGCGAGTGGTACTGCTTCAGGCGTGCGACGTGTACGATGTCGGTGGCCCTAGGGGTGGATGAAGACGGCGAGGCAGCAGGAGTGATTTCATAAGTGACGGGAGTCACCTCACGAAGCACTCTGTAGGGCCCTGTGTACCGAGAGAGCAGCTTGTCAGACAGGCCAACGTGCCTGGTCGGAGACCACAGCAGAACCAACGAACCGGGCGAAAAGTGCACATCGCGGTGTCGTTGGTCGTACCGACGCCGTTGGTTTGCTTGGGAGGTCAGAAGGCGAGCACGAGCGGTTTCGCGTGCGTGGGCGGCCCGGCTGATGGCGTCCAGAGCATATTGTGAAGTTGGAGCTGCTGGTAACGGAATCGTCGTATCGAGGGGTAATGTGGGTTCGCGGCCGAACAGCAAGAAAAAAGGGGAGTAACCAGCCGTGTCGTGGCGCGAAGAATTGTAGGCAAATGTCACGTATGGTAAAGCGATGTCCCAGTCAGAGTGATCTGAGGAAACGTACTTTGCAAGCATGTCAGTTAGGGTTCGGTTCAGGCGTTCTGTGAGGCCATTTGTTTGCGGATGGTACGACGTAGTGAGCTTGTGGCGTGTTGCACAAGAGCGTAGGATGTCCGCTATGACTTTCGATAGAAATGTGCGGCCTCGGTCCGTGAGCAGCTGGCGTGGAGCACCATGTTGCAAGATCACGTCGTGTAGAAGAAAATCGGCGACGTCAGTGGCGCAACTTGTTGGAAGGGCGCGTGTGATTGCGTAGCGTGTGGCGTAGTCTGTGGCCACAGCTATCCACCTGTTGCCAGCAGAAGACAGGGGAAAAGGGCCGAGTAAGTCCAAGCCGACGCGAAAGAAAGGTTCCGTAGAAATATCGAGTGGTTGAAGGCGCCCAGCCGGAAGCGTCGATGGTGTTTTGCGGCGCTGACATTCCTCACACGCCGCGACGTATCTTCTGACGGACCGTGCCAGACCTGGCCAATAGAAGCGACGGCGAATCCGGTCGTATGTGCGGGACACACCCAGGTGACCGGCAGTAGGAACGTCATGAAGTTCGTGGAGTACAGCCAAGCGGAGGTGTTTGGGTATGGCAAGCAGCAGAGATGGGCCGTCTGGATGGAAGTTATGCCGGTATAATGTGCCATTCTGGAGTACGAACGAGCGATAGGATCGGTTCGATGGGGAGGAGTCGAGGCGCTCAATGATAGCTCGTAGGGCTGCATCACGGCGTTGCTCGTCGGCTATGTGGTTCAGTTGAGAAACGGAGCACACGCAGGCGTCGTTGTCAGGTATGGTGGCCGATGGGTCAACTGGATAGCGAGAAAGGCAATCGGCGTCCTGGTGCAGGCGTCCAGACTTGTATATCACAGAAAAGGTGTATTCTTGCAGTCGCAGAGCCCAGCGACCAAGTCGACCTGTAGGATCTCTTAAGGATGAAAGCCAGCAGAGCGCGTGGTGGTCGGTGACGACGGAAAAGTGAGTGCCATATAAATATGGACGGAATTTTGAGACCGCCCAGACAAGAGCAAGGCATTCTCGCTCCGTGATCGAATAGTTACGCTCTGCAGGTGTAAGGAGGCGGCTAGCATACGCGATAACGCGGTCGTGTCCCTGTTGGCATTGGGCGAGAACGGCTCCGATACCGTGACCACTGGCATCAGTTCGGACCTCAGTTCGGGCAGATGGGTCAAAGTGGGCGAGGATAGGGGGCGTCGTCAAAAGTGTTATGAGGTGAGAGAAGGCGGCAGCTTGAGTGGACCCCCACGAAAATGGAACGCCTTTCTTCAAAAGATCGGTAAGTGGTTGGGCGATTGCCGCAAAATCTTTCACGAACCGCCTAAAGTAGGAGCAAAGTCCCACAAAGCTCCGGACATCTTTGGCGGATTGGGGTATTGGGAAACTCGTGACGGCACGAATTTTCTCAGGGTCCGGTCTCACACCAGAAGCATCGACAAGGTGGCCCAGCACGGTAATCTGTCGGCGGCCGAAGTGACACTTCGAGGAGTTCAACTGGAGGCCAGCTTTGCGGAAGACGTCGAGAATGGCCGACAGACGCTCAAGGTGGGTCTCAAACGTAGGTGCAAATACGAGGACGTCGTCTAGGTAACACAGGCATGTTGACCATTTGAACCCGTGTAGCAGAGAGTCCATCATACGTTCGAACGTGGCGGGGGCATTGCATAGACCGAAGGGCATAACCTTGAATTGGTATAGGCCATCTGGAGTGATGAAGGCGGTCTTTTCTTGGTCTTTCTCGTCTACGGCAATCTGCCAATAACCAGAACGAAGGTCGATGGATGAAAAGTAGCGTGCGCCGTGGAGACAATCGAGGGCGTCATCAATACGTGGTAAAGGATACACGTCCTTTTTGGTGATTCGATTTAGATGCCGGTAATCGATGCAAAAACGCCATGTGTTGTCCTTCTTTTTAACCAGGACGACGGGTGACGCCCATGGGCTTGATGAGGGCTCAATAATGCCTTTAGTTAACATCTTATTCACTTCAGCTTGAATAATCTGGCGCTCCGACGCGGACACGCGATACGGTCGACGGTGAATGGGAGCAGCATCACCGGTGTTGATGCGGTGCTTTACAAGAGAAGTTTCGCCGAGTGGGCGGTCGTCAAGGTCGAAGATGTCACGGTAGGAAGCTAGAAGGCGTGCGAGAGCGGCTGATTGCGCTGGGGGAAGGTCAGGGTCGATCATGGGACGTATTGACATGTCGAGGCATGTGGCATCGAGTGGGCGACAAGGAAAATTGGGGCATGCGTCGGCTGCGAAAGTGGTGACGTGATCATCGGCTAAGGACCGCAACGTGGCAATTAGGATGCCTTCAGGGAGGACTTGCTTTGTGAAGCCGAAATTTATGACGGGTAGACGGGTCCGGTTGGAGGCTACAGTTACGATGCAGTGAGGGACGGTGACGTCACGTGCCAGGAGGACATCAGGAATCGGCGTGACGATGTAATTCCCATCCAATACGGGTGAGGTCGTGGCAAATTCGGTGAATGTGAGGGCTTTAGGCGGTAAGCGGAGGAAGTCTGTGGCAGAAAGGCCGTGTTGAGGTTCAGGGTGAATATCCGGCTGAAGAGGAAGGTCTAAGCAAAGAGTACCAGCGGAACAGTCGATGAGAGCAGAATGGGTCGACAGGAAGTCCATCCCTAAGATGAGGTCATGAGGACAGTTCTGGAGCACCGTGAATAGAACAGGGATGTAACGGTCGGCGATGCGTATGCGAGCCGTACACATGCCAATGACAGGAACAGTGCCGCCATCGGCCACACGTACAGCTTCGGTAGCAGGGGGCGTGAGTACTTTTCTTAAGCGGCGACAAAGATGAACGCTGATGATGGACACATGAGCGCCAGTATCGACTAGTGCCGACAGAGAAATACCGTCCACGTGTACATCGACAAGATTTTTGTTCGTATGAAGCGTCAATGGAGGGTTTGGTTCAGACAGGGATGATGCAGCACTACCTCCAGGGGCTGCACTGTCTAGTTTTCCGTCGGGTACGATGAAAAGTTAGGCGGCGAGTGATGGCGGCGTGGCTGGGGCGACGGGGAACGACGGCGTTGAGGGGACGGAGAACGAGCAGGAAGGCGGCTGTTAGACGTGTCGAAAGCAGGGGCGGTACGGCTGGACGAATACCGGCGAAGATCTTCATATGGGCTATAAGGTGCGAAAAACTGGCTCCTATGTGGCGGCGTCCAGGAGGCACGGCAGTAGCGGGAGACATGTCCAACGCGGTGGCACCGGAAGCAGATCGGTTTGTCGTCAGGAGTTCGCCATTCCGCCGGGTTGCGAGATCGTGGAGCAACAAATGGGTCACGTCGAGGTGCATTAGTGGGAATTGGTCTGGAGGAGGGGCAAGAGATGGGGCAAGCATCAGGGAACCCGCGGTTGGCGAATTCTTGTCGTACGACCGCTTGAATAACGGAGATCGCGGGGGTTGTCGGTATCGTATGTTCGAAAGAAGTGGGCTGAAGCGGCGCTGGACTTGCTGCTTCAAGTTCCCGTCGAACGATACGCGTTACACTCTGCTCAAAGGGCGGTGTGACGGTAGAATCGGAGCAGGTGGACGTAGCCGCCGTGTTTGGCAACCGAGAAAAAGGAGGGCGCACCCGACGGCTTTTTGCTGTTTCGAAACGGCGGCATTCTTGAATTACACGGTCGATGGTCGAGACGTTAGTGTACACCAGCAAATTGAAGGCGTCGTCCGCGATCCCCTTCAAAACGTGTCCAACCTTTTCAGCCTCAGACATCGCCTCGTCCACTTTTCGGCAAAGAGCGAGAACTTCTTGGATGTATGACACATACGATTCAGTTGGCGACTGGACACGGGTAGCCAGCTCCTGTCGTGCAGCTGCGTGGCGACCGGTCGGGTCCCCAAAGATGTCACGTAGCTTCTCCTTGAACGTGTCCCAGCTGGTGAGTTCGGACTCATTTGTCTCGTACCAGACACGCGGGGTTCCGTCCAAGTAGAAGAGAACATTAGCGAGCATCATGGTAGGGTCCCAACGGTGAGTTTGACTGACCCGTTCATAAAGGCGAAGCCATTTGTCGACGTCGAGGCCAGGTTGCGCAGAAAATGTCCCGGGATCACGTGGTGTTTGGACGGCGACAAAGGTTGTCGGAGAAGCCGCAGATGATGAAGCGGACGCGTTGTCACTGGAAGCCATGGCGGAAAGCTGGAGGATGCGGCCACTGCGGAGCTGCGTGGTGAGGACGGGGATCGTTCCACCTCCACCAAATATGTTACGTGAGTAACGAGACAAAGTATTGCGAATATATTCGAAAAATATATTTGCAAGAGCGGTTGCAGCACTGGCCAGTCTGGCTCCGAGCTCGAGCAGCCAGCGAGCCTCATCTTCCTCGTCGGGCGCACACGCGCATTCGCACTATGGTTTGTGGCAGCCTACAGGTAGCAATATATATATATATATATATATATTCCTTCTCGCCATTCAAAACCTTGTAGGTCTTATGACCGGAGTCTCTGTTTAGGCATTTCTTTGTGAATAAATTTTAAGAGACACATGACGTAAGCAACGCAAGTGGACTACTGGGTTTTACCAACCCGACGATTGCGAAAATTCTCCAAAGTGTGAAATAGTGTTTGGCTTCATCCCCAGTATTTTGGCATTCCTTCACTTTTTCAACGCAAACGAAACAGGTGCGGTGATTAAAAATACCATATGCTGTTTCGCCGAGCTAGCGATATCTACAATGTAAGGTGAAAGAAAAAGCAGAGATGGTCTCTGTGTAGAAGGAAGGGATTGAAGGCAATAAAAACCCAGTATAACCGCACAAAAAAGTCAGAAAGTGTACGGCTTCACACATTTAATTACTAAGTGCTTCATCCATCCTCAAAAGTAAACAAATACCAGTCATAGTAAGTTCAAACATATCAAAGTAACGGGAAGAAATGGCCGAATGGCGGCGCGAATTCCGAAGTGAACTGGGAACTGTATCAGCTCGTAAGTTTCAAATCTAGCTGGCTTTGAAGGCGAAGATTATAGGGGCGAAGCTCCTTATAGCGGCAACCATTCGTCATTCGTAGCCGTTGTAGTATGTAACAAATATAACATTTTGACCTCCAAGGTGGTGCCGTTGAGAGATTTCTTCTGTGCGTTGTTGAACAATAAAAAATAGTGCTGAATGTACACCCCAATGGCTGCTAATGGAAAATGAGAGAATGTAGCATTCCGCTTCTAGTTAACGCGCACGCTGCGATCCCCATTAGCAGCCATTGGCATGTACAATGAACACTATCTGACAGGAAAAGGTTGCTACGTTATACTCGCTGGACGTAACCTCCTTGGTTTTAGAAAGGTTTAGCGAGCGTTGGGCCGCAGTGCCATGAATACATTGAAGTAGTATATATCATAAACTCGAGGTGGTTAAAGGAGTGAAGTAGACGCGAAGCGCAAGCCGTAAGAAATTGTGTGTGTGTGCCACCTCTCGTTTAGTCCTTCGAGTGTCCGCTGGATGGCGGTGCTTCTATATGGGTAATATATGATGAAAAGATGCGAGATGGTGGTACTTGGAGTGTTGAATAGATGGACGAGCAGACACACAGATAGCTGCATGGATGGACGCATGAACGGACGCAGGGGCGGATGCATGGACGAACGCAGGGACGGACGCACGAACAGACGCATGCATGGACAGGTGGATGGACGCATAGACGGTCACAAAGACGGACGCATGGACGGACGGAAGCAAGAACGAATGGACGGGCGAATGCTTCGCCCCACTCTCCATCATTCACTCCGTGGATATGCTGCCAATTTTTTTATCATGTGGTTTCAACTTACGGTGCCGCATAGCCTGTTTTCATAGAGCAATTCATATCAATAAGCAAATAATAAAGCGACTGATGTGCAGCTCTTAGAATGAGAAAAACTGGGGGGAAAAGGAGATGACAATAACAAAATGAATTAAGTTGTCTACGTTTTTTTATGAGTGGTGTATTTTTTTTCTTTCTGGTGTTCTTTATATGAACGCTGATTTGCCACTCATTTAAAAATTACTGTAGGTATGTATTTTGGAGCACTATAATTTGTAAATGCATGGAAGTGGAAGCACTCTTTTTTTAAAACACCGACTGAAGTGTTTCTGTGCCCTTAGGAGCATTTCAGACTTCGCTTCTCGCGAGAGCCGTTGCATCATGCCTAACGTGGTTAGGCGGCGCAGCCCTGTATGCAGCCTCAGGATTAGCCTAGAGGCCGGAATGCATTACTTACCACGCTTAACGTGGTAGTTGCAACAACCTGTAATTGAATTTAGCGCTACGACGTGTCGACGTGCCTTAGTTTCTCCAGCGCCTTGTGCGCAACCGCTATATGACGACCGTAGCAATTGTTTCGGAAGGCCACACATTCTTAACGACATTAAGGCGCCATGTGAGCGTAATGTGGAGCCTCAGCATTGGGCTACAAAAGGCTAATACGCTGTCCGACTTGCAGGAGACTGGGATGTTTGGGGATGTGCATTTCGGCGCGACGCAGTTTCTACGTTGAGGTTCGCATTAATTCGGCACGTGCTTTAGTCTCCGTTATTCTCCGCTCTTTGAAAACAACCACATATAATTGGTGCGACCTATCCGGTGATACTGGCAACAAGTTGGGAAGTTGTTGCCTATCACACTTTCTTGCCTTTCAGGTCGCCACAACCTGTAGGTAGATCAGAGCTTGCTAAATTATTATTGATAAGTGATCACAGCTTGCTCAGTGACCGGAATCATGTGTCATAATGACACTTATTTTATTACTGCTTAGTAAAATGTCGGCTTGTTGTCAATTGTGAAGTTTTTTTGTGTTATTTAGTTTCGCCTAGAACCTATAAGAACAGGAAATAAAATACCAAAAACGCACTCTCTAGTTAGTAACTATATCGTAGTTTGTGGTCTTCTTTTTACTTAATTGTTCGAACGCTCGGTATTGCACTCAGTTAAGTTTTCAGTTTTATGAAAAAAAAACAATAACTCATGACTTGATTGTTTGTAAACACAGCGTCCTACGGCACCCTGAACAGCATTTCAGCAAAAACGCTATGCTGGGCTACTGAAAACATTTTCAAGAACAGTGTGCAAAGTATTTATATCATGAAGAGTGTTTTGCGCTCTTAAGATTGTGAGTGAAAAATACAAGCCATGGCGTAAAGAAAAGCTACCACCTGACACGTTAAGCCACATGAAATGTGTGTATTCACTTGGCATCACGCAGCGTGAAATTCACCCGAAGCGTTTCCCAGTTTGGTACACGACTGATGTGCTTGTTTCTGACCTTGAATTTGAATGGATTCTTAGCCCTTGACTTAGAAGAATAGAGCGTTGGACCTCTTGTACTCAGTTACACATAATATTTGTTTTCTAGCGTAATTGATGGTGCACCACGACGGTCTATTGCCCGTCTAACATGCGACGTTAGCTTACGTTAAAAAACACAAAGATTGTCAAACTTTCAAGAGCTCTCTCCTATGACGTCTGTTATAATCTTATAGTGGTGTTAAGCTCAAAATGTTTGTTTATAATATTGGTATTTTAAATATATGGTCGTAGCTGCCTAAATATTTGTCGTTAGAAGTAGAAAATTAAATGAGGTGTCTAAACCATCTAAACCAACAGAATTAAAAGCATTCCTCAGTAAGTCAGTATCACAAACTTCCTGCAAAACCCGAAAAGGCCAGAAAAAAGAGCACTATAGGTCTATCCTCCTATTTACGCTTCATCTGCTGAGCAATGAAATAAAGCGGTAAGCCTGCACAGAGCGCTCAGCACCGACACATCGAAAGCTAGAGCCGTAACCTATCAGAGTCACTTTTAATCTCTCTTGGGTAAATAAGGACCAGTACGTTTAGGCAATTTATTACTGCGCTAAAAACGAGACACGAGAGCGAACTGAACAGGATCATTGCAGACTAGTAACTGGTTTACTGGAAAAGTACATCCCCCTATTTTTGATTCAAAGTAAGCGCATGCGCAAAGACAAACATGACCACGTGACAAGTTCAAAGACTTCTATCTACTAAAAATAATCTTCCTCTTTGCTGAAAAAATACAAATGAGTCGCTGACACACTTATCAGTTCCATGTCTAGCTATCCAAGATGCCTCCAATATCTCTATTGCTCTTTGGCTCTTGGGTCGCTCTAACAACTTAGTACTGCTGAAGATGGGCTTGCATCTCTGCACGCATGCACGACAATAAACTGGTAGATGCCTCCCACCCCAGTTTCCTAATGAATTAGCATGCTCCATCAAACGCATGCTAATCCAACTTCTAGTCCGCCCCACACAAACCATTAGGTCAGGGGGAACTAGTAGACCACCCCCGTTGTACAGGGTACACACGCACGTCTGTGCTTAATGTCACATCTTCCATTGCTATCTTCGCTCACATTGGCAAAGACGCACAAGCGCGATAACTTGCAAAGCACTGAAAAACGCAAATCGACCTGGGATCTCTCCGCCACCTTTTTAATAACATACAATACCTTGTGTAGGTATGGCATTACTTCAATCTTCTGTCTTTCCGTCTTCTCGGATTGTTTTCCCTCGATTGCCCTTGGGTTATCGTCAGTGGCCGTAGTAGGATGACATATAACCCTCAAAAGTGATTTTGCTACTGCTTGAAGCAGCGTCTGCGGGAAACCTTCGTTTCCGAGATGACTGACTTGGGAAGAAAAACTACCTTTGACTTTGTGGTGACATGACTTGGTCAAAGATAACCTTAAGCATGACACTGCTTTGCCCCTGATTGATTGCTTTGTAGGGTTTAACGTCCCAAAACCACCATATGAGTATGAGAGACGCCGTAGTGTAGGGCTCCGGAAATTTCGACCACCTGGGGTTCTTTAACGTGCACCCAAATCTGAGCACACGGGCCTACAGCGTTTCCGCCTCCTACTGCTTTGCCCCTCTTCACAAGCTTTGAGCGAGATGAATCTAAAGGCAATAGAGCCCTGTTTGTGCGATACAGGATGACCCGAGCTTCTCGAGCAGACGAGTTTGCTCCGAGATGACTCAGTGGCGGCCGTAGCATGAAGACAGTGTGAAGCGCGTGACAGCAACTTTGATAAAACACTCCCAAGCATTTCCCCGAGGGTTAACATGGTTAAGTGCGAACACACGGGGTGATGCTATGAGGGGTATTTATTAATTCGCACTATTATATTTAATAATTACACTATGGTGCCTTTATGGTGTAATGGTTCCTGGGAATCGCAATTTGATCACACGGGGGAGTTTACGTTAACTCACTGGCGAATGCCAACGGATTTCCCGCTCTCGACGGGAGACTGAGAGAGAAGGCGGGCGCGCGAGAGAGAGGGGTGCGCGCGCAGCGGCAGCCAGCGAGGAGAGCGGAGGAGCGAGCGAAGGGGGAGGGGGTATAAGGCGCGTTACTGACACCGATATCAGCGTCGCGTCCGTGGCTTATGCGGTAGAGCGTCGCGCTGCGGCCCGCCAAGTCCTCTTTCTTTTAAAGATAGAGAGAAGACTGCAGACGCCGCCGACGGCGGTGGATGGTTTGGGGTCGCTTATAAAGTGTATTCACACTTAAAATGGGCACAGGAAAGCGCGCGGTGTTGGAAACGCATGTGGGACATTTGCGACGGTTATCAAAGAAATACCGGGTGCGAACATGTCAGCACCGCCACTCAGTAAGTATTTTAACAGTGCAGCGACGTCAGCGTGATTGTCGCGCTATCTTTTTGCCGACTGAACAAGCACCTCCCACAGGAGTGTTCGTGGGCGTATGTCATCTTTCAGGTAGGCTCTTTTATTCCACCTGCAGCATCAAAATTTCCACACTCGAAGGCAGCAAGGATGCACACGCAGTACTTTCATGTTCCTCGTTTTGCTTCTATCAAATATTATATATATATATATATATATATATATATATATATATATATATATATATATATATATATATATATATATATATATATATATATATATATATATATATATATATATATATATATATATATAGTGCGAGTAATAATTTAATGGGCCAGTTAGTCTTCGTGAAGGTATGGGATATGGCACAACGCGAGCGTTTATTTCACAACAGTTTCGGGAGGGGTCCTCCCTTCATCAGGGGATGAGTTACCTCATTCCCTGATGAAGGGAGGACCCCTCCCGAAACTGTTGGGAAATAAGTATATTTATGCTTGTTGACAACGCTCCCGTTGTGCCATATCCCATACCTATATATATATATATATATATATATATATATATATATATATATATATATATATATATATATATATATATGACGTATGAAGCGATGGTCGGTAGAGGCAGAGAAGGAAGAAGTGAGAGATAGAATAAACATGGCGTATGAGCCAGGCCACGTCTCCCATTCATCGTAGCGTCACACGAGTCGACAGGATGGAGACCTGCCTGCCCCTTCATCAGTCACTCATCATCGACGCAGTTCCCCAGAAGACACCCTGACCATACATTCACTATCGAATCGTCACCTAGAAGGACAACGACCGGCACCGTGACAGAACCATCGGCTGACCTCGACATCCCCAAGTACACCGGATCAGCGGACAACGGACCCGTGCAGGACTGGTTCAACCTATGCGAGGTCCACGCCGCCGCTGCATCATGGTCGGAACGGGAAATGATCACCAACTTGACTGACTACATTTCCGGTGAGGCATTCAAGTTTTACCTGACACACATATTCGAAAACGACGAATCATGGCAAAAGATCAGGGTAGAGATGATTACCCGTTTCAAAGAATACCATGAAGACGTGTTCATACCTCATCAGCGGAAGGCTTTTCAACTGACCCATCACAGTTACGCGAAGTCTTCCCGCAGTAAGCCTATTTTCCAAACGAGATCTCAGAGAAAATATACCACCATTGTACCATCATATGACTCTTCCGAAAAAAACGTCACGCATTCGAACACCGACTGGTAACGTGCACGTCGCAACAGACAAGGTAAAGCGTCCGTATACCGAAAGGAATCCAGAAAATTTCGCCAAAAAACTGAACCTAAACCCGGCTTTCCCAAGAGCAATGAAATCGGCATTTTCAACGTGTTCACTGCACCACAGCTTTTCAGATTTTACAGAACCACCCAAATGCCTTGATGCATCGTGTCACACACAAGGCCCAAACGGTTTCGAGCGTGTGACGGAATTTACGTGTGACGAGCTGGTGAATCCTCGCAATACCAGCCCCCACCCTGACGTTCCCGACCAGGGTCGTTCGACAGACATTGTCAGTCTAACTACGCTGCAAAAAGAAAAACATACGTCATTAGAACGACCTGAAGCCATGTCTGTTGTGCTCTTATCGTCAAGTGACAACACACATGTGAGTCAAAGCACTGCAGGAATTTCGAATCCACCAACGCCGGCGCATTGTCAACTGACAGAAGCATTTACAATCAAGGATGACTCACAACCATCTTGGGAGCGTTCGCATCAGCCTGTCACGCTGCTTTCATCGCAGGACAACTCTAGCAGTACAGTGTCGACTACCGACAATCTACTGATCACATCACCATCTAAAGAAAAGCAGACTCATGTTCCTGAAAGAGGCCCATCTGAAGAACTTTCACAAGAAGACAAGCAGTTTCAACAAAGGCAACTCCACGAACTCCAAGAACTGCAACGGCTACTCGAACAAGAACAACGATCAAGTGAAACCTTCTCACGAGTACACTTGTGGCTGAAAGATCATCAGAGACAACATCAATTAAAGAAGCAAAGGCGAAGCCGATGCCTAAGCCATCTTCGCAGAAAGCAACGTCGACAAAGTTTCCTGCACCAGTTCTCAACGCCGTGTCTACGATTCAAGAAACTGAGAAAAGACCACAGAAAGCTACGAAAGAGACGTGCAGCTACCACGTGTACAATAAAGGAACAAAGGCATCATACCATCACCTTCGGTTATCGCACATGCAGGCTGCAAGCATTCGTTCTGTCTCAGCCACGACACAGAAAGCAGCGTCTACGACGGAGAACTTCGTGCCTACGACATCCGACTCTCAAATGCTACAAGTACTTCAATCCTTGTTCATTCATGACGAGAATCGCTGTGTCATCAGTAATTTCTACGTTCACAGCGTGCTTCAGTTGGCCAGAACGCAACAGTCAACCTCGCTCACCAGAGTTGTCAAAAAATTCATCGGACTGCTCAATCGGCCTTGAAGATATAGTGAGGTTGTGAAACTCCGTCTGGACGTGAAACTGTGAATTTTGACATTGTTTTGTTCACTCACTTCTTTAATTTGTTATAGTTTGTAACCAGTGCCATCTTTCGGGGGGAGGGGGAATCGTGCGACGTATGCAGCGATGGTCGGTAGAGGCAGAGAAGGAAGAAGTGAGAAATAGAATAAACATGGCGTATGAGCCAGGCCACGTCTCCCATTCATCGTAGCGTCACATATATGTATTCTCACGTGATAACAGAACGACCACACTGTCTGTTCACAGGAGCAGCACTGGACGTCGAGCCGAACCGAACGTTAGAGCACGAGCACACCAACAGTCCTCTCCTTTTGCTTATTTCACATCATTTCACATACTCGCATTGGCATGGCTAAACCTACTTCCATGTCTGTGGCATTACCCCCCCCCCCCTACCCTTCGAAAAAAAAAGTACCACCCCGATGACCAATGCCGATTAAAAGTTAAAGTAATCACGTACACGCACAAAGACGCATGATGAAGCAGTGTCAGGTGGCTCGGGGGCAGTGTGGCGTCATCCGTAACACATGAACAATGTCGGCCTGCTGGGAACATCGAGATCGCTTAGCTGTGTCTTCAAGCAGAATTTCGTAGTTGACATCTGTGAGGCGCCGTAGTACTGTACAAGGACCGAAGTAGCGGTGAAGTAACTTTTCCGAGCAGCCCCTTTGGCGAACGAGGATCCATAGCGAGACCAGATCACCGGGTTGGTAAATAACATGGCGATGACGGCAGTTGTACCTCTGCAAGTCGATTCGTTGTTGTTTTCGGATCCACTCGAGTGCAAGCTGGCAGGCCGCGTCAGCGAGCCGGATAAAGTTATTCGCATCAGTAGAAATATCGGTTATGTGAGGCAAGAGCATGGCATCAAGCATCGTAATTGCTTCTCGGCCGTGAAGCAACCGGAAGGGAGTGAAACCCGTAGTCTCTTGAACCGCAGTGTTGTAAGCGAACGTTACGTATGGCAAAATTGCATCCCAGTTTATGTGATCGCGGTCGACGTACATAGATAGCATGTCAGCGAGCGTCTTGTTGAATCTCTCCGCCAGACCATTGGTTTGTGGATGGTATGCGGTCGTTTTGCGATGAGCTGTTCCACTAAGTCTCGTGATGTCTTGCATCAATTGGGCTGTAAAGGCTGTTCTACGGTCAGTGATAAGAACTGTTGGCGCTCCATGGCGGAGAACGATGTTGTTGATAAAAAAATACGCAATCTCATTGGCGGTGCCTCGTTTTAGGGCTTTCGTTTCGCAGTACCTGGTTAAATAGTCAGTAGCGACTACAATCCAGCGGTTGCCATTATGTGACTTCGGGAAGGGCCCAAGCAAGTCCATGACGATTCGTTCAAACGGTTGTGACGGGGGTGAAACAGGCTGCAATAAACCAGCAGGGCGCACAGGTGGGGCTTTACGGCGCTGGCAATGATTGCACGTTTTGACGTAATGCTTGACATCCTGGGTGAGCTTTGGCCAGTAGTAGCTAGTCCGAATCCAGGCAAGGGTACGTGCGAATCTTAGGTGGCCGGAGGAAGGCTCGTCGTGGCAGGCAGATCAAATATCAGCACGTAGCCCTGGTGGAACGACGAGGAGGTATTCAGTCGCATAAGGTTCGAAGTTCTTTTTGTAGACGATGTCGTTGCGGAGGCAAAATGATCCTGAACGTGCGAATGTCGATGGTGGACTCGAGCTGTGACCTTGAAGGTATTTGATAAGTTGTCGGATCTATAAATCATTCCACTGTTTTTAGTCCAAGTCAGATTCACTGACTGCACAAAGAAAATGGCCATCGTTATCATCGTCACTCGATATCGTCGCGCGGGGTGCGCGCGAAAGGCAATCAGCATCGGTGTGCCTGCGGCCCGACTTAAAAACGACTGTAACCTCTAACTCTTGAAGGCGTAAGGTTCACCTCGCGAGGCACCCTGAAGGGTCCTTGAGATTGGCCAGCCAACAGAGAGCATGATGGTCCGTAACTACTCTGAATGGACGGTCATACAGATACGGTCGGAAGTTTGTTACCGCCCAAATAACAGCAAGACATTCTGTCTCCGTGGTCGAGTAACTAGTTTCCGCAGATGACAGAATGCGACTAGCATAAGCGATGCGACGTTAAGCGCCGTCTTGCCACTGGACGAGCACTGCACCAAGACCGATGTTGCTTGCGTCAGTGTGAAGTTCGGTGACGGCATCTTCATCAAAGTGCCCTAGTAAGGGTTAACTCTGAAGGCACTGTTGAAGCTTGGAAAAAGTGGCTCTCTGCTCTGGACCCCACACAAAAGGAGCATCCTCCTTCGTTAAACGGGTAAGGGGTTCAGCGATGTTGGCAAAGCTCTGGACAAAGCGCCTGTAGTAGGCGCAGAGACCCCAAAACCGGCGCAAATCCCGTTTGTTCGAAGGTGGAGGAAATGCAGCAACGGCCATGATATTTTTTCTGGGTCTAGTCTAATGCCACAGTGACTGAATTGGTGGCCGAGGAACTTTAGTTCTTTATAGCCGAAATGACACTTCTCTGGTTTTAGCGATAGGCCTGCGGATCGAATAGCGACGAAGACGGACTGAAGTCGTTGTAAATGTTGCTCAAATGTTTTGGAAAAAACAACGACGTCGTCTAAATACACGAGGCAGGATTCCCACTTCAGACCGGACAGGACGGTGTCTATCATCCTTTGGAACGTTGCCGGTGCAGAGCACAATCCAAATGGTAACACTTTGAATTCGTAGAGTCGTAGAGTCATGAATGCCGTTTTTTCTCTGTCGCGTTCATCGACCTCGATCTGCCAGTAGCCGCTGCGTAAATCCATTGAGGAAAAATATCGGGCATGTCGAAGTCGATACAATGAATCATCTATGCGTGGGAGCGGGTAGATGTCTCTCTTCGTCACTTTGTTGAGCTTCCGGTAATCGACGCAAAATCGAAGAGTGCCGTCTTTCTTTTTAACAAGTACGACGGGTGACGCCCATGGACTGTTCGAGGGTTGGATGACGTCATCGTCGAGCATTTGTTTCACTTGAAAACGTATTGCCTCTTGTTCTTTTTGCGACACGCGGTAGGCGTGCTGTCGTACAGGCCGTTCGTTAGGGTCTGTTATAATGCGGTGCTTCACGGTTGGGGTCTGCTTGATTTTGGAGGTGGACGCAAAGCAGTCACTATACGTACGTAAAATCATGCGTATCTGCCGCTGCTGCGCAGAGGATAGCTGGCAATTCACGTCAACTGTACTGGCTAATGCAGTGTTACCTTCGGCAGCAGTGGCAATCGGAGCGATAGTGCAACATTCTTCGTCATCAATGGCTTCAAAGTTCACGATCGCTGTTCGCTTTACCAAGTGTTGGTACTGGCCGCCGAAATTCGTGATCAGAAGCTGAGTCCTCCGATGTTTCAGTTGGACGATAGCACGCGCGACACAAATCTGCCGAATCAAGAGCACCGAGAGGTTAGTTTCCGCGATGCCACTACTCTTGTTGTCACAGTCACTCTCCACAGTTACCATCATACTGGCTCGCAGCGGAAGTGCGATAGTGTTGTCAGCAATTTGAAGTGTTGTGGTCGGTGCAACTGCATCCTTTCGTAAGGCTGTGTGGTCGTTAGATAACGTTATGAGCAGGTCGCGAAGGTTAATAAAGGCTCCATGCTCGCGGAGAAAATCAATTCCGAGAATCAGGTTTTGGGAGCATTCGCGCAATACAACAAAGGAAACAATGTACGTCGACTCACGAATTCGGAGGTGGGCAGTGCACATTCCTAGCGGTGTCAATAGGTGACCTCCCGCAGTCCGGAGGTTGGTTCCATGTCCCCAAGGTGTCGTTACCTTTCTTAGCTGTGCAGTGAGGTCAGCGCCTATAACAGAATAATCGGCACCCGTATCTACCAGAGCGGTCAGCGGGTGGTTGTCGACAAGGACTGAGATACGAGCAGAGACACCTTTGTCGTCGATGGCACACGTCGGTGAAAGAATGTCGTCGCATATCGGCAGGAAGATCGAGGGAGGGTCTTGTAACGGTCGATCAACAGCGGCCTCTCCCCCAGAGGTCACTGTTCTTAGTTTCCCCGGCGCGGGCTTGTGGATCTAGGCGATCTTCCTGCAAGGACGTCCGCAAAGGTCGATTGTTGGCCAGGTGACGTGGAACGTCGTGGAGACGGTGAGCGGGATTGGCGACGCGGAAGGATTGAGGATCATTGGCTTGCCAAGTATTCGGCGATAGCACGGGGCCGCTCACCATCTCTGGGTCGACGAGCGTCCGGACGAAAGCCAGGAAGACCCATGTGCCTTTAGGAGCACTCACGGTAGATGTGACCTGGTTCACCGCAGTGATAACATAGAGGTCGGTTGTCGGGAGCACGCCATACACTGGATTTCCGTGTAAGGGGAGGGTTGCCGTACTGCTGTGGTCCTGAGTAGAATGACGGCGCCGTCTGCAGGGTGGACGGATGGGACGGATAGCCAACAGCCGGCGCAGGAGTACGTAGTGCTTCCGCGTACGTTAATAGCGGAGCTTCGGCTGGACGCGGGGCGTCATGGGTTGGACTTCGGCTGCACGCAGGTGCACAAGCGGCCGGACCTCTTCGCGAACGACATCCGTTAGAGCAGCAACATGGGGTGGAGAAGACACCACGTGCACCTTTTGCAGCTCCTCGCGCACATTACTGTGCACGAGCTCCGTCAGGTCTTTTACAGTCGTGACGTCAGGTGTTGGCAGGGCCGACGACACTGACGAAAGACTGCCAGGACGCTCATACTGGTATGAACGCTGCCTTAGCATTTTATCCATTGTCGTGGCTTCGCGGAGGAAATCCTCTACAGTGCTGGGAGGATTCCGCACTAGTCCCGCGAACAGCTGCTCTTTCACTCTACGCATTAGGAGGCGCACCTTCTTCTCTTCCGTCATTGAGGAGTCGGCTCGCCTGAACAGCCGCGACATGTCCTCAACGAACATGGCAACACTCTCGTTCGGACGCTGGTTTCGGGAAATGAGGAGCCATTCCGCTTGCTCTTTTCGGTCAGAGCTTCGGAAGGTATTTCGCAACTGGTTGCAAAACTCTGGCCAGGTTGTCATAGTGGCTTCATGGTTTTCGAACCAAGTGCGTGCAGAGTCCTCGTTATAAAAGTAGACATACCGAAGCTTTCGCTTCTCGTTCCACTCGTTGACGCTGCCGCAACGGTTGTAGTCATCAAGCCAGTCTTCGACATCCTCGTAAGGGTCACCGTGGAACGGCTTCGGAGTTCGCGGGACGTTGAAGAACCATGGAGGAGGCAGCATTGATGTTTCTTGGGTTTGCGTTGCCGCACTAGCCATAGTACTGCCGAGTTGTGGAAATAGTCTGAATTAAGGAGGTAGGCCTA
This sequence comes from Rhipicephalus microplus, assembly GCF_043290135.1. NCBI lineage: Eukaryota > Metazoa > Arthropoda > Arachnida > Ixodida > Ixodidae > Rhipicephalus > Rhipicephalus microplus. The sequence continues at coordinate 187,277,197 of NC_134700.1, read as the reverse complement.
GTTGTCACCTGCTACGCCGTAGGTCAGCTGGTTCTTCCAAGTCGCGACTAGTGTCGGGACCTTGCTGCTGATTGCAGCGCATACAACACTACCCAGCACCACCACCAGAAAATCTCACGTGATTACAGAACGACCACAACGTCTGTTCACAGGAGCAGCACTGGACGTCGAGCCGAACCGAACGTTAGAGCACGAGCCCACCAACCGTCCTCTTCTTCTTTCACAGCATGGCACATACTCTCATTGGCATGGCTAAACCTAGTTCCATGCCTGTGGCAATATATATCATGAAGTCTTGGTAGTCTTGGTTCCGTCAGCGTTTATTTGAGGAAAGACCTCGCGAAGCGAGCAGGCAGAGCCAGTACACACACGATGACGATGATGATGACCCAAAGTGGCAATGAGGACAAAGAGACAAATGGATGATTGTGATTGTGATCATGCAGGGATGAGAACGATGTAAGTAACAAACGTCCAGAATATATATATATATATATATATATATATATATATATATATATATATATATATATATATGGGATATGGCACAACGGGAGCGTTGTCAACAAGGATAAATATATTTATTTCCCAACAGTTTCAGGAGGGGACCTCCCTTCATCAGGGGATGAGTTATATATATATATATATATATATATATATATATATATATATATATATATATATATATATATATATATATATATAAGCAAGGGGTCACCAGGCGCAGATACGTCGTGAGTAGTTCAGTAAAACTTAATGGGAGACATCGTAGCCGCGTGGTGATATCACTTTTACATCTGCGCGCGTGTGTGCATACTCTGCGCAATAAAGCTGCCCCGCCGCGGTGGTCTAGTGGCTAAGGTACTCGGCTGCTGACCCGCAGATCGCGGGATCGAATCGCGGCTGCGGCGGCTGCATTTTCGATGGAGGCGGAAATGTTTTAGGCCCGTGTGCTCAGATTTGGGTGCACGTTGAAGAACCCCAGGTGGTCAAAATTTCCGGAGACCACCACTACGGCGTCTCTCATAATCATATGGTGGTTTAGGGACGTTAAACCCCGCGCATCAATCATCATCAATCATCATCAATCAAGCTAATAAATTAATCGAGCCGCTCGACGTGAGTACTGCTCCCCGGCATGAGCAAACGTAGCAGGTGTATTCGATCGCCACCGCGGGCGTCTGTCAGTCAAACTGATTGACGCGTGAACTCGGATACAAACTTGTTGATTTTGAGAAAGCTCAATTGCGTTCAACTAGTCACTGTGATGGTGCCGGTTTAACTGTCAAGCGTTTGATTCAGTGAACGCTATTTGGCAGCTTCTTTGCATATAAAATAGTTCGGCGATTTTATACTACTTGTGCAAGGCTGGAGCCATAAAGGAGCTTTGTTGTACTTTCACTGGCGCTTAATGACCATTACACTGAGATGTCTTGTCTTCTTAGATAAGGCTTCAATTAGAAGGCAATTATCTCGGGCGCAATTAGCCGTACCATGATCAGTATAAAGCTAAACTGTATTCATGATTAGCAAAACACAAATGGTCATCATATTGCTAAGGGCTAAAATTAGCATGGTTTTAGTCAGCGTACTCAAGATTTACGGCGCGTTATTTAGAGTAGCAAAGTGGCAAGTTGCGCTAGTTAGATTACGTTCATAATTGAAAATTTTCTTCAAGCGCACTGAAGGCGGACGGACAGCAAACGCTGTCCTTGTCAGCCTCTTCTGTCCGTCCGTCTTTTGTGCGCTTCAACAAAATTTTCAAATATTTAGAGTAGTTTAGTTCACTCATTACCTAGCCTGCTTTAGTTAACCCTGTTCTAGCTTTACATGGCTTCATCAGCACGGTATTCTTAAGATGTGGCGCAATTACCTCGACGTTAGAATGATTGGCGCAATTAGCTTGGCCATAGCATGTCCTGGCTTAACGAGTCAAGTATATGGTGAATCCAAATAGATAATTAGCCAACCGCATTTGCTCGTGTGCTAGCGGTCGATGACGACAGAGACGAACACCGGCCGAGAAGCGGGCTGGAATGTACAGCTGACTATCATGATTTACACGTCGCCTCGGGTTTAGCTGCAATCACGATGTTGTAAGATGCTCGGACGGTGCTGATCTCAGAAGACACCTTGCTGATTGTTCCAAAACAGGCTTAGTGCAGGTATTAAAAGCTTCAAAATTAATTTAAACACCCCGCGCATCTATAAATCTCACCACGAAAAGTTTCTGACACATTTAGTGCATCGGTGCACTTCTGCACTCAGTGGAACGACAAAAACATGAAAGAAAATGCCTGTGGTTTGAAAACAACACCCAACTTGCCGCCGTATTCAGAAACGCTTTTCGACTCGACTTTCACCCTTCACTTAACAGAGTGGAGCACTGCGCCACAGCTCGGCTGAAAAATGACGCTGCGCTGCTCAAGAATCGCAGCAGATTATCGCTTATATGCATTGACTTGCGGTGCCTAGAGATGGCGCTCCCATCGGCTTTCTCAAGTGAAGGTGAAGCGTTGAGTGAAGGGACGTTCTAGAATACTGGGGTTAGTCAACCGCCCTTGACGCGATGACTGGTTCCATCGTAACCAACGAAACGCAGCGCGCTGAGGATGAATATGACTTTTTCATGCTGTTGGCTTGTTCTTAAAGGGATGTCGCCAGAGCTCGGGAATATCCCGAGTTTCACGAAACTTGGCCCATCCTGCATAGCGTCCCAGGAGAAGTGTTTGCTGTCATTGGAAACCAACTTTAAATGAAAAAACTGTAAAGAAGCATTGTCAAGCATTTGAAGAACTGAAGAATGGGCTTCGCTAACACTTCGAGGTCATCGTTAGAATCAGCTGTCAGAAGCATTAAAAAGTCATCTACGTATCTACAAACACGAACAATGTATTCGTCGGTAAATACCAGAGACAACAAACAATCTACATCAGGTAAATTATTTTCAGCGAACACTGGCGCCACACAAAAATATATGCAAATGCCTCGTTTTCTGTATGCAAAATTTTTTTTGTAAACTCAAAATCAAATAGGTTACGTACATCTCCAGCAGTTCCAGGAATCCCTCCACTGAGAGACACCACTCGAGTTTTAGAACGCCACCGCACCAGCACTTTCAATACAATTGCGAACTATCCTAAAAACGTCCTCGTAGGATATATAGTAGAAAATATTCTCAATGTCTACTGAGAAGCCGGAATACTCTCCGGGCATACTTTCTTGGAGTAGTCCCACTAGTCGGTCTGAACTTGCAATATTGTACGGGTCCTCCGGAGTCAGCCGTGAGAGCTGTCTGCAAGTACCAGCTGACAGTAGCCTGTCATGTTTCACGCTCCGTGCCAATGACTCCGAAAGGACAATCCACCTTATGAGTTTATGCACTGAAGAATACGGTGAGCGTATGAACCTTGTTGTTCTTCACCTCTCCCTTTAATCTGTCAAGTTTTAAATCTTCCAGTAACGCCACTGTTGTCTTATTTGCTCCTTAAATCCGAAGTCCAAAAAGTCTTTCTTTACAGCGGCTAGGGCCTCATTCCAAAAAAACGCCTGGTGCATGACTACGGAGCTCTCTCACAAACAATAATAAAAGCATTATTTTATAAAAGTCAAAACAGTTATCTTTTTCACCAGTAAAAAAAAGTGCCTGAATAAATTAGGCGAATTCAAGCTCTTCCTGCGAGTAGCCCATAGTCATTTTAAAATATTTGAAAAGCAGCCACTGGTAATCATCGCCTAGTGACGAAATCAGTCTAATATACCAGGCGAAACCACAATATAGTTATGAGGCACGCTGTGTTCATAAGCAACGACTTGATATAGATCCCCCAGAGTTCTATATATCGTGCTGAAAGGATAGTGAGCAGCTCTTGGTGCAATAGGCAATATTATAAGATATAAAGGCCAAAGAATTTTTCACTGTGTCGCACATAGATATTACGGAAAGTGTGATATTATGATACTAGTTAATGCCGCTTTTAGCCCTGATAAAGAATTGTATTTGTTGAGGTACTTCGTGACATAGTTTTAAAGCTTTGCACAAGATGTATTTTTGTGCTCATACAGATGCACAGATTCTTTGTTCTTTTACATATTTTCGCTCTTCAAATCGAAAACCGAAGAAGTCAAATGCCTAGCAATGGGAAATAGCATAGTGCGAAGGAGTCATGCTAGCAATGTCTGTTTATCTTACTTTTGTTTTACATGCTTTGTATAACACAACTTCTTCAATAAAAGAAACAAAAAAGCGCTGAGTATGAAACAACTCCTGATTTTTCACTTTCTATCAGCTCGATACGTTTTTACGGCATCGTGGTATTTATTCTTCTGATGCCTGAACTATTTTCAGGGTCTCTTCAGAGGCAGAGGGAATCGCTCTTTCATTGATTGCCGTCAGAAAACCATTGCTGCTTGAATGCTTCAAAACCGTTCAAGTAAACAAATATGAACACTGCTATGAAGGTATTACTTCCTTTTACCAGCCTCGACGCCGACAGCAGTTTCTTCTTGCTATGCTTATATTCCACGCGGTGCCCGGAACAGCGTCTTGTCGAAGGATACCAAAAGGCGACACGGTCCCCGATTTCGCTAACGCTGAAGAACTTACTGAACTTTTTATGTGCTTCTCGTTGTGGCCTTTCGCGATGGCTACTGGACAACACTTCAGCAGTTAGTTTGTTGCTAGTCTCTCGCTACAGGAGAAAAAATGGGGAACGCAGAGCGTTGAAGACAGGAGCACCGGCGATGTATCTTTGTTTTAGATCTTGAGTAGGCTTGTCGGGCTTGTCCAGAGTTTGCCGTCTTCTGGCAAGTGGGGATTTGTGCAGCTTCTGGCCTTAACACTATCAGCCAGCAGTGAATTAGGCTAGCACCCAAAGTGATTCCTCTCTCTTCATTTCTTCAAATTGTCGTTGCTCTTGCGTTTTCTTGTTAGTAGTGTGTTCTATTCTTGACTTAATTCCGGCACGCATTTCTGTGTGGTGACTTAGCTAGTCATTCATTATTTGTAGCTTTAAAAAACCTTACATTTCCGTGCAAAACGAGAATCACGCACAGTATAATTGATGTTCTTTCTTGTGCCAAATTATTTTTCCACAATGCCTGCGTTCGCCATGGCCTTAGTTCTAGTATTTAACATGAACAAATTGCTACCACTCAGAACAGCGTATGTCCTGTCTGTATAGCACAAAATTGGAGCATATGAAGAATACGCAAGCAAAACACGTGCAACACTTTGCGTTGTTCGGTTTCCCGTATGCCTGCGTGCTGGAGTGTTGACATGCATGCGCTTTAATAATTATATACATCACCAGTGAAGGTCAGAACTTCAATGGTGGTTAGAAAGAGTGGGTAACGATTTAGTGTACTAGGTACACTACAGTGGGAGAGCATAAAGCCATCCCGAGGGCCTCAGTTCAAACGAGGCTGTTAAAACAACTGCAAAATTGTGCTAAGGACGAACTGTTAGGAGAGAGGCCTCTAGCTATATTAATAGGAAAGCCACGCTGTTAGAACAAGGTACCGTTTTACGTTACTATGCACTATTATCCGGCGAAAAAGTATTACTTTAGTCAAATTTATCTCTAAGAACAAGCATTGCTCTATCATTCAGAACTATTAGCTAAAGTTTTACGTGCCGAAATTTTTATATGATTATGATATGCGCCGTAGTGAGAGAGACCGGAATAATTTCAATCATCTGAAGTTTTTCAAATGATCGGAACCTAAGCAGGCGAGCGTTCTTTGCACGTCGCAGCCATGAAGGTGAGGACAGTGCATCATGAATTATATATATATATATATAATAAGGGAGAGAAGTGTACACCTAAGGGCTCGTTGTTTCGTGTTTTAACACAATACTAATGATATATAACAGACAGTAATGCCAAGGAATGTACAGGGGAAGTTATTAGAACCAATGGATTGTAAATAAGAGAAAGAAAAGTGGGTGAAAAAATACCCAGCCGTTATATATATATATATATATATATATATATATATATATATATATATATATATATATATATATATTATATATATAATATATATATATATATATATATATTATATATATATATATATATATATATAAGGGAAAGAAGTGTATACCTAAGGTCTCGTTTTTCCGTGTTTTCACACAATATTAATGAGACCTAACAGACAGTAATGCCAAGGAATGTACAGGGTAAGTTATTAGAACCAATGGAATGTAAATAAGAAAGAAAAGTTGGTGAAAAAATAACCAGCCGTGAGCGGAAATTGAACCTACGACCTTCGAATAACGCGTTAGATACTCTCGAACGCAGGTATGCCCCGCAGGTATGTAGGACTGCCATCATTTAAGAAACATAGGTCATGCTTGGAAGCGAATGACAGGAGGTTTCGTCCTTTAGCGTTGATCGTCGAACTACCCCAGATGAAGTGTTGTGCGTTGAAGTCTCCAGTTATAACCCATGGGCCCGTAGTTGTTGTCAGTATGTCTCGTAGTCGGTCTTGTTCAAATCGTCCGGATGGTGATATGTACACACCAATGAGTGTGAATGACACTTTTTCCTTTTTAACACGTAAGCAGACATATTGATTGTCATCATGCGGTTGAACTGCATGATGCACATAAGTGAAATCTGTGCGAATGTAAACAACCACCTTGCTGCGTTCCTCGCAAGTTGAAGAAGCGAAAGATTCATACCCTGATAGTTTAGGAGGTTGTTGCACGTTCGGTTCACATATAACTATCATAGGAATACGATTCATGAATATATACTGACGGAACGAAGAGATGCGGGATCTCAGGCCTCTCGCGTTCCACTGCATTATCGACCCTTGTCGGACCTCGTTGCGGAAGGAGAAGATTGGTCGAGCCATGGTTGCTACTGGAGACTTGCAAATACTGGACTTAGAGCATCCAGTACTTGTAGTGCACTCTGAGCGAGTGGAGACTTCAGGCTGCTGCACAGCTTTCGCATGGCATCCAGCAGTGTTCGGAACATTCTGATGACTTCTGTGTCCTCCTCAGGCAGCTTGTCAGCGGCTGGCTGGAGTGATGTGACTGTCGATGTGCGCTTGGGATTTGCAGGTGGCTGTGATTTCGGCAATGAAGGCCAAACTGATTCATCTGCAACAGTGCTGCTCGTCTGTTTGTTGACCGCGCTGGCCGCCTTCGGTCTGGGAGGCAAGGGCGGTGGAAGAGAAGGGTGGTGGAGTGGTGCTTTCGATGCAGCGTCTGCGGCATTCTTTGATGAACTGCGGCGACGATGACGCCTCTTTCGGACGGTCCTGGCAGCCTCTCGATGCGACGAATTGTCTCTGACCATTTGTTTCAATACCGCTATTTCTCTTTGGATTTTGGGGCATTCTTTTGACGAAGCTGCATGTGACCAATGACAATTCGAGCATTTGAGGGTAGTTGCTTCGCAGTCATCTGCAGAATGGGCTTCCGCGCAACGAGGACACACCGTCCTATTTTCGCATACGCTTTTCACGTGGCCCATCTTCATGCACTTATAACACTGTAAGGGTTTCGGTATGAAAGGTCGCACTGAATGCCGAAAATGGTCCACCGTTACGTGTGAAGGAAGAGAGTCGCCCTTGAACATGATCTTCAAGCAGCGTGAGTTTCCCAAACAGACAACTTTTGCGACGACGCTGGCTTCATTTGCCGGTTTGACCAGAACATCGAAGTCGGAGCTGGGAATGGCAGTATCCACATCGTAGATGACCCCAGTGACGACGTTAGAGCTCAAAGGAATGTAGGAGCGAACTTTCATTCCCCCCAACTCGTTGACGTTGCGCAGTACATTAAGTGCCGCAGCATGCAAAACGTCGATGGCCAATACGTTCTTACGCGTGTTCACTCTGATGTCTGTGACCTCGTTTGGCACGAGTCCTTCCAGCATCACCGAAACAGATTGCCTGTTGAGACGCTTCATGTTACCGTCCGGTACTTCAGGGACAAAAAGAATAGTGTTTGTCACGGGTCTCCTTGGCACTCTGTCGTTCAACGTACTCGATGACGAAGATGTTCTAACGTTCCGCCTCTTCGCTTTACGGCTCAGCACCAGCTTAAAATCGTCGTCGTCAGAAGGCTGTTCGCTGCTCATTGAGTAAACAAGAGTGCCCTCGCTGTCGTAGTCGCGGTAGAGTCCCGTACGCTTCCTGGATGCGGCCACCGCCGACGCCGCCGTAACTGGCGGACGTCCGTGGGGGTCCACGTCCATCACCGACGGACACGTATGTGATATTCGCGAAGTTCACTTAAAATTAGGTGAAAAAAGAGAGCACCTACTGAAACTGCGATCTGCTAAGCAATCACTTCGTCGTCGTCCATCCATATTCGGTAAAATAAATAAAGCAGTGGGGTTGTCGAAAGGCCTAAGACCACTGGCGGTGTATGCACGTAAAATATATGGCATATACAAATTTAAAGTTATGAGCAATATAAGAGAGGTGGTCAGTGATTATGTGTTCTGCACCAGATCATCATATTAAAGCTCAATAGAAATTTACTTAGCATTGTTGCCTTGACCGTGTCTTAGTTCCCTAAGGATAGGAATCAGGCAAGTGTTCCATTTTGGTGTTGCCTTTCTTGCCCTCGTATTTTCTTGTGCTACATTTACACCGAAATGAATGAGTACCAACTCGCTCACCTCTCAATTTCGTATCCTACATTATTTTTTGCTCTCTCCCCAATCCGACAATAAAAAAATAAAGAAAGAGAGAGAAATAAAAGTAAGAATAACTGAAAGAAACAAAGCATTGCTGCTTTGCGCTGCGGACTCTCAAATAGAAGTCCCCCCATTTCTTTGTTGTACGAGGTCTGAAAATTGCGATGCAGTAAACTCGGACGGTTCCGGCGACTCGACTCGCTGCACATGACGGCAGAGGTAAAGGAAGCCAGCTACTATTTGCGCAAATTATATTAACCCAAAGTTTCAGTGCTTTATGTTTTGATGTGTTGGCCCGGTTTGCATGAGGCTGTTAGAACGGCAAGGGCACAGCCCCGCAAATAAATGAAAAGGAAAGATGGTGAGTTTTAGTAGACGGATCAAGTACCTCTATATAAATAACCACTTGAACCACCAGGCCGACGTGTGTGAAGCAATACCTTTGTCTGGCTTTTCCTATGCAATCGATATGGCGTGAAAATGCTCTGCCGCCTCTTACCTTTTCAAACTTTTCCTAGCTGGGCAACCATCTCTTTTTCGATAAGCACGTACATTATTCATGCGGTGCGTCACGAACGTTATAACCTAATCTTGAGATTGCGTTGCGCCAACACGAATGAGTTCTTCGAGCTGCATTCCCTTTAACAGATTTCAAAAATAGGCCCTGGAATACCGTCTTTACATATTATCAAATAATGTACAATAAGGGATCGTTGCACGAATGTCGTGTAGGATTCAAGGGAAGATACCTAAAGTGCTCTTCATGTTTATACTGTGTTAAAAATAATGGAAAAGTGCAATTGATCGTTCACGAAAGAATGTCAGATATGCACCAGAGTTTCTCGCTGGACGAGCGTGAATCTATTTCACATGAAGGTGTGCTATTCATAACACTAGTTTTACTAAAGATCGAGACATTTGAGAACGTAAAGTACCTGCACACAAGGAACCTTATTTTAGTAAAGTATCTATTCTTTGAAATCTGACCTTCATTGTGCAATTTTAATTTCATATTATTGCTGATTATCATGATCACAAATCAGATAAACAGCAACGCACTCATTTTGCACTGAGAAGCATGCGGCCTCCAGGGCTTCGACCGGAGCCTACACATCTTAGTAGTAGATTTGCATAGCTTGAAAGATTCTGTGTTCTATTGTACTTACGCTCAAACTCAAACTTCAGATATAGTGTGTGCTATTCAATCCACATCTAATGGTTTGCACGCTTGTATTGACTACGACAAGCAAAGTAAACATAAATAAAGTCATTATTCTGCAAAAAAAAGGTAGTTCATCAGAGTGTAAGTATTGAACAGCTAAGAACGACGCATGAAGTTTTACAAGTATTACGGTGGCCATAAGAAATACAGACATCTGGTTCGTCCGCGTTTTCGCATTACGTATAGATACCAAGTCTTGGCCTACAACGTTCCCACAACCCTTAACACGCACAAGAGTGCAATCACCTGCAACAAGAAGTAACTCCATTCGCATTTCTCCTCTCTGGCTTTATAGGAACGTTTGCTACTAACTATTATCACAGTCATGTAGTATGTTTATTTGGGTGCACGCTAAAGAACCCCAGGTGGTCGAAATTTCCGGAGCCCTTCACTATGGCGTCTCTCATAATCATATGATAGTTTCGGGACGTTAAACCCTACATATCAATCAATCATGCCATATGTTAGATAGTTCAATCTGGTTTCAATTAATTGTATTATGTTACATGTTATTATATTGCATTGTATTAGCTATATGAATGTATGAGTGTTAACCAAAATGCACATATGTGTGCTTTTCAAGTTTATAAGTGTCTGTCGGCGTATACGAAGGTGTCTGCACGGTGTATACGACTACGAGGAACGAACGGCTGCCGCTATAAGGAGCTTCGTTCATAAAACTGCTATTTCAGTTTCAGATATCCCCTTCAGGCGCAACGTCACACCAAGTTCCCAAGCCAGGTAAATCACCAAGTTCACACCTAGGTGTTTCGAAAATAGGTCTTGAATTTCGCGCGCAAACAATGCTCCCGCAACCTCTGCATCTTGCTGCAAGGGCGCGTGGCGCCATCTCTTGCACCTGGTTCAAAATAACATCGTAAACAAAAGTCAAAATGGACGCCTCCACTTTCTATGGCGGGACGCGTAAGTGGCTCTGATGTTTTTATCGTTTACTTCGTACCTTTTTAGCTGGCGTGAAATTTTGCATTTGTCAGTAATAACTAAGATATCCCGCATGCCTTTTAACAATATTTTGGCAATAGGAAATCATTTGTAATTACAGAAAGGTTCAGCTAAATTTCGCGTCCACGAACGTGGACACTGCGCTTCAGTGCCTCCTTTGTTGAAAGGCTGCTATTTCTCTGTGTTTCACTTCCGGCAGCATCAAATGATGTTTACGTTAATAAGTTTTGTCACCAGGAGTTCAAGATCATGCATCGAGACGACAAAAAGTCGACGGTGAAACAGCAGAAGACGTCCTTAAAAAATAGCCAATCGAGATGTTTTCGATGGAGACATTTCGGACGACGAAAAGGAGGAAGAGAATGAAGAGAACACAAAATTACGTTTTGTTTGAAAAACCATTAGCCTTTTAGTTAAGATCCGGCTGCCCGGTTCTTGGCTGATCCCCCTTTGTGGGTGTGCGCCAGACTATCAAGGATCATCATCATCATCATCAGCTGAGCGTCAACAAGCCCCAGAAAAAGCGTGGGCGACCAAGCAGTGAGAACCCCCAGGTGATGAAAAGGAAGGCACCCAATGCGTCACCCCTGCCAGTGAGCACTCTTCGCTATGACGGCATCCAGCACTGGCCACAGCAAATGAACATACCCAACGCACAACTCTGCAGGAGGGATGGATGCTCATCCAAGAGCCGCGTCCGCTGCAGGAAGTGTGACATTTTTCTTTGCCTGACATCGCAGAACGACTTCTTCTACCTCTTTCACACAAAATAGACTTTTTCTGGTAACTTCTCTCAACATAACTTTGAAAGAAGTTATTTTGAATTTAAATGGAAAGCGTGTTTTCTTCTTTGTCGCTTTTCACTAATATTACTGCTTTGAGGCGCAATGTCCACAAATGTGGACGCTGAGCAAAAATTGAACCAATAAACATATTTTGCATTTGTTTCGAGTTTCTTACTTTAAAAGGCTTAAATATTGAAATTATGAACAAAAAAAATTTTCACGTTGCCAGATTTACTTCGCGCCTGAAGGGGATATATTGCTTTGTACATACACACGAATCGCTTGTGCGTTCTAGTATACGTATCGTGTGCAGCGCATAAAGGTACACATAAAATGATATTAGATACATAAACATGATTATTAGAAATTATTGTGCGCTGCGTATGCGACAAAACTATGCTATAAGTAATACGTTCCACTTATTTGCACATCATGACTTTACACGTACATGGTAAAGGGAAAACGAACATGGTAAATGCATACAGAACAAAGTTTGGCCTAAAGAAGATTTTTTGTGAAATACCAGATAGTTCAGCGAAAATAGTGTGGAATGTGATGCAAATTGCACGAGCTTTTACAGTATTTTTCTTTTACAACAAAAAATCAAATTGCAACCTTTACACTTTAAAACGCAGTTATTGATTGCTAATATGTAGATACTAAGGTTTATATAATTACTTCATTTTGACACAACAAATAGCCACGTGTGCTCCTGTACTGAGAATATATATAGGAATTCATTTGTTTAAAATAAACAGTGCACAGGGCATGTAAACAAATCTGCGGGCACTTTTCATTTAGTCAAGCAAAACACGGTTTACTGAAGCATGGGCCTATCACCACTCGTACTATCTGTCGACCGGTGTGCTCAACTTCAACATTTGCGGCTTCCTCCTCACGAGCACCTACATTCTTGGGCTGTCCCATGACTCTGTATATGATCGCGTGCAGTCTGGCTATGTACTATAGAGCAGAGGTTAATTGCATGCCATGTCTCCATTGGTGGTCGTGGCTTAGCCATGCACGAACCGGCCAGGTGTTCTGTGTCTATTTGCTAGACGACGCGATACTCGCTTTCTCCTTATATGTACGTTTCAACTCGAAAGTGTCCAACTCCGGGGTCCACAGAGACACTGCGGGCGTATTTTTGTCAGCGAAATACGTCGAAATATTCACGACCATACGACAAGGAAGAAAAAAAAACATGAAGGAAAATGTTCCATTGCTGAAAGTCGTGCCCCCGACATCTTAGTCCGCAAGTATCTGTTGGAAGGCGCTTAACCCACTACGCCACCGCCAAAGCCTTAAAGAGGATACATGAACGAATGTGCCTGGTATTTCTCTAACAGCGCTCTTGCTCACAGGGTAGGGCCGCCAGTTCGAAACAGAAGAGCCCGGTTATGTGTAGCTTGCAGCATCCCATTCGACAAATTTTGTACCGCGTTCTGCGCTCACTTTGTGAAAAATCACGGCCAGGCCACGGCGTACGTTTCGTTTCAATTCTCGTTTCACGAGGCATTGTAGGAGTGCACACCAAGTATCTGTATTTAATATGCACTTGTTGGTGTCAGCTTTGCGTGGTGTCCAACATATGCTGTGTTCATGTATATATAAACAACTTCAGGTACGGCAAAGGGAAAAAAAATTGGCCCCGTATCTGCATGTAATCTGCGAATGTCGTCAAAAGACGTTAGTCTTGCGTTTGGAGAGAGTGAACACAGGACAGGACAGGACAAACAACTTTATTAGGTCCTGAGAGGCAAGGCAGCGGGCCAACTATGTAGGTCCCCACCCAGCCGTTGGCTAGTCCCATGTCGGAACAGAGAGGCCATGCCTCTCCGCTCGTTCACGGGCCCTCTGGACAGCCTGAAGCTGGACGTCTTGTCTGGGGTCTGTGATTGCCGTCGTCCAGTCTTCTTCTGTTTTAAAATCCTGTAACGCAGGGCACTGCCAGAGCATGTGACTCAAAGAGCAAAATTCACCACAATCTGGGCAAAGTGGATCAATATCTGGATGAAGCATGCTCAGAAAGCCCCTAGAGGGGTAAGACCCCGTCTGGAGCATGCGGAGCGTGCTTGCTTGTGATCTGTGGAGCTTATGATGGGGAAAGGGAAAAGTCTGTCGCTCTCCTCTGTAATGAGATGTTATCTCGTGAAAAGTAACGAGAGGATCACTGTGGACGAGCTCTCCCGAACCCACCCGAGACACCACCCCGTCGCGGCTTGTGAAACCTCGCGCACAGTCGTGGGCTATCTCGTTTGGGTTCAGGTGACCCGGCAGTACGTCTGGTCCCATGTGAGCGGGAAACCAGACTATGTGATGAATAACGTCTGAGGGGGGTTTGCTGTGGAGAATTCTGGCTGCCTCTGTGGCTATCAATCCCGATGCGAACGCCCTAACGGCCGCTCGGGAATCGGTGTACACCGTGGTGCGTTTCGTGTCCAGTAATGCCAGCGCTACAGCAGCCTGTTCTGCTACATCGACCAAGGAGGTCTTCACTGAAGCTGTCGAGACAAGTTCTCCCCTGTCATTGACTACTGCCACGGAAAACCCGCTGCCGCCGGCGTGGCGCGCCGCGTCCACAAATGTCTCTGTTCCGGAGAGGTTCTTTATGAAAGCCCTAGCCCTCGCCAACCTACGACCTTTATTGTGTTGGGGATGGATGTTTCGTGGAAGAGGGTCAACAATAAAGGAATTCCTTGTTTCATAATCAAGCTGCGTAGTTTCTCCCTGATTGAAGATAGGACGGAGGCCTGCCGCATCGAGCAGTTTTCTTCCTGTTTTGAAACTCGATAACCGAATTATTTGTGCTGACCTTTGCGCTTCAATTAATTCCGAAGTGGTGTTGTGCACTCCCAACTTCATGAGTTTTTCTGTGCTAGTCGTGATTGGGACGCCGAGCACCTTTTTGACACTTTTGCGCATGAGCGTGTCCAATTTATCCCTTTCCGTTTTGGTCCAATTGAGAGCCGCCACTATGTATATGATATGGCTCATGAGGAAAGCGTGGTGGGCCCTAAGGAGGATATCCTCGCCTATGCCGCCCTTCTTGTTGGACACCCGCATAATTACTCTCAGAATGTTCTCTGTTTTTGTGGTGAGATGGGCTACAGTCTTTGCGTTGCATCCCTTAGAGTCTAATAAAAGCCCCAGAATTTTCATAGAATTGACTCTAGGAATTGTGCGACCATCCTTGGTGCAAACGCTAATGGGCACCTGATCGAGAGGGGTGAGTCCCCTAACACCTCGTCTAGCCTGTCTGTACAGCAGGAGTTCCGACTTTTCCGGTGAAAGCGCCAATCCCGTACCTTCCAGGAAAGACTCTGTAACGTCCAGAGCCTCCTGTAGAGCTTGTTCAACCGCCGCCTCCGATCCTCCGGGACACCAGATTGTAATGTCGTCAGCATATAAAGCGTGTCCGACATTAGGAACTTTAGAAAGGCTTGCCGACAGCTTGCGCATGGCTATGTTGAATAGAAGGGGGGAGATAACTGCCCCTTGGGGAGTACCCCTTCGTCCGAGTTTGAAAGGCCCGAAACTGATTGTCCCAGTTTTATTGCCGCCGTCCGACTCTCGAGGAAAGATTCAACGAAGGAGAAGAATTTAACTCCCAGGTTCAAAGCCGATATCTCCTTAAGAATATAGTCGTGTTTGACAGTATCGAATGCTTTAGTGAGGTCCAGTGCGAGGACCCCTTTTACATCTTTGCTTGGAAAGTCAATTATTTGTGTTTTGAGGAGGAGCATGACATCTTGCGTGGAAAGTGAGGGCCTGAAACCTACCATATTATATGGAAATAGGTCATTCCTCTTGATGTAGCGCGATATCCTGTTGTGTACTGCATGTTCTGCTACTTTGCTAAGGCAAGAAGTAAGGGAGAACGGGCGGAGGTGATCTAAGCTGGGTGATTTACCTGGCTTGGGGATTAAGACCACTGTGGCCCTCTTCCAAGTTTCTGGTACGACGCCCTCCTCCCATACCCTGTTTATCTCCTTCACTAAGGCCTGAATGGCTTTATTATCCAAATTTCTTAAGAGCCGATTCGTAACTCCATCGGGACCTGGGGCAGACCTTCCGTTTAGGCTATGGAGCACTTCCCTGATCTCAGCTTCCGAGAAGAGAGCGTCCAACTCTGGGGAAGGCACACCCTCATACCGGTGGGGGACAAAAGTTGAGCTCTGGCTAAGCGGGAGGTACTTGTTGGCAAGTATCTGAAATTGGGAAGCTTCTGAGATGCCTGCCATTTTCTCCTTATTAATAAGTCGGTCTATGGCTAGTTTCTGATTGCCTTTGGATTGTCCATCATCTAGGAGGTGTTTGAAGAGGGTTCATTTGCCTCCTTTGCGCATTTTCCCGTCCGCAGCCGAGCAGGCGTCCCTCCATTGTTGTTTATGGAGTTCGGAGCAGTGCTCCTCAATATGCCGATTGAGCTCCGCAATCTTTTCCCGTAGCCTGCGATTTAGCCTTTGTTTTTTCCATCTCGCGATGAGAGAGCGTTTGGCGTACAGGAGGTGCGCTAACCTTGCATCCATCCCCGGAGCATCAAATTCTGTTACTATTTCTTTGGTGGCCTTCTCGACATCCTTCTGGATTTGTACAAGAAGTTCACTGAAGGTGTCATGTACTGACTCATCTTCACCTCTGATTTGCCTAAAAATGTCCCAGTCTGTATATTTATAGGTTCTTGGGGGTGGTGCTCTTATTTTCATCCGGAGTTCTATGATGCTGTGGTCGCTTCCCAAGTTCTCCTGTAAGTTGGACCACTCGACCACCGCATTTCTAGTGAAGCTGAGATCAGGCATCGTGTCTCTGGCGACCGAGTTTCCCAGCCTCGTGGGAAAACGCGGGTCGGAGATAAGCGTTATGTTTAAGTCTATACTGGCTGCAACTAGATTGGCCCCTTTCTTTGTCCTCGTAACATAGCCCCAAGACGGATGGGGAGCGTTGAAATCCCCAGCTACTATTAAAGATTGCGATCTGGCGTCAGTTGCGACCCTATGAAGGAGTGAGCGGATATTATGTTTATAAGCCGAAGGAGGGCTATACAGGTTAAAAACGAATATGTTGCTTCGGATTTTGCCGTTGGGGATGATTTCAATTAATTGTGCCTCGAGACCGGATCTCTTATCCGAGTCGCAAATTTTGACTTCGTGCTGCTTAAAGGAGGTATCTTTCCTGACCAACGTGGCGATACCTCTGCCATTTGCGCCTTTTTGGCTAATCGAACGGTAGCCCGAGAGAACTACCTTCTCGCTAAGTGTTTCCTGCAAGAGCAGGACGTGCGGCATTGACGCCTGTGCTTTGATGAGCTGCAGTAGCGCAGCTTTACGCCTTAAGAAACTTGCGCAATTCCACTGCCAGATAGTTATGTTTCCGGTTTGGCCCGCCATTTTGAATATTATTGAAGGGACATAGCCTGCGGCGAACTCGTAGCGTCCGAATCCTGCTGCACTATCTTGGCTTTTGCAATCGTACCAGTGTTGGTCGTCTTGAGTTTGCTAGAGTCAATCATTTTCATTTTAGATTCGAGGATTCCTACTCGACGTGTCAGGTGGGAGACCCTCCCGTCCATACGTTCGATTGTGCTAGATTGAATGGCTAAGGCCTCTCTCACCTGCTTGAGCGATTCCTCAATCGCCGTTAAAGACGCGAGTACATTTTTCTCAGGGACCTGAGCGGGGGACTCGTCACTTTGCATTGCCACGCTTTCCGCGATCGCGGGGGGCGAAACGGCCTTGCGCTTATTCGACCCTCCTGCTTGAACCGGTATGGGTGTGGCTACTTCACGGGGTTCACGCGAGTTGCGGAAGAGCTCGAACTCGGCCCTCAGCGTTCGTAGTGCTTCTTTAAGTTCTGCATTTTATTTTTTAAGCATTAAAATCTCTGATTGTTCTCTTTTTTGCTCTGGTAAAATGCCCTGCGTTACCTTTTGGCCGCTTGGGATGTTCATCCTGGCCTTGTCCGCCCAAGACATTTGCTTCTGAACGCAGCCCTTGGAACCCGATCGTCCTCTCGAACGGGAGCGACTGCTGCCCTTGTCACGCCCTCTGGAGCGAGAGCGCAATTTGCTGCCGGAGCGTCCTCTGGAGCGGGAGCGTCCTCTAGATGCCGATCTGCTGCGATGAGCGCTGGAGAATGATTCTTCTTCCGCCAGTCCTTCTTCGCCTCCAGCTGTGTCGGAGCCACGCCGCGCGCGCCTACGGCGGCGCCGCTGTCTTTGGCGCACGATGTAGGGCACCTGGAAGCGCTTTCTGCACTTGCGGTCCGCCGTTGGGTGCGCTCCGCCACAGATGGCACACGTGGGATCACACTGATGATCCGGTGATGGTGACTGCATGCCGCATCCGCGGCATTTCTTCTGTTCATCGCCCTTGGGGCAAACATCGGACCTGTGGCCCAAATCACCACATGCATAGCACACGTCCACTTGCCTGCGATACAAGGAACAAGGGTATCGAACACCATCACACACGACGTGCGTGTGTGATGGTGTTCGTCAAACAACACGATCCTCTACACGTGTTTCATTGGAAAGACGGCCCGTTACGACGATCAAAGAGTCACTGAACAAATATCTGCTAATATTTTTTTTTCGTGTCGGTGACCTTGTGAATTCCTCGGAGCATACCTAAGCCTAAAATCTTTCATCAGAAGCTACCATTTAACGAAAGAAAGTGTTGAGCTTGTTTGTAAACAGAAGAAAATTTGAAAAATACGACGTGGTAGACAGTTTTTTGTGCGTGGTACGTCTTACTTAGAAAGTCAAACAAAATTATAATTAGTTTTCTTCGTTTTATCATATACTTTGGCTCACAGTAACATAGAAATTTTAAAGAAACGAACCAGCAATGTACATACAAGCAGAGGCCTATATTACATGCGCATGAACACATGGAGGGCAGGGAATGCGTAGCCTCCCTCCTAATCCTCCAAAAGAGGGGGGGGGGGCGCAACTCTGCTCCATACTTTTATTGCGTGGGACCAGTGCCTTCATTGCTTAAAATGCTGAGTTGGGGTGATGCAGACTTTTGGCCTCAGTGACAGCCACGGTACTGTGACTTAATGTTGCAATTCAAGGACTGTTCATTTTCCGTTCTCGCCACCTGAATGCCTGAGACCAAAGGCAGGTCGTGTGAGCAGCGCGGCTTCGATTGTCCATTTTCATCCTTGCGTTCATTGCGAGTCATGTTTTCTGCCGCACACGGCCGAAGGGAGGGCAGGAGTTATAGCTTCATTTTACCTCCCCCCCCCCCCCCCCGTCTCCTCCCAAGCTCCCCTGAAACACCATGGCGGATATTCTTGCGCAAGTTAAGGCTCAGTCCGGTTACCACGTCGGTTCTTGTATAGGATGATAGGTAGATGCGTTGTGCTGGATTTTCCTATCATAGCCTTAGCAATGGTGCACGCCTGTTCTATGAAAGAGTTAAACTAGGTGTCTTTTGTGCGTTTAGAAAATTGAGATTGCGTACTTCGATAAAAGAATAAACGCTTTGTCTGCGGCTCTCTCAACGAGTGTTATGATAAAGTAAAACAGAATAACATTCAAAACATCTTTTCTGTCATAACCGCGAAGATAACCGTAGAAAGTGCGGATCTTTTACATGGTGTTGTCGAGTACGCCACACGTCGTTATGAGGCTCCAACCACTGTGCATGTTGGCATGGCCGGTGGAGGATCGCACACGTAGTTTATTTTCTGGGTTCATTCCGTAGTGAGAGGCCCATAGGACGAGTTTCAGCTCTCTCATAGTAGAGTACCAAGTACTCTAAATGGTTAATCACTTTCTCTAAACACAGTTTATTCCATTGGCGCCATCCTTGTTTAGCCGGGACAGCCTATATGGCTCTCCCATCGTAGAGTGCATCTAGCGCTCTAAAGCGTTCACAACTCATTCTATGCACACAGGATTAGCGGGATGACCCAGTGCTATCCCATAGTTGAGTACGAAGTATTCGAAATCGTTGAACATCTTTTCTAAACACAGTAGTTACGACGGGCGATTTCCAGGATAGTACGAGGGACGGCTTACTGCTCTCCCATAGTTGAGTACCAAATACTCAAAATCGTTAAACATTTTGTCTAGGCACACTGTTTTTTTGTTTTTTTTTTCGTTTCTGTTCGTGCCCCTGGGGCGGCTTCATGTTCTCCCTGAGTAGAGTACCTAGCACTTTAAATTGTTAACCGCTTTTTCTAAACACGTGCAGTGGAGTGACATGCCAATATAGCCAATGAGGAATTGTACGTGATGATAGCGCCGCCGGGATTGCGGCGGCAGTTGTACCTATCTTGGAAGATTACTATTTTACTGACAACTAAAAAAAAATGTTTTATTATATTTCGCTCTCAAATAGCCGTTTAATATTATAATAATACTTATAATAATAATATATTAATACTAAGAATAACAAAGAATATTGGTTGTATAATTTATAGCTGCGTATAAAACAAAATAGTTTCTAAAGCACAGGGGCGTTTTGATATGGCTGCTGGCCGTTCGCATAGTCGTCGCCTGCTTCTGCGTCACGGCTCTCCCCAGCTCGTTGGAGCAGCTTTCTGCCTCTATTTATCTCGTTTGCATAGAGTACTATGCAGTAAACTACTAAATAAAAGCTCACAGGCATCTTCCATAGTTAATTTAGTGAGTGATGCCGCATACAGGCCGAGCAAAACGACGATGTTGATCCCACAAACTTGTAGCAATAGATTCTTTTATTGCAAGTCAATCGATGTTTAGTTGAAATAAAGGTCATGTAAGTAACATTTTAGCATGTGTAGCAGTGAAGAATATGCATGCATCACATAGCGGGCACGTACGTACTACGCATGACCCCAACACAGAACCTGTCCAGCGCTGACTGATATATCCATCGCACTCCACGAAAACATCACTGCAGTATGTATAGGTGTGCCGCTAACGTTCCTGCACTTCGGTAGCTGAAGAAGTCGTAACACCTCGTTGACAGTATTCGGCAAACTTTCTGTAAATAAAAATTCCCAGATACCACGTACAGTGAGAATCGATGATGTGCGAAGCACGAATGAGAAATGATGTTATATGTCACTTTAAAATCAGCACAACCTTACAAGGTGGAGGTAAATGCTGCCGTGCATGACTTCCATGTCATGATTACCATGTTTGTATGTGTCGTTTATTTTCGTCATCTATTCACATCCCGTCATACCAAATTTAGTATATGTGGAGTTAGCAAAACTGCCGCACGCTATGAGCGTAGTATGTTGTCATGTTCCTACATGACACGCGTGTAAGCATTATCATGTTTGCACCAGTCATATATTTCGTCATCCATTAACGTCACGCTACACCAAATTTGGCATATGTGGAGCTAGCAAAACGGCCGCGAGCGCATCATGAAGGGCCCAGTATACTCTAATGTAGCTGTGACGGGCGTGCGCGCTGGGCACAGCGACGCTACGTTACCAAAACACGAGCACTTATAGTGTGACGCCAGGCGCGACCTCTGTCCGTCGACGCGGCCCGACGATAAGCGGCGCGAGATGCGACATGCTGCATTGTGCGCCGATGCGTTACCCAGAAAACACTACGTATCCCCTTTTTAAAGTTGAGCCATTTCTTAGCGAACTTCGGCGACTTTGAGTGTATGTATCTATCTATCTAGCCGCCTACGAATTTTAGCTCTCCTGGCCGTTTCGATAATGGCAGCATGTAGTCATGTTCTCACATGACACGCATCTCAGGATTATCATGTTCGCACCAGTCACATAGCTTCGTCATTCATTGACGTCACGTAATACCAAATTTGGCATATGTGAAGCTAGCGAAACAGCCGTGAGCGCATGATGAGTGTTGCATGTAGTCATGTTGTTACATGACACGCATGTCGTGATTATCATACTTGGATGTGTAATTTACCTATGTCACCCGTTCGCGTCGCGTAATATCGAGTTTAGTACATGTGAAGCTAGCGAAGCGGCCGCGAGCGCATCATGAGGGTAGCATGTAGTCATGTTGTTACATGACACGCATCTCATATTTATCATGTTTCACCAGTATCATACCTTCATCATGCATTCAAGTACCGTAATACCAACTTTGGTATATGGTACGCTAGCGAAACGGCCGCGAGCGCATCTCGAACGTGGAATGTAGTGATGTTGTTAAATGATTTTCATGTTAGGGTCTCTCGCTTGTGTTCGCCATGCTATCATGTCATACCATACCAGTTTTCCAACATTGCATGTGAACGAAACCACCGCAAGAGCTGCAGGACCATGAATTGGAAATCATGACATTCATGACATCCTGATTTTTATGTCATGACTAGTCAAATATGTTGTTCATACAGTCATGTGATGTCATACCAAATTTGGTATTGATACCATTATGGAAACGCCCAGGAGAGCTAAAAGTCATAGGTGGCTTGGTAGATACGCCTAATGTCGCTGAAGTTCGCTAAGAAATGCTTCGCATTTAAAAGATCTAAGCAATTAAACCTCCGAGTATTCTGTAATTAAGAATACACGCACGCCTCTGTAAAATGTTGTCTCGAAATATGGCAAAAGAGAAACACACTTTAGATGGGCAACATTATCCATACGGGAGTACCCTGTCTCACAATAATGTTTCATAAACATATATCTTTGCTTTTTTCTAGCTTCAAATTATTTCCGTACCGTGGTTTCTTCAACTTCAGCCTTCGCATGAATTGTTATGTTTGGGCAATGCCGAGAAATTGTGGTGATAAACCAAATATTTTAAATACTAGACTACAGCTGTGCGACTATACGCAACATTTGCACAGCTTATAAACAAAATCGCAAGGCTAATGCAGTGGAGGCGATGTCCTTGTAAAGAAGAGTTCTTAACCTATCACACGGAAAGCGTACTGTGATGTACATGGTTGCCATTGGACAAAAGGAAGTCGCCTGAATGGTGCTGACATGTGCAGACTTTTTCTTCCCGTCTCCTAGTTTAAACCACTAGGCACGGTAATGATTGATAGCATCTAGTTTAAAAAGGGAGCGTGTACTAAGGCCTGATATGTATGATTTTTCAATAAAGCAGGAAGTCAAAAGTGTTCCTTGTGTATTCCTCTTAAAAAATTCTCTCTCTAGCTAATGAAACTCAGATTTTGCGAAGTGTAACCCATGCCAGAAATGTATCACTCTGCTCTCCGGAGTGCAACGTTGGCTGAATTTAAGAAACGGCACCTTTGAGACAGCGAAGAAGGCTCATGACTTCTTTCGAGAAAAGTTAGTTACCGCCATATATTAATCCAGTATAGCTTCCTGAAGTCATTTCTGCTCTCAGCGTTCTCTCACTAGAGTGACTCTTTTGATAAATTGACAATTTTTTTTCGCAGCTTAATATACGTCGTGCAGTGAACAATTACCGCGTTAACTTCACCAAACACCGTCCCACCATTTCCTGCGTAAGAGATTCTGTTAGTTGTGTGTTTAGAAAAAGTGGGTAACGATTTAGAGTACTAGGTACTCTGACGAGACATGTCCACTTTCTACTGGCCCCAAATTCATTGAGCGTTTCGTATTTGTTTTCATCAAATCACCTATCTTAATTTAACTAGTAGTCTTAGGTTTCCTTCCTACCTGAAATTCTCATATGTGCTTTTTAAAAAATATGGATACTACAGTTTATGTGCATGCAAACCAGAAGAGCAAAAACTATAAATAGTTTTAAGCTAATATTTTAGTGTGGTTACTGTATCAAGGTGGTAAGGCACACATGAATAATCATTATATTGACCCCGTTCGAACAGCATATGACGTTTTTTATTGTTTTCTTTTCACCACCATGTTAGACGCTACGGGTAACGTCATGTGGTAATGAGGGTTGTTCTCTAGAATGACTTAATTATAAATGAGACCTTACCCTAGACAGGATGATTGCATTTTATTTTGAGAAGACGTCCTACAAAATTTCTTCCCCATGGTGAGAGTTTAGAAAAAGTGGTTAACGATTTACTGTACTGTGTACTGTACTATGAGAGAGCATAAAGCTGTCCCGCGGGCGTCACACTTCACGAAGCCGTGGCCCTAAACGATGTATATCTGACGAAGACAACGATAGTCTGTGTGTTTAGAAAAAGTAGTCAACAATTAGAGTACTTGGTACTGCACTATAGGGGAGCATAAAGCCGTCCCGTAGGCTGTTACGTGTCTGGGATAGCCCTAAGACGATATGTGTGTTTGTTTAGAAAAAGTGGTTACAATTTAGAGTACTCGATACTCTACTCAGAATGAGCTGAAAGCGGTCCCTTGGGCCTCCCACTTGATGAGGCCACATTGACAAATTTACACCCGGGCTGTACCCGGGATAAATTCTTAAAGTTGGCATCACTGCGTTGAAAAAGCTGCGAGGCAGAAGTACGTCTGACGATCTGTGGGTTTAGAAAAAGATGTTAAGGATTTAGGTTACTTGGTACTCTACTATGGGAGTGCTTAAAGCCATGCCGTGGGCTTCGTATTGATGAGTCCCTGGGTTTAGGAAGAAGTGCTTCAAGATTTCGAGTACTTCTAACACAAGTACTGGAGAGCAGTGAGCCGTTCCAATTTTCGTTGTTTGTTAAAAAAACGTGGTTAACAAATTGGAGTACTCACTGCTCTACTATAAAAAATCTGAAAGCTGTCCCACGGGCCTTACACTTAAGAGGCCACATCGACAAACATAGCAGGAAAAGCGAACTGCTTGCTCTATATGGAAGTACCTGACGCACGGTAGACTTCATACACCGAATAATAAAGCTCGTGACAGATACATGAGAGATCACAAAGCATGACTTGTGCACTGAGTTGGAGAAATGTTGCTGAGATTCACAACTCAGATAATGTTGTTGACCCAACTCTGCGTTTCGTCACTAATTACCACGCAAATTAACTCTCTACTACCTTCGATTCTCTGTTTGTTGTCTTGTAAGACAATATATATATATATATATATATATATATATATATATATATATATATATATATATATATATATATATAAATATATATATATGTATTGTAACAGACTAGAAAAGGGTAGAGAGAAGAAGCAGAGGAAGACGAAGAGTCTTGGCACGATCGCAGTGTGCTGCCGCAAACGACCATCGTTCACCTCCTGGAAATAAAACCGTCTTATCACAGCTCGCTGTTACAGTTGTGGTGGACGTGCTGGGTAATCGACACCCGAAGACGGAAGGTAAACCGCAAGTTCTTCGACGGAGCCGTCGCATTGCTGGACTTCCACCGAATTCATCTGGGCTGGACATGTCCCACAACGCAAATGAACACCGACCCCTCTCGACTCCTGCGCCGACCAGTTCGGCTCCACAACTGAGAGATGCTCGTCCCTTTGCCGGCAGACCAGATGAAGACGTCGAGGCTTGGCTCATCCATTACAAACGGGTGAGCGCCGCTAACAAATGGGATGCCGCTTCTGAGCTTTTGTACGTCGTGTTCTTTCTGACCGATACTGCATTAATGTGGTACGAGAATCGGGAGGAAACGCTAACGACGTGGGACAGATTTGTTTCTGAAATCAAAGAGCGTTTCGGCGACCCAACAACGATAAAAAAAAGAGCAGAACAGACGCTAATGCAACGCGCTCAAGTGCCAGGTGAAACTTGCACGACCTACATTGAGGAAGTCATAAAGCTATGTAGGACCATTGACTCCGGAATGTCTGAGGAAGACAAAGTCGGGCACATTCTAAAAGGAATCGCCGAGGATGTTTACACTTTCCTCATCGCGAAAGACACCTTGACATCTGTCACCGATGTCATTCGTCATTGCCGCAATTTTGAGCAACTAAAGACGAGGCGCATCACGCCAAAGTTCGGCAGGCTGCCCAATGTGACGACCATCGCGAGCATAGACAGCAACCAGGCACTTGATCTTGCAACAACAATCCGGCAGATCGTACGTGAAGAACTCGGCCTGTACGCGCAAGTGGCAAACCGCCCAAGCACTCATCCTCCCTATCAGCCACCAGAGTTCGAGCGAAACATTGCTTCATTCTCCTCGCACCGAGTGGCGGAGGGCTTTGAGGATTCTGATGCCACACCTCAGTATCAGCCACGTCTATACGATAGAAGCCCTGCCTATGACGCACGATCACGACGAGCACAGCCACATTCTTATACTCAGGGTTCTCAGCCGGACTACGTCCCGCTGCGGCAAGGACAGTACCAACCCTACTACCAAGATGTGACTTACGACGGATACAATGAATTCCAGAGAGTGGCAGAAACCCGTTCTTTGCGTGATAACGAACTTCCTCACCGACAGCAGCGGCCCATGATTCGTTCCATTCAAGATAGTATAAACCGTGACCCTCCCGTGTGCTACAACTGTGGTTTCACTGGGCATATTGCTCGGTATTGCCGCCAACAACGGCGCCAATCACGAAGGACACCAGCCATGTCTTCGCCACCAAGACCCGGTGCTTCATATGACCAGCGGACAACGGACTTGTTTCCAAGGGACCGTTTTTTGCGCGAGACCAGACGCAATGATTCGCCAGCATCCGAGCGGAGTTTGACACCACCATCCAACCGTTCTCGTCGCTCGCCGTCTCCTCTGCGTCGTTCTTCTCCGCCGCCGGGAAACTAGCATCCGCGGCCAATGGAGGTGAGGTCGCCGGACGGTCTTTTCAAGATATACCTCTGCCTATTGTTATGATCAAAAACAAAGTGAATGTGCTGATTGATGGAATACCGACGATGGCGTTAGTTGACACTGGGGCGACTGTGTCTGTGATGAGCCTCGCCTTCAGAAACCGCTTAGGTCGCAAAGTTATGTTTTCATGGGACGATGCAATCACCTTTCGTGGTGTAGGTGGCGAGTGGCTTAATCCTCTTGGTGTATGTGCTGTCAGTGTTTCATTGGCTGGAAAAGTATTTGTATCGGAATTTCTGGTTTTATCTCGTTGTTCGCACGATGTCATTCTTGGTATCGATTTCCTGGAACAATGCGGTGCTTCCGTTGACTGTGGTAGTGGGGAAATATCACTAAACAATTTGTTTCCACCGTCGCTTTCCGAAGAAGACTACCGTGGCGAAGACAGGAACACACTTAGTGTGATTGATGAAGTGATAGCACCATCTTGGTGCCTGACACCCTTTCAAGTCTCTTCCACAGCGGTTGATGATGCTTGTGTTGACCTCGTAGTGGGGCCTCTGCGCAAGAATTGTTTGAAGAAGGACATACTTGTGCCTTGTTCTGTTGTGTGCATGACGAAAGGAGTAGCAACATTGTGGGCGCTGAACTGTTCTGCCACGCCGGTTGTGCTTCCTCGCGGGCTGAAGATAGCTCTCTTTGATGAAGCCTCATGCAACTCGATAGCAGCAATAGCTACGGACCTCCCCACCTCTTCCTCTGCTTGTGATATTCGCCATAATGAAGATCTAATGCTCGCTATGATCAGCAAGACTCTCAGTACGACGGAACGGCAAGCGCTGGTGCAGGTCCTTTCCCGGCATGTTGCTGCTTTCGACTTCAAACATAGAGATGCACCCCTTCAGTTACCCTCGTTCCGCACTCGTCACAGAATAGACACTGGCTCTGCACACCCCATCCGCCAAAAGCCTTACCGAGTGTCATCCTCTGAGCGCAAAGTTATCGCCGAACAAGTAAAGGACATGATGAACAAAGGGGTCGTGCAAGAGTCGTCCAGCCCGTGGGCAGCCCCGGTAATTCTTGTCAGGAAAAAGGATGGTTCCTGGAGATTCTGCGTAGATTACAGGCGTCTAAACACTGTGACGAAGAAAGATGTATATCCCTTACCACGGATTGATGACGTCATAGATTGCTTGCATGCCGCTTCCTATTTTTCAACGCTTGATTTACGGTCAGGTTATTGGCAAATACCTATGGAACCCAGCGACAAAGAAAAGACTGCTTTCATAACTCCGGATGGCTTATTTGAATTTAATGTCATGCCTTTTGGCCTTTGTAATGCTCCAGCCACCTTTGAAAGATTTATGGACACAGTATTACGTGGTCTAAAATGGGAGATATGCATGTGCTACCTTGACGATGTTGTGATCTTTGGCCGCACGTTTGAGGAACATAACAACCGTCTCAGTCTTGTTCTCGACTGCATCGAAAAAGCCGGGCTGGTTCTGAATTCTAAAAAATGTCGCTTTGGTGAACGTCAAACTCTCGTGCTGGGGCACTTGGTCGACAAGGATGGCGTCAGACCCGATCCTCGCAAGATAGAAGCAGTGAGCTCTTTTAAATCACCGCAGTCCGCACGAGAAGTTCGCTCATTTGGTCTTTTGGTTATGGCCTGTTTCAACTCATAATTAAGTTGATTTCGGTAGTTCTTGTATTTCTTTAGCGTATTCATGTCGCGGGACTTGACAAATACATGGGACATACGGTACTTCTTTCTTATTTTTTATGCAAGGCATTTTTAAATAATGGTTTTTTTCTCTACTGTTTCTTCAGAACTTTCGGAAACGCAACATTGTAACAATTTTTTAAGCTTTCAAGTAATATCTCATACGCATCGTTTGGGTCTGTTACCTGAAGCACATGCTCCCAGTCCTCTTCAATAATCTTTTGACAAAATAACTCCAGCGTATGATAATTATTTTGCGAAATACCACCTTTTCATCGTTATTAGCTTTATAGCGATCACTTAATATAAAAAAGGCTAAAAAATTGGCGGATGATCGCTTATTTCTGAAGAAAGCGTCCCAGCGACACACAATAAAGAGCAAACATTCGTGAAGCAGATCTCAAGCAGAGTTGCCGTTTCAGCCGTCAGTCGCGTGGCTTTTGTGATAAGGTTTTCACAGGGAAAGTAATTCATAATCTCTGTTAGCTGTCTAGCTGAGGCATCCAGTGAAAGCATATCGACGTTGACGTCACCCATAACCGCAAAAGCTGAACTAGACTGACAGGAATAATTCAGCACATGTTCAATTGACTCAGGAAAAGCTGGCTTGCTACCTGTGGGTGGCCTGTAGACGACGGTTATAAGCGCCTTAGGCAGGCGTATCATTAAGGATTCAATATTTTCGTTAACTGGAAAATTGAGGACTATGTTCACGGTTAATTGTATCCTTGACGTAAGTTGCCACACCACCTCCTCGTCCTTCAGTACGCACTAGGGCACTATAAGTATAACCTTGAAAATAAGGAAGACGCTTTTATTACCCGAATAAAAGTGGCAGAACGGTACCGATGAGACAGAAAAAAATTTACTGAGCTGGTGACTCATTTAAGTATTCTGCACCGTTGCAGTGTCTCAGAAACATTAAATATACAAGCAATGTTGCACAGATGCCGATAGATTGACGACTTGTAGCGGCCTACATCGGCTACAGTAATGCTGCGGAACACAAAACGTCGTTGAGTTGACTTTAAAAGATGAGCCCGAGTCAACACATGAGGTTCGTTGAGCTGGAGTAGTGACTATTCCTAAATTCATTTCATTCAACAACGCATGCATGCACATGTAACCCAGCGAGAAGTTTCTTCAAATTCATTATTCTGCAATATGCGTTAAAGCGATGATGGTAAATGTGAGACATAAAATATAGTAGTAGATGGAAATCACTGGGAGGCTGTTTGGACTGCAGAAAACATGAGGTGTTTTTATATGCTTTTATTATTATGCTTCTCTATCCAATTTCTATTTTTTATTGTTTCATAAGAATGGCCTTGGCTCGGCTTGTTTGAAGCGCCAAGGTCAACTACTGCTTTGCAAAAAAAAAACAAAAAAATATACTTTACTCAGTGTTATCCAGAGAAAAACGCCGGGCTTGCGTAGAAGGCGCAGCGCAGTCACGCTGTAAGAACGGCCTTTCAGAGTCTTTTCTTAACACTCACTGAGTAACTGGTGAAAGCGAACTTGCTTTATGACCACTACGACATGAATAACAAAAATTAGAACAGTAGGCCGGCATTCGCTATGCTATTTTTTATCATTACTTTTAGAAGCGTGGTATCCGCTAAACTATTGCGAGCAATTTTGTGCTAATTGTTCACGCAGCAGCTGACGACAATGAGGAATGATGCCTGAAGTGGGTATGTGCCACAGGTAATATCTGAACAAAACCAAGCTTTTGTAATTGGTTCGAGTACTGGATGGCCCACTCGTTACGCTATTCACATTGTGCGACGACTGATTGTTTTTCCGCTGTTTAAAATGCTTTATAAGTCGTATTAACGCGATTGCTTTCCCAACATCAAGCTTGCCTAAGGCAAGTTTACCAACATGTCACAAGCACCGGCGTGGCTCAGTGGTAAAAACTGGGATGGCACCCAGTGTACCCGGGTTAGAGCCCCACGCTGTCATTGGTAGTATGTTGTTTTTCTTCTAATTTCGTGCGATGCGGTTACGGACACTGACGGCAGTGGCAACGGACAACTACGGCACTGCGCGAAACCCGAGTTGTGATCTCATAACATATTTCGCTGTAATATATGCTTCACTTTGCCGCCATGGCCGTGAGTGGCACTGCTTTCAACAACCATGTATAGTCAGTGTTGCCCAAGATTGTTAGTCCCCGCTGCCGCAGCAAAAGGTATAAGGTTTTACACGCCTAATGCAAAAAGAGTGGATTATGCTTCCAACTGTGGAAGGCTTTAGTAGATACAGACATAAACTTTGAAATCGATATAACTTGTGCAAAAGACGCGTGTAAATTCGAACCTCATCGACAAAACATTGACTACAGCAGCGCATAGAACCGACATAACATCAGTTGTAAAATGCTTGCCACGAAATAACGACCAAAGAACGACCCTCGCGGCACTGACATCCACTTCGCTTCGTTTCGATGTAGACATGCGCAATGAACAGTCTTTTACGCCCACAAGGTTTGTTTAGTACCGTACATACTGTGTGCAGTCGCTACTGCAGCTGTAAAAGCGGGGCTCATGTCCCCGTGATCTCACATTTTTTTGTTTTTTTGTCCGTGCTGACATGATCAGCTGTGTTTGCAAAAAGAAGCCCTGTACCCATCTCTAATGCCTCTCAGTGCAACATAAACTCCAACTCCGAGCATCTATGAATAAATAACAATCTCACGCTTGGACGAACCTTGTTTGTAGCTGCCGAAAGTATAGGTAATGAGCTAACTATTTCTACAGCAAAGCAAAGATGAAACATTTTGTCTCAGTAGTCCTTTAAAAACACTGAAAAGATTCTGCCGAATGAAAAAACAGAGCATATATTTATTTATTTATTTACTCACTTATTTATTTCAAAGCACAATAGAAAATGTTGTGTTTTTTTTCGGGGGGGGGGGAGTTTAGAGGTGTTGCGTTAGAGGAGGTTAGGAAAAACTTGCTGGCTAGGATTTTTTATGATCTGATCAATGTTCCACGAGTGCGGTGTCTGTGTTTTGTACAATATTCTTGTTATATTTACTGTCACAAAGATAAACAACATTTCACAATCTATCTGGTAATCATCGCTATTTGAATCAATAAACTGCGGTGTACCTTACCCTAACAAACGCGTGTTGTGGTATTGGCCAGCATGCTACTTCTAAACGAAAAAAAAACCAAGACCGCATTCAACGGTCTTCAAATGAAAGTTAGTCGCTTTGTTTTGTTCAGGGCATTATTGTTTCTTCCAATGATTGCTGCTTTTCAGTCTGTCTGCACCGTCATACATGGTGCAGCTTTTCGTAAGCGCATGAGAAAAGAGCCAGCTGGTTGTTCGTATTGAGCTTTTGCTGCAGGCTCGAGAGTAAATGTTTTGAAATACTAAAGACGCGCTTCATTAATCGCCCTCAAACAGGACCAGTCATGAATTGAAACATACACTAAAAACGTAATGAAATGGAGTGCACATACCCATGGAAGAAATAGTGTGGTTACTTCATTAACGTAGAAAAGGCAGTGCTGCATAAATGGGCTTGTTACCGTGCACTCAGAAAGCAAGAGTTAAGACGAAAAAATATTACAATATACAGTGCAGGGTACGGAAGTGTTCATCATTTTGATTATTGTAAGCAGTGGTTAGCGGTTTTGTGTATCCATCTCGTAGATACTTTCATATTGTTAGCGTAGTGAAAAACGTCAAGATGAAAGATGATAACTAGTCATACCGGCTGGTGAGGCCGAAGAAGTGAAATGATCATGTGCATCGCGCATGGCCAGCCAAGGGCGCCATTGTTTTAAATTCTTTGCAACTTAGAGACGAATGTGAATAAAGGGCCACTCACCAGGTATGACAATTTTGAGCTGACAAGCGGAATGCGTAGACGGGGCGTTCATGGTCACGTCTGCCAAAATTTGCAACGCTACGCCCCGCGAAAACGGGTCAAATTTCAAGATGAACGCTGCTCCCCCTCCTCTCTGCCGACGCACGCTTAGAAAATGAGGGCATGGCGTGGGCGTAGGAATGGCCCTACGTAGACGGCAATGCAATGCCGTTGGTCCTCTACGAAGACGACTCTGCTCTGACGTTGTCAACAGTATACCACGTGCCATGGCAAAAATTATTTAACACAACATGCGTAGTTTATGTATTTGATGTTTTAAGAGACTAATAAAACTTGAAATAAATAATTGGACGCAATAAAAAATTGTGCGCGTTTTTCTTTCATTTTTTCCCGTGAAATGCTACGAGATGCGGGGCTAATGTGCCAGCGTTTCGCATGTGTTTGTGTCCCCGTGGTCAGTGCATTGAGCAGACGACCACCGGGGAACGCTCCTACGCGTTCGCGCTTTCATTGCACTCATCTACTCTACCGCGCCTAAGCCAGCGTTTCCA